>NC_132895.1:21220446-21549946 GCF_030463535.1 Salminus brasiliensis
GAAAAGACACTGAACCAAGGCAAGAGCTTTTTTTTTTTTTTTTTTGCCGACCTGAGCAGTGAATCGACACTGATTGTCATTGTGCGGTGCAATTGGATTATAGCGTGATTGGGGAAAGCTCTAACAGATCAACGCTAGGCTTAGTGCTGCACGTGACTGCTCTCTCATTCTGATCTGCTCATTAGGCGTGGTGCACTGGGTCATATCGCTGAACTGATCGCTCTTCGTTTAGGTGACAGCGTGCCACTATCTCCTCTAGGCCCTCAAACAATGCCAGTGTAGAGATAACCTGCACACAGACGTGCTCGTACACACTTGCGCTAATGACATGCCCAAGGAGTGATCATACATTATTATGTAGTGTACAAACAAAACTCACACAAACACACATAGACATTTAGATCTCTCCGGACACCAAATATGCCTTTCTGCTTCGATCAACTATTTATTATTTTTAGGTCTGTACAGGTATAATGACACCACTTTTGCATGATTCCTCTTTTTGTTTTTTGATACATATACTAAAACTGAGTATAGTCTGATGCTCATTATTATATATTTTTTTTTATTTCCCCCAAATTATTAAACCTCCATGTTTAGAATTAGACATTTCCATGTCAGTGATCTACGCTGGCCAAAGTATCTTGTTCAAACTGTTCCATAAAGCCCTACAGGACACAATAAGCAACAATAGATTGTGTCACTTTAAAGTAAAAGGTTAATGGCAAATCAAGTTCACATAATTTATGACCCCAGATGCAGTCAGTCAGCCAAGACATGTTTGGTATCTGAAGCTGAAGCTATGCGCCAATTGTAGAGGGGTGCAGTAAATTTTGAGGGGTAACTGTGCAAATGATTTGACACCACATGGCTGATTCTGCAGTCAGTGAACTGACCGATGATCAAATCCTTTACAATAGAATTGTTAAAGATATAAACAGCATGAAAGGTTTGCTGTGTGCTTCTTACAGCATTTTATATATATATATATATATATATATATATATATATATATATATATATATATATATATATATATATATATATATATATATACACACAGTCATGCCCGAAAGTATTCATACCCCTGTCAAAGTTTGACTTAAATTTACTTTTATTTAACCAGAAATTATATTTTTGCCTGGAAATGACACAGGCATCTCCCAGGAGATAACACAATGATGTACAAGAGGCATCATTGTGGGAAAAAATATTTCTCAGCTTTTATACACATTTGAACATAAAGTGGCATGTCCAAAATTATTCATACCCTTCTCAATAATTAATAGAAAAGCCTTTATTGGCTATTACAGCAATCAAACGCTTCCTGTAATTGCTGACCAGCTTTTTGCATGTCTCCACTGGTATTTTTGCCCATTCATCTTTAGTGATGAGCTCCAACTCTTTGAGGTTCGAGGGTCTCCTTGCCATCACCCTGATCTTTAGCTCCCTCCACAGATTCTCAATTGGATTCAAGTCAGGACTCTGGCTGGGCCACTGCAAAACATTAATGTTTTTGTCTGCTAACCATTTCTTCACCACTTTGGCTGTGTGTTTTGGGTCGTTGTCGTGCTGAAATGTCCACCGGTTCCCAAGGCCAAGTTTCTCTGCAGACTGCCTGATGTTGTTGTTGAGAATCTTGATGTATTGCTCTTTTTTCATGGTGCCATTTACTGCGATCAAGTTCCCTGGTCCATTGGCTGAAAAACACCCCCAAAACATTAGGTTCCCACCACCATGTTTGACAGTGGGGATGGTGTTCTTAGGGTTGAAGGCTTCTCCTTTTTTACGCCAAATGGTGCACACATCATTGTGGCCAAACAATTCAATTTTTGTGTCATCTGACCATAAAACAGAACACCAGAAGTCTTCTTCTTTGTCCAGATGAGCATTTGCAAAGGTCAAGCGGGCTTTTGTGTGCCTTTTCTGGAGAAGTGGTGTCCTCCTTGGCCTGCGTCCGTGGAACCCAGCAGTGTGCAGTGTCCGTTGAACTGTCTGCCTTGAGATGTCGCCACCAGCAGAGTCCAGATTCACCAGGATGGCCTTGGTGGTGATCCTTGGATTTTTCTTCACCTCTCTCACTATTCTCCTGGCCAGCACAGGTGTCACTTTTGGCTTCCGACCACATCTTCTGAGATTTTCCACAGTGCGGAACTTCTTGTATTTTTTAATAATACTTTGCACTGTAGCCACTGGAACTTGAAAACATTTTGATATGGCTTTATAGCCCTTTCCTGACTTGTGAGCGGCCACAATGCACAGCCGCAGGTCCTTAGTGAGCTCCTTTGTCTTAGCCATGACTGTCCACAAACCAACTGCAGAGAGCTGCTGTTTTTTTCCTGTTGAGTTGATTAAAACAGCTGTTCCCAATGAATCAGGGTAATTAGGATGCTTTAAAACAGCTTGGACTATTTGGAATGGTATAGAACTTTGGATTTTCCCATATACTGTGACAGTTTTCAAAGGGTATGAATAATTTTGGACATGCCACTTTTTGTTCAAATGTGTATAAAAGCTGAGAAATACTTTTTCCCACAATGATGCCTCTTGTACATCATCGTGTTATCTCCTGGGAGATGCCTGTGTCGTTTCAAGGCAAAAATATAACTTCTGGTTAAATAAAAGTAAATTTAAGTCAAACTTTGCCAGGGCATGACTGTATATGTATGTATGTATGTATATATATATATATATATATATATATATATATATATATATATATATATATATATATATATATATATAATATGCATGCAAAAAGGAATAATTAACTTAGCCGAATGTTTAATTGCTAAACATTTTGCTGAATCATATAATTTTATAATATTTTATCATTTGTTTATTTGATTTTTCGCTGAACTGTTCCTTTCAACTGACACAACCTAATGTCGGTTAAGCATTGATTGCCTGTATGTGTGTATGTATTGGTGTATACATATGTGAATATATGTATGTGTATATCAATGTATATATTAGGAATTATATTTTTTGCAGAAAAATTCCTTTAACCACCAAAGCAGCTGACATTTTCTATAGTTTCACTTGGTCCTTTCACATTTGTTTTCTTCAGGTATTGCCCGATACTGATAGCGCTGATTAGATAAGTGCCTCCTGTAATCGGTATTAACAGATTAATGGTCATTTATGCTGCTCTAATGACCTGATATGGGGAAACTCTGTCCACGTGGGCTGGCATTCAAACCACTGTGCAGTATTTGCTGGTTCTGTGCGCTGATAAAGATTTCTATACACTGCAAATAGATGAGGTTGTGTCAGATTTTATTAAATCACTATTAACCCTGCTGTGTATTTATTTCCCTCCCTTTAATGGCCTGCGTAGGAGACCTTTATCTCTTTGTCTTGCCTATAGCAGTTTTGGCTGCCTGTGTATCGTTGCTGTCACACAAAAACTTTTGATGGAAGTCAGCGTAAAAAGTTTTTATTCCAAGTCATTCTGGATCATTTCTATTGGTCCGTTCATCGTGAAATCACAATGTTAAGACCTTCTGCCAGATATACCTTATTTCAGAAAGTGAAAAAAAGCAAAAATGGATAGACCAGGTCATTGCATGACAGAGACTGTTTATAATATATACTTCACATTTTGTAAAAAAGTGTCAGTGGCTGTCTGTAATGAACAAAGCTCTCGCTAATCTGTAGTTGAAGGACACACAGTACTATTCGGCCTGTTTTGAGTAGCACACATCCATCAGGCTGGCTGGTGTGGGGCTTAAACTGTGAAGTGTAAAAGAAGGCCTTTTTTTAAAAGGAGACTGATATGCCTGATAAATTAACAGGCTTTTTTGCTCCAGTCACATGGTCCTTTTGTATCGATGAAGCTGTGCTTCTTCACAGGGTCTGAGTATGGCTGCTTGTTCAGTCCGTCCGATCGGCACTTTAGCTACAAAATCGATTTCTGGCACAAGGCTGTTTCTTTTGAAAAGCCAATTTAAAACCCAAGCAGTCGAGCCACATTCAAAACCCGTAGCTTTAACGATGCCCATTTAATGTTTGGCCGCCAATTTCTGATGATTTTATAACGACCGTTAAACAAAACCTAAATGTAAAAAAGATCTGTGTGCTTCTTGCAGGGGGGAGGGGCGATAGTTGAAGGCGGGAAAAATTCATTACCTCCGACTGAAGGGGTTTGAGATGGACGTGATGCTGATTGATGGTTAGTTTTGGAGTGTGTGCTGCTGTTAATGTGTCTGCACAACTTTTAATGGTCTTCCCATTCCTCATTTAGTAAGCTCATTTAGATTTCCTGTTTTTCACTAAGAATGCAATTTGCAAATGTCATGGTCTGCAGCAATTACTGAGCATTTGGCTCACTGCATTAAAAGAGACCGAAAGAGAGAGCGAGAGGAAACGAGAGAGACAGGGAGTGAGAGACAGTGAGCGCGAGAGAGTACAAGCACCTTCTGGCCTTCTGTGGACTTTCACTTTTCTTACTATTCTGTTAAATAGTGAGTAGGGCACACATTAAAGCATCTGCTGTTTATGGATGTGCTCATGCATACATTCCACGAATAACCAACAACAGGTTGTGTCACTTTAAAGGAATAGTTCAGCGAAAAATCAAATGAGGGTGATTTATCACTTAACCCAGATTCATCTGATGAGCAAGAGATGTTTCATGTCTGAAGTTTGCTTTTTTTAGTTTTCAACAAGAGATTCTGTGCTAACACTGCTAACAAACACTGGACTTAGGTTGTCACCAATCTTGTCTTTGTAAATACACACTCAAAAATATCTCAACCCAAACATAATGAATGCAAGACATTTGTGTTTGTTTGGCGCAGGCAAATGGTTGCGATTTGGAGCACAGTGTGAATGTGTTTAATTTATAAATAAAAGTTTACACATAAAAGTTCAGTTTCCAAGCTAAACGGAACTTCAGTTTCAGCTTAAATGTCAAATGTCTTTTCAGTATATTTTTTTATTCAGTATATTTTTCAGTATATTTTTCAATTCTATTCTGTTGAATCCTGAGCAAGGCATGCATTTAAAGCCCTGCTGTTTATGGAGATGCTAATAGGCTACCCAGATAACATGTCCATGTTGGGCCTGTATAGGAAGCCCAACTGGGAACCAGAAAGTTTTGTCCATGGGTTGTCCCAGTGTTGGCCCCACATATGGATGCCCACCAGAATCAAAGATCAGGTGGACCAGAAGGGGTTAAACATGGGCCACGTCTTGGTTGTACGCTGCACAAACCCCTTTATCCCACTTTCTGCCCATGTGAGCCCCGCATGAACATGTTGGCCTGGTACAAACACAATATGTCCAAATGTTTGTGGACACACCTTCTGAATGCACTATTCACCTATTGCTGATGTACATGCAGATTGTCTAGTCCCTGTAGAGAAGTACTGCCAATAGAATAGGCCTCTTTTGAGCAGATAAAAAAGAACTTATTGCCAGATGTGGACTAGAAGGGTCTTAGGCCCCCTAACACTGAGCTGTGGACCAGTGGATCTGAGTTCTCTGGAATGATGGTGCTCCATCCAATAATTTTAGGATGAGATGGTGTGATCATCCAACATCCTGACATCACTGACACACTTGCCACTGAATGCGATCAAATCCTCACAGCAGTGCTCCGAAATCTTGTAGAAAGCTTTCCCTGGACAGTAGAGACGGGCACATTGAAGCAGGACATTGTATATATCCCTTGTAAATAGTGTACATGCTCACTTGCTCGCACGCTCACACACACACACACACAAACAGCACACATATTTTGAGGCACTGTGCTCAGGCTTCTGAACATAAATACACGCTAATTTATGCATCCAGTAGATCCGGTTATAGAAGGTGAAGATAAACATGCATAATTCGAGGCTATTCAGTGCTGCTAGAATCTGCTCAGTAAATACAGCACAATACACGCATATCAAACCTGTCATTCAAGCAGTCAGCCTTATCTTCAGTCTCTCAGACACATGCTGACAGTAGGTAGTGCATACACACACAAACAAGCTGCCTTAAATGTAAATAATAACCACAGACCACTGCATTCACCCCTATTCGTTCTGCTGATTGATTAATACATAGGGAAAAATAACCACATTAATGCTTGTGTGAGCGTGCACGTGTTTATAAGTGAGAAATGAGAGGACCTGGTGAAAGGCGAGATTGAGAGATGAAATTCCTCCCCATCTGTTCCGTCATATGGCGGCGTAAAGAGAAGAGGAAAGCTAAGACGGAGATAACACTTGGCTTGGCTCGGCTGGGCTCGGCTTGCAGATTTCTCAGTACCATAGCCACAATCCCATTTGAGCTCCGACATGCTCAGACGGCTGGAGCCTTTCTGAACCTCTTTAGTATTTGTAGAGCGCAGCTCATCAGAACACTGCCATTACGCACACTATAGGTCTGATATTTTTGAGCCAAATGGCTTATCAGTCATATCTGCGCCATGCTATTGTTGGCCTCAGGCACTCATTTGGATGGCTAAATCTCCATATTGCGATTTACCCGAGCAGCCAGAGGTTTCATAAGTCTACAGTGGGACTTGATGAGGAAGGTTTCTGGACAAAACCGCTGGGTGATGCACTGTTGTCTGTGAAAACGGACAAAAATCTAGACAAAATATAAGCTTCACATTGGATGCCTTATTTATTTATTTATTTATTTATTTATTTATTTTTTGGGGCTGACAGTGTACTTCTGTTATCTGTATAGAGGCAGAAGTACACAGCAGGTCATACAGTGTCTGGACCCATGTGATCAAGTCTATTTCATTTTCTGAGATTATCCAAGATTTGAGCGTGAACAGTTCATGCTCTTAAACTGACAGGCATGTGCAGAAGTGAAGTCCTGTATGTTAGGTTTCGGGTTTCATCTTTGCCTGCATCACAGAAGCATTCCAGAAGTTTCAGTGGCAGAAAGCCTTATTACAGAGAACGGTTTGAGCTTGCTGTAAACCTCATCTTTAAGCTTTTATCATTTTTATTGTCCCTGTGGCAGCATTCAGACACTTCTATAGAGTTCTCCAAACATGGAGCGGTAGCAATATGTGCTTTCTAATTTCGTCTGAACAGAGACCTCACCCCAAATATCTGTTGCCTCGCTATCCCACCACTGAAAACCTCCCTCACTGCTGTCATCCATTTCCCTTCTCCTCAGCACGCATTTATGACTAATGTTGCGTTGGATTGATGTAAAGGTCTTATGACTGAGTTGCATTGCCATGTATTAGTTATGTATCAGATTTCAGTACCACATAAGTGGCCCAAATCAGCATTGAAAATGTCCTATTCAGTTTTGCCGTTCACACTGCCACACAAATGATACTGTGTCATGTGACCATAAGATCGGATTTGGGCCTCTTTTATCTGCTGTGTGAACGTAGCCTAAGATCTAGTCCAACACTAATAGAAAAATACTCCAGACCCCATACACAACTTAATCGGCTGTCAGCTGCGTGTCTGGAACAAAATCAGTATGGATTTCGTTATATTATAAAGAAATGGTATCCTTCGCTGCTAAGAAGACTAAAACTAAATGGAGATGGTATGATGGCACTTATCTCTTTTCCGATGCTTATATTGAAACCTCATATATCAGCCAAAACTGATTCAACAGTGGTATGCAAACATTTGGGCACCCCTGGTCAAAATGTCTGTTTTTGTGAATAGCAAGTGAGTAGAGGATGAACTGATTTCCAAAAGGCACGAAGTTGAACGAAACACTTCAATATTTATCAAGGTTAGTGACTTATTTTACAATTTTAAAGCAAGGACCAAAAGTAATGGCACACCATGCAAAACGTTTGGGCACTCCAGGAGGTTTCAGCTCTGAGAAAACTCTTCTCAAAGTCTGAGGCCTTAATTACCTTTTCAGGGCTAAGGCTTGTTCAGTCATCATTGAGACTTCTCAAACCTTGAGGTCAAGTTGAGGTCTGGAACACCAGGAAAACTTTCTGAGAGAACTGCTCGTAGGATTGCTAGAAATACTAATCATAATCCCTCTTTGACTGCACTTTTCTACTGTGCAGCAACACCTGCAGTAATATGACCTTTTATGGAAGAGTCCTTAACTTTATGCCTTTTGGAAGTCTGGCCATCTTTTACTCGTTTAACTATTCCCAGTATCTGATATTTAGCTCAAGGGTTGCCCAAATGTTGCATGCCGCTGTATCCTTAAATACTACTAAGCTTCAAAATGAGCTTAATTAGAGCACTTTACTTGAGCATCTAAAAGTAGGGTGTCATGCTGAAGCTACGCAAACACTCTACTACCCCACAGGACGAGACTGCAAACAGCATCATACCACACTGTGTGTGTGTGTGTGTGTGTGTGTGTGTGTGTGTGTGTGTGTGTGTGTGTGTCTGCTATTTCAGACTAGACTGGTTACTTTATGGTTTATTTTTTATTTTTTCCCTCTTATTGTAATTTTATTCATTTTATTTGTCCTTATGTTAAAACCACCCTGTCAAGTGACCACTGACTCATTCCAGAAATGGCTCAATCCCTCCTAACAGACAACGTAATGAATCACACAGTTGAAAGATGTCTTTGCATGATTCTCTGTTTATAGCTGGCAAATGTCTGCAAGTAAATGCTTACCGAAGATGATGACGACGCACCGTTTTGTCCTCTGCTTCATAAAGCTTGAGCTTGGCTAGCATTTTTTTATTACTTCTTTAGCATATGTATTTCTAAATATTTACTACTGGAAATTGGGAAAGAAGTGTCTGCTAAGGTTACGTCATGTTTAGAGCGGGCAGATGGTGGGAAATGATGAAAAGACCGCTTCCGGTGTTGCTCCAGCCTTACAGCATTCAACACCGCATCGTGGAAAAGCTTCAGTAAGCAGTTGTTTTGTGTGGGCCGTCCTCAGACGCGTGGAGCCGAAGCCGAAGTTTTTCCATCCCTAAAAAAAAGAAATCTTGTGTTTGTTGGTGCGAAGTTGCCACAATAACTTGCAGTCATGCCATGAGGTTCACTTGCTGTTGAGGTAATTTGAGTCAGTGAACTGACTGATTAAAACATGCAGAGTCTGTCTTTTAAGAACCACTGCATGCTTCATTATACTCTTTTTGGTGGATTATTTCATACAGGAAGGTATGACTTCTTTTTCAGTCCTTTTCAAAGCATGCACGTGTGTGTCCGCAGCAAAGGCTCCACACAAATCCGAGAGAAAGCCTGCCTTCATCATGTTTCATCATCTGCCCTTATTAGAGGAACCAGAATGCCATGTTTGATAAGTCAGTATTCATGTTGGGTCGTTTAGAGAACCAATACAAATTAATTCCCTTTGAATTGACCTTTATCAGGCATTAAAATGTGATACCAGTAGGCCTTTGAAATATGAACCATGAGATATGGGATTAGGAAGAGGCTGTTGAGTATGTGCTCCAGTCATGGGCATAGTTTCCATGGACACTTTTCAGAAGGGATACTTTTTGTTTGTTTGTTTGTTTGTTTGTTTGTAACACAGAATTTTAACTGACTGCTAAAATCTGTCTGTATGAAGTACACAATCACTGTGGATAAAAATCTGGAAGATATTTTAAATATGCCATAAAGAAACTGCTTTTGGTTACAGAAAGTAGCATTTTAAGATCTTGGATTGTGAAAAATCTTTAAATTGAAAAAGAAGTATTACATTATGTTTAGATTCTTTAAACTGTTTAAGGGTTCCTCAAATTCGCACACAATTTTTAAAATGTATTTATTTATTTAACCTTTTGAAGTCCAATCCTTGATGTTTCTATTAATGTCTTTGTGATAATACAGAAAGCACAGAAATACGGTTTAAACATTTCCTGAATCTGTAGAGCTCATTACGAGATCGTAGGTGACTCGCATATGGAGCCACAAGGCTATGAAGATGGGTCAAGATACTCGTCTATGCCTCTCCCCATTTCTAACTGGTGGATTTGCTTGTTAGTGATCTGTTTCTTATCTCTAATGGGTGAATTTGTGCGTATGGTTTTGTGTTAAATTGACCAATAGACACTCAGACACTGCTTTTTACATGCTGTTTATATACACATCCCACTACTTTGTGAAGCTAAGACTCTGGTAAACCCATTTCAAGCACCAGACTATTCATCTAAATGAGAAAAAAGAAATTTAGTTTTGCAGGTTTAGGGTCAGAGTATCCCTTCACACTGTGCTCTATGTCGCATGTGGTCTCATTATAGAGAGAGTTGAGATGGTTCTTAACATCAAATATCAAATATTATTTAATATGCAAATGCCTTTAATGGCAAATTTAACTCCAACATGGTTCTCATGCTCTATGGCATTGTTTAAAAAAACCCTTTGCAGTACCTTTATTTTTAAGGCTGCACCATACCACAAACTAGAGCTGTGTATTTAATTAAGTTCAATTCAGTTCATCTTTATTGTCAATATACTAATACAGGGTTATATAGTACAATGAAACTCTGTACAATGAAACTCAATGAAGGCTAAGTCTCCGGTGCAGAAAAAGTAGGACATGATACAATAGTATAAGGATGAGACAAAACACGAGACAGGTTACATAGACAATAAATATACAAATATTTGTTTGTATATTGGCAAGAACCTGGCGATAGCATATGCAATACTTATAATAAATACCTTTCAATATTGTAAAGTCTTGCTTAGTGTTTTGCAATATAATATTTGTTTATTTATTTTGTTTTGGGGAAAACTACTTTTACGCTCACTTTTACTTTTTATACCAGTGTCTGACTCCAATCTATACTGTGATTTTTGAGTTTTGATACAGTATTGTAAAACACAGCATGATACTGTGATACAACGATTTTTCCTTATCTCTAACAAACACTCATACAATGATTCCATTGAACAGCTCTCTACTACTGTAACTTATTAAACCTGGACCCAGACCACAAAACCATGGTATGCACCGTGGTTGAACATTACAGAAAGAAAGATGTCAATCAATCTAATTTCAGATGAATTTTTCTTTTTTTTTTTGTCCTCCTGTAAGTTACATCTTGCTGTAACCTAAAAATAGATTTTCCCACCACACGTTTATACTTTTGTACCAAATAACACTGAAAAGCTTTGAAAGAGTAAAGTGTGACAGAAAGGGGTATTTCATCCTAAACTGGCTCCCGCGCTGTCTGCTATCAAGCTTAGCAAGACGGTCGTTTGCCTGTGTGGTGTGGCGGTGTGGGCATGTGATGCTTGATGGACCCTGTAAAGGATGGTGGAGACGACACATTTTCAGTGTTTAATTCATGTCCATGATTAACGTATCTTAATGGGACAGTATATTATCTTTCATGAGTAGTTGAAAGTTGCTGTGATTTCTGCCTTTATGCAAAAGCATGGCAAATACTTGTCAATGCGTGGCAATAGGCTGAATATGGACATGACATTACTTAAATATAAAATATTTGAAATCTGTTACTAAAACTCATCTGTCGTGTCTGTGTGTGTGTGTGTGTGTGTGTGTGTATATGTGTGTATATATATATATATATATATATATATATATATATATATATATATATATATATATATATATATATATATATATATATATATACACACACATATATATATATATATATATATATATATATATATATATATATATATATATATATATATATATACAGTCATGCCCGAAAGTATTCATACCCCTGTCAAAGTTTGACTTAAATTTACTTTTATTTAACCAGAAATTATATTTTTGCCTGGAAATGACACAGGCATCTCCCAGGAGATAACACGATGATGTACAAGAGGCATCATTGTGGGAAAAAATATTTCTCAGCTTTTATACACATTTGAACATAAAGTGGCATGTCCAAAATTATTCATACCCTTCTCAATAATTAATAGAAAAGCCTTTATTGGCTATTACAGCAATCAAACGCTTCCTGTAATTGCTGACCAGCTTTTTGCATGTCTCCACTGGTATTTTTGCCCATTCATCTTTAGTGATGAGCTCCAACTCTTTGAGGTTCGAGGGTCTCCTTGCCATCACTCTGATCTTTAGCTCCCTCCACAGATTCTCAATTGGATTCAAGTCAGGACTCTGGCTGGGCCACTGCAAAACATTAATGTTTTTGTCTGCTAACCATTTCTTCACCACTTTGGCTGTGTGTTTTGGGTCGTTGTCGTGCTGAAATGTAGAATAGTGCACCAGATCCTTTTCATTTATTTATTTGTTTATTTTTCTGTTTGTCAGATTTATTTTTTCCCAATTTCATCCCAGTTTGGTACTGCCAGTTAACCCACCTGCTCATGACTTCTCCTAGGAACCACTGGGAGCGGGAAGGACTTAACACATGTCTCTTCCTATATATGATACGCCAACCTCTATCCTCTTTTTGTTGGGCAGCCGACCCACTCAAGGGAAAGCGCCGGGTCCCTAGCTCCAGCTAGCAGACACCTGTGCTGGCCAACATCACTTAAGAGAGTACTCCGGCTGCTGATGACAAAGTGGCATGGCTTGAGATTTGAACTCTCTAACCCCCGGGGGATAGTGGTAGCACATTAGATTGCTGAGTCACTCAGAGTCCATCTCCAGATCCATTTATTAATAACATTCTGCCCTGTCAAAACAACTCCTTCCTATAGGTTCTGCCTTACTTCCATCAGTCTTTGCACATGGGTTACACTGTATCCTCCAGATGACTGCAAGCACCAAACCTTAATGTCTGTACAGCCATCGTACCATTTTGCAAGGTCCAAATGTCCTCGTTATAATGGGGAAAACAATGAAGTTATTCAGCCAATCCAGTTATTCAGCCAACTCCTCTTAAGCCTGGTAAAACAAAGGTGTGGGCATGTGCAGGTGTGCGTAGTGGTGACTGTGTGTCCCCTTCACTCCTGAAAGCAAAACTACGCCCTTGGCTACAGTAGAAAAAGAACATCATAGCTGCTCTGTGCCATCTTATGGATGCAGCACATCCTGTCGACCTTCAAAGGCGTTCTCTGTTCCTCTCCTCTCTCTCTCTCTCTCTTTCTATTCCTGCTTTCTAATCCCTCCACTTGTGTGTCTCTCTCCCCCCCCCCTCCCTCGCTCCTGTGAGTCTCATTGCTTAATTGGCTCAGAGCTCGGAGCAGCGACGATCGGTGTGAAATTTGATTTAGCGCAGACTGATCTTAATGTCTCTTACCCCCAAGACAGGCCCAGTGTTTTCCGCAGAGTCAGGGAGACTGGGAGGGGGGTGAGCGTCCTTAGTGAAAAGAGGGAGGTTGTTCGGAATGAAAATGTGAAAATGAGCTGCCCTGTTCTTCTGTTTCTCTCTGGATCTCTTCTGTTTTTCTGGCCCGGGGTGCCGTCAGGCTTTGGTGTTGCTTCCCCTGTCGAAAAGGTAACTACATTAAGGCACAGCGTGCAGCGAGCAAGACGAATGTTCGTTCACCAAACACGACACCAATTATCCCAAAGGCGCATGTTTTCATCCCACCCCAACCCCTCCACTCATTTATTTATTTATTTTTTTTTTCCGTGAAAGGTAAAGCCTCATAAATTGCAGCAGTTGTTGTTGCCGTTCCAGGAAAATGAAAACGTGTATGCTTGGCGGAAACGAATGCAGTTGCAATTTGTCAGGATTTTTATTTATTTATTTACAGATGGACAAAAACTGAACAAGGCCCTTAAAATTAAATGCTGTTAACATGGGATGGGGTTGGGTGAAGACCTCCCTGTGGAAATCAGTTTTAACTTGTTTTGTGGCAGTAGTTGCTATGGAGACAGCTGCAGGTTTCCTAATGCCTTGAGCACAGGTTGGGGATCACAGCCTTGACATGGATCCGTCGCCACATTTTGTTCCGCAAACACACATTAATCTCTTTAACAATCTCTTCCCCCCCCCCCCCCACACACACACACACACGCGCACACACACCCCGTTCTGCTTTAGCAATTACTTTCCTCTTAGCGTTCGAGTGTGAGATTTCCTGTTTGGACAGATATCTGGATTTCTATTAACTATAAACTGGTAAGTAATAAACTGTAGAGAGTAGAAGAGTTTGTATACGAAACACATCCAGTGATCAAAGGTTTTGCGGACAGTTGCGGACAATTGTGGTGAGCAGAACAGAATCTCAGAATGCACAACACATCCAGCACTGGGTCCTTTGCTGTTGTGTAACTCATCTGCCTATGTCGGGTTCCACTTGTGTCCGGCAAGAGCAGAAAGCTGAGGCTGCAGTGGGCACAGATTCCCTGGAACTGAACAGTAGAAGACTGTGGTCTGATGAATCTGGATTTCTGCTGAGGCGCACAGATGGTAGGGTCAGAATTTGGCACAGACAGCGTGAATCTGTGGACCCAACCTGCCATGTGTCAACAGGTCTGTCTGGTGGAGGTGGTGTAATGATGTGGGGAATGGTGTTTTTCTTTTTTTTTTTTTTTTTCCTCTTTGCACACTGTGAGCCTGTTCATACCTGTCAGTCATCACTTGATCGCCACAGGCTATCTGAGTATTTTTGCTGCCATGTGCGTCCTTTCCTGACCACAATTGACCTTTTGGCTTATCTTGTGATTTCTCGTTCCAGCATGATAACTCGCCCACATCACGTCTTCGACTGGTTTCATGAACATGACATTGAGTTCAGTGATCTTCCCATTCCCTGGATCCGATTCCAATAGAACACTTTTGGAATGTGGTAGAATGGGTCCAATGTCCACGTGGGCCAGAATCTCAAAAAAATATATAATTGGAATTCATTCCATGAGGAATTGGGGCTGAGAATTAAGGGAGTACTGGTCGGTATACATCTAATTGTGTGTATCTGTCTGTCTACCTGTCTTATCTTTCTCCTTTATTTTCTCTCACTTTCTCTCTGTCGGTCTGTCTACCACATCTCCTGTTCCACCATGTATTGCTTCTTTTATGGCTGAGCATGGATGCATGTGACTCCCTGGACTACTGAGTGTTTCACATCATCCAGCAATGTTGGTGCTGTGGTGCTGTGAAGTAATTACAAATTGTATCAAGCTGTGAAACTTGTAATTACTCATTTCCCTCACCCCCATCCCCCCTCTTTATTCCCCCCAGTGGAATGCCATCTGTCCTCCACACTCCCTCCTTTTCTCTTCTTGTGATTAGACCTCTCCATTTACATACCTATTAAATCAATCTGCCCTTTTACTAACACAGCACGGTGTACTTTCAGACGTTCCTTTTGACTCTGGGTTGGAAGATCCATATAGTAATTATGTGAGAGAATCATCATCACAGAGAAAACAGATAACACAGAATACTCTAATTGTTAATTAGTGTGTGTGTGTTGGGGGGCGGGGTAATTAACCTTATTGTGATTTATCTCAATGTTGGTCCAGTTATGATTTCATATATAGATTATCAAATCAGTTTGTCACGCTCTTGGCTCTATATCTTTGAGTCCGCATATGCCATGTATCCAATATCCATATCCATGACTTACAGCGTGGCACTGTCCTACACTCTAAGCAAAAGACGCTCTATATGGTACTGCTTCTTTGACTAGTAACAGTAGAGGTAAATAAGCAGTTAAGCATTCATGTGTTTTTTCGCGTCGGCATGATTGAGTTATCAAAGAGCCATTGGCTTTACTTGGTGTAAGAGCTGCTAGAGCTGTGCTTGCCAAGGGGAGACCTTGGCGCAACCATCGATTAGCAGCAAAGCCACATGTCACTCTATCAAAGCAGTGCATGGCATGTAAAAATGCACTGTCTGTTGCAGCACTCCCCACCAAACTGTCTCTGGAATCTAGAAAGAACTTTGTTTGCACCTTCATAGATTAGGTTTCCAAGCCCAAGCAGCTGTACACTAAGTTCACCATAGGTAATGGCAAGGGTCAGCTGGAGTAGTGTAAAGCACACCACCACTGGACGCTTGTGCACTGTGATTGGACTCATTTGGGGATGGTTTATTGTACAAGTAATTGTTCTAAATGTTTGGAATCAGTGTTTTCTAGGATGCTAAGACAGTTTGTTTGCTGCTAAATGATGCTGGTGATTATGCAACTTCAAATGATTACTGGGCAGCTGTTGAAATACAAAAGACTAAAAGTTGGATGTGTCCAGAATGATGAGCGGAGCTGCAGATGATTAGAACATGACTGAGAGAGACTAACACTTGCTTAGACAGACTGGCTGTAAAAAGATCAACTCTCTGATAGTTTCAGGATTCTGTGGCAGTGGTGGCTGGGGACAGTGCTGGCTCAGTGGGTTTGATTATAGTGGACTCAGGTATTCAACCCACAACCCTAAGCTGCCTCTGCTTGGCCCTTGAGCAAGGAACTAAACCCTGTCTGGGTGGCTGTACCTGCACTTGGATCAGGGCTTTCTAAGATGAGATCTGCAAAACTTTTAAAGCTAATTTCTGTTTACTTGCTGAGTTTTTTGGGGTGTTCTGAGTGTTTGAGGACAAAGAAACAAGCAAAATGGGCCATATCTTTTGTACATGCCACAGAGTATGTATTTATGTTTTGTCTTTTAAAGGGGGGGGGGATAACAAACAAACCAACAACAGCAAACAAACTTTTCCATATGACTTTGTGAATGCATAGCACTAATGTAGCGGACTCATAATGGAGGCTTAGAGACAGCAATTAGTCTCATTAGCTGCAAAATACTGCATACTGCAGAACTAAAGGGGCTACATTTGAGCTGCGCTAGGTTTTTGGACTGATCATCACTTTTAATGGTCAATAAAACCAGAACCCTGATTTATTTTAAATAAATGCGGGCCTAAGTGCTATACATGCACTTCGTTGCCACACATGGTCACACTGTCTGCTGCAGTAGTGTTTCTTTGGTCTCTAGAATAGGTCTGTGCGAGTGAATGAGTGAGTTTGGCTGAATGGATGGAGAGTGCTTTTGTAATTTCAGCCTGCCGGCTTCTTTCAGTCACTGGAAATGTGGTAGGTTTGAAAAGGGCGTATGGTGAATGAGACGGATTCAAGATGAAGCTGGTTTATGTGTCTAGGTAGTGCTGGGCACATTTCAGTATCTGTATTTTCCAAATATGTTGTAGTATTAAAATTATAGGTAATATTAAATTTTTATTTTTTTTTTTTTTTACATTTCTGTAACGTCATTCAGTGTGGTTTGGTGTAAAAGTTGATTTTCTAATAGTGACGGTGATCAGAACCATACTGTAAACATAAAGAACCTTTCAAAGGTTTAGAGAACCTCCTCTAGATGTAACCAGTGTTACTAGTTTAAAGGTACTTCACACTCTCACATCTCTGTGACTAATACGGTTCTCTATGAGCCAAAGATGGTTCTACTATGGCATCGCTCAAAGGACTAGCACCTTTATTTTTAAGAGAGTACACAAGTGTATCTCGTTAGTTGTAACGGGACAAGATTCACTGCATAAAAATATAATGACCCTCGTCTTATTACACACAAAGCCACATAAGTGAGAATATGCTGTTTCAACTGTCTAGAGCTTCTGTAATTACAGGAGACAAAACTAAAGTTGATATGCCTGTTTTTACATGAGCTGTGCTCTGTAATCCATTTGTAGCAGTAAATACATCACCAGTAGTTACACCTTTGTAGAGATAGTTAATGTGCAATTACACAGTTGTTAGAGACACCCCTATAGCAAGTACGGTCTCTCCAGTGGGATTTGCCGTGGCTGGTCCCTGGTTGGTACGATCCCACAGATGTAATTGAAATCTTCAGCATGAGACGTTCAGTTTGGAATCTGACTCAGCAATCAGCTTTAATTTAGCTAGTCCATCTAGCCCGCTTCCCCCAGCAAGCCAGTATTTCCGTAAAAACACTGCCAAAACATGACAGCACCTGTAATCTGTGTAAATCGCTGTACTGACTGCACACTGCTGGCCTGCTTGTTTAAGCTCCATGCTCAGAATACACCCCTGTGTGGTGATTTTTCCCAGCGCGAGAATGTGTCTGTTAGTTGTGGAAATGTAAATACCTTATCTTCTAATGCCAGTTTAAAATTTTACCATTAAACCCAGAATGTGGTGATTCTTCACTCTGTAAACGAACACACAAGTTATTCTCCAGCTTCTTACTGGAATTTTTCGTTCCACCTTAAATGGTGCAAAACTTGCAGGTGGCAGAATGCATCTTTGTTGTTGTTATTAAGGTGGAATTTCAGCTTCATGCTGTAAAATAATGGTTTAAAACACTACATATCACTCAGTTCCAGTGAATACAGTAATCATAGTCTCACCACTGTATCTAAAACATGCAAATACCACAAGATCTGATCTGGCCTGCACAGTTCTTGCCCCTGATTCCTCAAACTGTTCTGCAGATGACGTACAGCTGGGTTTAACTCTGGAGTCTGAACACACTGTTACAGACAGTCAGGATTCTGCTTGTAAAAGGGTTTATATTAAGTGGGACCTAATGCAGTTCCTAAACACTACTTCCTTTGTGGTGGTGTACAAATAAAACCTCTCACAAGCCTGATTTGCTTGTTTGCTTATTACTACTGTACTTTTCTTTCCTGCTACTGTGAATAAAGCAATCAATTGAGCAGCATATAGATATACAAGACGCCAAAGGGAATGGTACCCAGTTTCGGTATCCAGTCATAATCCAGGCTTATAGAAAGCAAACTCCCTAAAGTTGTGTTACCAATACTGCCGTAGACGATATATCGGCCAGCAGGATGACTACATACCTGTGTCTGCGTGTAACCCTGAGCGTCCGCCTGCACAATTTCCTTTTAAGCTGCGCTGGAGCCGGCTGTGTTTTACATGAGTGCTGATTGTGGGCTTGAAGTGAGGCGTGAGATGGGAGCGGATCTAAAGGTGCGCTCTGCTGAGAGCAGCCAGCAGAGCCACGCTAACACAGCGCCACAGATGAATTGGATCAGATCTGTGTGAATCTGGGTGCCGGATTATGGGAGTGCTCCTGCTGAGAGACCACGTGCATGTGAGAGAGAGTGTGTGTGTGTGTGTGTGTGTGTGTGTGTGTGTGTGTGTGTGTGTGTGTGTGTGTGGAAGTCTGTGTTTTTTCTGTGAAGAAATGGCCTACTAAGAGATTACCTGCTGTCCTGAAGCCTGTTCTAGCTTCTTGTCTCCCTTGCTTTTTCTCTCGCTCCCTCGCTCTCTCTCGCTCTCACTCAGTCGTGCTCTCAGCCAGCCGGACGTTTTAAAGGTCAGCTCTAAATGTTTAATCACCTTGTTGCCTTCAAGGGCTAATAATATTTCTACAGCTATTAAAATGGAGGAGCTCTGATATTTTCTTTGAAAACGTAAAGCTAGATTAAGACTATTTATCTTCAGCTGAAATAAACTGGACGTTTTAGCAGCGCTTCCTGGACCGGCGCTGCAGCCATTACTGAAGGAAAGTAATTGTATCATGAAAGTCTTCATTTAGGTTTGTTGTTTGGTGAATCGGTCCCATGAGGGTGCTGATCTAAGCGATTTTATGGCTTTAACGAGTTCTAGTCTTTGAATATGTGTGTGTGTGTGTGTGTGTGTGGTCTCTCATAGGTCGGCTATGAAAATGCAGGCACAGTGGAGTTCCTGGTGGATAAGCATGGAAAACACTACTTCATTGAGGTCAACTCCCGACTACAGGTGGAACACACGGTTACGGAGGAAATTACAGAGTGAGTAAATGCTAGAAATGTGTACACACACGCACACACACACACGACCTGGATCACATCTCACATCTGAATCTGTTCGTGCTTCACTGGCAAAATCAAAACAGGCTGGGAACCACTGAACTGTATGTGTCAATCTTTAGAGCACAAGTGACTGCTTTATCAAGCACAGAGTCTCGCTGTACATCTCAACGCTTGACATTAAAGCATTAAACACTCTAAAGCTGTTCACACTGAATGTGGAAAATTCACCACTGCGCTTTCAAACATAATACAATCAATGGTATGTGCGACATGGAGTCCGCCGTGGCTGAGTTGCAGGGTCATCTATAGTACAAGGTTTTAACTTTGTGCTGCGTCTCAGCTCAGCCAATAGGAGAGCATTGGGTGTGTCTAGTAGTTCCCTCCAACATGGAGGAAAAGGCTACTTTCATCTGTTTCTGAACACGAGCTTCCAGAAATAAACGTCTCCAACTAGCCAGTACACTTATACAGAGGCTCCCACGCTGGGTACCACATTTGCTGTGAAAACTTAAAGAATTGCAGGTTTATTGGTTATCCAGATCATGTCCAGGTTTTGCTGGTAACTGGTTTCAGTAAGCTGGTCTGGTCAAGGTAATTGACAAAGCCACATGACCAGGATAGCTCTTGACCAGAATAACATGCGCTTTCATTTCAGGATGGACAAATCTGTCTAACAGCATTACCAGCATGCTCAAGCTGGTTGACCAGTTTGGTCAGCCTGTCATACCTGTCATGTGGTCAGGCTGGTCATGCTGGTTATACTGCTTGGTCATTCTAGTCAACCACCTTGGTTATGCTGGTTGACTAGCTGGCTCCCTATTAAGTCGGTCAACCAGCCTAACCAGCTTAAGCACAAGCTTTAAAACAAGCATTGTATCCTAACACCATTGAATAGAAAAAGACAACCACAAGTATAATGTTTATTTTCTTTTGGAGTCCAACCTCTTGGTTGTGATCTCAAACAGTACAGACTGAATCTGTAATAGGCTGTAATTGTTAAGTGGTAAATCCAGCTCCCCTAACTACAATTCAGGCCCCCACATTTCTCTGAAATATATTAGAGACTCAAAGGAGGAATTTACACAAATGGAAACAGCCAAATACAGTTTGTTTGATTTTTATTTTGATTGCTGTACGACATGCCGCATAAGGAAGCTAAGCGCGTCCTCAATCCACGCAGTGGTGGGACTGAGGCGGCCTATAAACTGCCATCTGGTGTCTGCACTCGCCAAATTATCGATTCTCAATGAGCTTTACTATTTTCTACTGAAGTTATTCCACTCCCAGTGGAAATTGAACTTCAACATGTGCAGAACTGCTATAATAAAAAGTAAACACACTAAAGTAAATTTTTTATTTTTATTATTTTTTTTTTTTTTAATTACTTGATCTTTTGCATGCCTTGAACTGTTTCCAGATGGTCAGAGTAGACATCCGTAATGGTTGTTTGAGGTTGGGTTTTGTCTTTTGTCAATTAAGAGCTGCTATGTATTGACAGCTTGGAGGAAAGATGGCTAATCAACCAATTTGCAGCTATTCACAAGCCTAAAGTTTCCTGACTATGACCATAACAGGACCATCTAAAAAAAAATGGCAAATATTGATCTGGCATCTAGTCATCTGTAAGAAGGTCATGATTGTGACCATCATCACTGCTTGCTTGTAAAGGCTAAGATAAATAGATTATATAGTTACATTAGATGTACACTGATTTAAGCAGAAATACGGCAGATAAAAGCACTTTATTAGGACCACCTATATACCTACTCTGTCATGCAGTTATGCAATCGTCATGTGGCAGCACTGCAGTGTGTAAAATCATGGAGATACAGGCCATCATGGGGATATAAAATGTGAAATTGGCATGATTTGTGGTGCCAGACGGGCTGGCTTCATGCACATGACAATGAGTTTGGCGCTCTTAAGTTGCTTTTCCAATCACTGGGTCTGAATCCAGTATTTCACCTTTGTGATGTGGTAGAACGAGAGATTCACAGCATGAAAGTGCTCCTGAAAAATCTGCAAGAATTGCGTGATGCAATCCTGGACCAGAGTCGTTAAGGAATGTTTTCGACATCTTGTGGAATCCATGAGTAACGGAAGCTGTTCTGAAGGCAAAAGGGGCCTTACCCTGTATTAGTAGTATTAGTGTAGTGCTCACAATAACATACTTGGGGAGTGTACGTTCTGTATTGATAGTTTGATGATTGAAGTTAAGTTTGCACCCCCATGTCTCATCTTTTTCTTTTTATTAGTATACAAAACCTTCTGTCAAACATCTTATTTTCTATCTGCAATCAGAAACGTGTGGTTTAGCTAAAGTTTACAGTCCACACATTAGGCAGCATTTCTGACTGGATGAACTTTACTTGGGTGGTCCATTGTAGATGTCTCGTAGATGCTCGACTGACATTCAGCTAACATTCAACAGAATGTGTTAAATGCAATTGAACTTCAAATTGAATGTAAATGACCCTAATCTTACCCCTAAATCACCCTTTACTTAACCCTAACCTCAAATCCAAACCAAAAAAGGGTTTACGTTCAATAGAGAATCATTTACATTCATCTTCCAGTTCAGTTGAATGTAAGAGACATTTAGTTGAATGTTCATTGAATGTCAGGTGAGCATCCACGAGGCATTTACAATGGACCATCCAAGTAAGTGTTGCCAAAAAATTATAAAGATATCAAGCACTTCTTTTTTTTCTTTCTTTTTTTTTTCTCTTTAGCTCAAACTCTCTTGATTCCTGGTAGCAGGGAAATTTAGGTGGGGACAGAAGCAGGCCTGGAGTGGAGTGTGGAATGAAAGGAATGTCAAATGAAACAATAAGAGCTCATGGATATAAATCATAGATATAAATATCTCTCTCTCTCTTTCTCCTTGCACAAACCATCCCTCTACTCGTCTTTGTGTCAACAGGCATGCAGGAGCTGGCAAGAGTAGAGAACCCAGTTCTGGCACCCAGTTCTCTATTCATGCTTTGAAGCAGCTGTTTAACTAGAGCAGTGTTGGGTATGTTGAGTGTATATTGAGTACTGCATAATTGATCTGCAGTGGCTGATGCTGGAGATGTTTGCTTATTCTAAAGTGAGGAGAAGGTTATATTTTCTATAAAAGCTTCAGTTGAAAGTAATGCATAGATTTGAGAAGCTCCCCCTCTTTCTCTCTCGCTCTCGCTCTCGCTCTCTCTCTCTCACACACACACACCTTCACCCATGCAGGTCTGACCTTTCTGACTACCCCCCCCCCCTTTCCTTGCCTGTAACGTGTTCCAGTCCAGTGAGTTGACCGACGATGCTTGCTCATGCAGAAGCAATAGGGCTTCATTCATTATAGATGTCTTTCTTGTCGCCTGAAATTGAAGCTGTCAGGCTGCAATTGGCATTCCATGGCAACCGACTCCGAGACCCAGCGAGCGTGTAGGACCGTTACGGACATGCCTCCCAGACCTTCAGCGTGCAGTGCAGCTCGTATGTCCTGCTCTTACACACCGGCCCTGCCTCTCTTCTTTTTCCTGCTGAACCACTCTTTAAGCTGCTTGATGGCTCAGTTATAAAGCCATACAGACGTAGAGGCAGCTTTTCCACGTTGATTGCCAATCTGCCAATCTCCACGCTCCAACGTTTTGAGCTTGAGGAATTTGGAGAAGGCTATTTTCTTTTTGACATAGAATGGCAAGGTGATTAGTCAATCAGCAGTAATAGGGAAGTGGAGCGAATACAGCCAGTTAGCCAGGCAAGCACATTCAGTTGATGAACACAAACGTCACCTTGCTGGGTTTGCAGCAAATAATCATTTACCCCAGGTGCATGCATTTAACCATTAAACGATTGATAACTGACGTAAACCTCTTTAGTTTACAAAAGGAGATGCTAGGCTAACATTTCTAACAATCTCTGGGCTTGGACTGTCACCAGTCTGATATCAGTTAACACATTTATTTGCTTACAAATCTAATGAGAAAGCTTAGTAAACAATCCAGGGTGTTTTATTAGAAAGACTATGTAGTAAACAACATGGATAGATCTTATTTAAACAGTTAAGCTTGCTCCAAATGGCTGCCCCATCATTCAACTCCGCAGCAAAGTTTGTTTAAGTTTTTTCATTCTATAGACTAAAGTAAGTCGTATCGTGTTTATAAACGTGGCCTAAAAATACCTAGTTGCTTTCATTTACCCAAGGAATGTTTTGAAATCTAGTTTGCAATGGTAGATGCTAGGCTAATGTTGCTGACGAGCACTGGACTTTCATCAATCTGATGCTAACAAATTGATTTGCGTCAAAATTAAAATAAAAAAAGCTGTGAAACCCCATTCTGTTTAACTGAAGGGTATTTATAAGTATATATTTATAAGGGTATTTAAGGGTATAAATAGCATGGACAGATTTTAACAGTCAAGCTTGCTTAAAATGGCCTCATCATTTTTTCTGAGTTCGTTCTTGTTTTTATAAACTAAAGTAAGTCATACTGCGTTCTGAACTGTGTTCTGAAGATCTAGCTGCATTTTGACTGGGTTGAGGGATGGTTTTGGACATATTTTTACAGGGATACAATTTGTGACTGGCTAAGTCCAGCGTCTGTGGTTAATGACTGGCAAACTTTGGATATCAAACATGTGTAGAGTGACCGGCTGTGTCTGGGGTAAGTGATGCATCATGTTGATTTGATTTGTCCTCAGACTGTTCCGAAGTACCGATATCGTACATTTATTATTTTGTTGTAGACCATGCTGGTCTAATTACTACATTTGAACAGCTTTACACACCTAAACCACACCGTAATGCTGATTTAAGTCGTACTTTTTTTGCGCAGGGTGTTGTCAGCTTAAATACAGCTCAATTAGAGCAAATACAGCCTCTACATTGAGGAAGTACACTACAGTAAGTTTTAGACCACCCCCATTTTTTTCAGTAATCCATTGGTAGCACTGCATGGCTGAGGCAAGCCTGCTTTTTTTTGCCATCTTAGCAGTGACTTTCTCACATCCACTCGTCACCCGTCAGACCTGCAGCTCCAAGTCTTCTTTTCACAGCTGAAACTGAGACTCGGTTCAGTGGTAAGCTTTGCTACAAGGTGTTGTCATGTGAGCCTCCTATCACGCAGGCTCTCACTCTCAGAAACTTATCTTCTGATGCTGTTGTGGGTCAATCGGACCACTTCCTGGCAGCGTTCTCCAGTTTCCAAGAGCCTTCTGATGGTGTTCTCACCACTCTCTGACTTTAGTTTCAATATCTCTAATAGACAGAGCTGCACTTTTAGACATTAGAGTAGTTTGTCTGTGTTTCTTTGTTAATTGCTTTTTCTTAGTGAAGGGCAGTGCTTTTATACAGACGATGGGTTTAGAAGTAGTGTTTGGATACGTGTTCCCTAAAAACTGAACCCTTTTTTATACCCTAATTTAAACCCTAATTTATATTTATATTTTTTTAGTTTTTTAGTTTTTAGTGATTTACACCTCCTGGCAGTTTACTTTTTACATTCAAGGTCAACAAACATTGTACTGTTACAGGTTATTAACTGGACTTGAACAGCTTAAAGCAACATTATGTAGTATTTTTACCTGCCCAAAATGGTGTTGCTCCACAGTGGTGCTCCACTGACCTGTAGGTCGATAGTCTCTCTATCTTTCCCACTCTGGGCTTGGCACGCTTCTGTGTATGAAACCGCATTGCTTTGTGTATCCCAAGTCATATTTGTGTAGAATGCTGTAATATTACTCTCCATCTTTCACTTTATTCTTCTTTTCACTTTTAGTGCTGGTTCTGCATCTCTCAAAAGTCCAGAAATGCATGTAAGGGGTGGCTCAATGCACTGATTCCACCGCCTGACTGTAGGGGGAGCCGAAGAGCTAGAAAAAACAAATCTTTCATAATGCTGCTTTTAATGTCCATAAGACCTGGAAAAATAGGGATGTTTTGGCCTCTTTTGACCGGTAGTCTCTTCTCCAGTCTAGTTGTTCGATACTTTAGAATACACTTGGATGCATTACACTTGACATTTTTGTTCCACTTCCCAAAAGCTGCTGACCAATTACCTTACCCTGTGTGTGTGTGAGTGTGTGTGAGAGACTGGCTGCTGAGTACCTGAGCTAACCTTTTGAGTAAAGTGTTTTGTGTTATGTTGGGTTTTTTTTTCTTCCCCACACCATTTTCACTGCTTCCCTTCTTTCCGCAGCACATTTTTCTTCATCTTCAGATGGGCTGATTTTCTGGGCCTGTATTTATCCCGGAGGCGCGGATTTAAAGTGATGATTTGCGATCAGTTCCAGTCCATCCCTTTAATCTCATTGCTTTGGTCAAGAAAGGCAGTAACTGTTGCCTGATCAGCACAAGTCTGATGTATGCGAACGAACGCTGCGCTGTATTGGTATGCTGCTGGCCTCTCACTCTCGCTCTCGCGCTTTCCCCCTCGCTCTGTGTCTGTCTCTGTGTCTGTGCTATGACCTTCAGTTGGTCACAATAATTAAGATCAATTACTCTCGGCCACTCTGTCTGTCTCTGCCACCGGAGGGGTAATAGGAGATGCCAGCTGCCTTGAATATTCCTGTCATGTGTTCACAATACCTAATGTGATAGTCTCCACCTGTTCAGCAATGCTACGTGCAACATATCTCTGCTCATATGTCTGTCTCTCTCTCTCTCTCCTACCCCGTCTCCTTTAATATTGGCTTTATTGACCTCATACATTTGCATTTGTCTGGGCAACACGCATAAATGCATCTATAAGAAGGTTTTTAAATGTACCTATAACATAATGTACATACACTATATGGACAAAAAAGTATTGGGACACCTGCTCATTCATTGTTTCTTGCCAAATTTTGGTGCATTGCTGTGAGGATTTGATCGCATTCTATGACCAGCGTGTTACAGAGGTCAGAATGTTGGATGATTACCACCCCTCCCCAACTTCTGCCCAACTTATTCCCAAAGTATTGAATGGAGCACCATCGTTCCAGAGAACACAGTTCCACTGCTCCACAGCTCAATGCTGTGGGGCTTTATATCCCTCTAGCTCACACCTGGCATTAGGCATGGTGCCAATAGGTTCATGTTTATCTGCTCCAGAGAGTCCTGTTTTATTGACAGTACATCTCTACGGGGACCAGACAAGGTGTGTGTGCACGTATGTGTGTGCATTTGCACATCTGTGTCAGCAATGAATGCCACTTAAAGTAGCTGAAATGAATGAAATGAATACAGAGCAGTAATTTAGATGTGGTGTCCACACAACATTTGGTCATACACATTGATAAGATACTTATCAAGTAAGCTTGTGAGCATGTGTTTTGTGGTGTTTACTCGCTGTTCTGTAGCGTATGGCTCTTATGCACATATCTGGCTGCAGTGGAAGCTGATGGACACTTTCCAAATACAACTGCCAGTTTCTCAATATCTCTTAACACACTCAAATTTTGTGTTTATTGAGGTGATTGCAATATTTACTTTTAGTGATGTCGGAGTTTGGACAGTTTAGTAAGAAAATGCCCTTCCCTGACCTGACCTGTAGTTGTTACACCCCCTTTTCTCTTTCTGTATCCAAGTCTTTAGACCAGCTTTTCTTAATAGCCAGGCTGTGACTGTCACTGCGACTGAATTTGGTTTCGCTCTGTCTCTGCTTCATACACTATATGGACAAATGTTTTGGGACACCTGCCATTTATGGTTTCTTCTAAAGTCTTTTTTTTCTGCTTTTGTTGGAGTAACCATCTTTACTGTCCAGGGAAGGCTTTGTACAGTGTAGATTTTGGAGCATTGCTGAGAGGATTTGATTGCAGTCAGCGAAAAGACTGCTAGTTTGGTCGTGATCTTGGATGGTCACTACCCTACTTCACTTCCAGTTCATCCCAAAGGTATTAGATGGAGCACCATCATTCCAGAGAACTCCGGTCCACTGCTCCACAGCTCAATGCTGGCGGCTTTATACCCCTCTAGCTCACGCCTAGCATTAGACATGGTGCCAATAGGTTCATGTTTATCTATTGGCAATACTTCTCTACAGGGACTAGACAAGCTCTGTGTGTGTGCCTGTGTGTGTGCCTGTGTGTGTGCCTGTGTGTGTGCCTGTGTGTGTGCCTGTGTGTGTGCCTGTGTGTGTGCCTGTGTGTGTGAGCAATGGGTGCAACGTAAAGTAGCTGAAAGCTAGAAGGCATGTTAGAAGGGGTGTCGACAGACATTTGGACATATAGTGTATCTTGAACAGGAACCAGTAGGGATGCACCGATACCACGATTTATGCTCCGGTACTATACCTGACCAAGTATCTGCCAAAACATAACTGCTTCATATGTGTCCATAAACCCTGATATTGAGGTCATCCCATTTTACATGTATTTTTATTTAGGTAAAAGCAGTGGGTCACAAATAAAATCTAATTCGTTTAAAAGAAGTGCATTTACTGGTTGAGTAACTTCAATTGCATTTGAATAAAAAGTTGTTATGAAGTGTAGAAGCAAGTAGGCAAGCATAGTGGTATGAACCTTGAATCAACAGCTTCGTTACAGAGCAGTGGATAAATAAATAAATAAAGTTGTCACAGCTTAGAAACAAAAGATGCTCATGCAGAAATTCAACATTCGAGTACAAATAAGTCAAGTGTATGCATAGGTTGATATATATATAGAGGGCCTACTTAACTCAAGTCTCTATGTATAAACTTTAGTGAGTGGCTTTCAACGTGTTTAAAGTTAAATGGCAGTTTCTGTTTAAGCAAAACTTCAGCAACGAAAAAAGTGTGCTGTCCCATCTTGTCACAGTTGTTTAACAGGTATATTCAGATCAATCACCCTTCAGAATTGTGGTGTAACAGATTTTGCAGCTGGCTTTTTTGCTACAGCTTGTCTCAGGCGTGAAATAATCCCACAAAAGTCTGACATTGTTGCGTCAAAACTGTTTCATGGTATATGAACATGGTGTTATCTTTTACTGATGACAATTTAGGTGCCTGTTTTGGTGTTGAAACAGTATTAGCATCCGGCTGACACCTTGGTGACTCTTTTCAGGGACTGAGTTTTGGGATTAGAGATCTAATATGTATTTCTTTTCAGTGTTTATCCATAATTGGAATCTGCAGAGAGTATATCCACAGTTGGGCCTAATCATATGACATATGACCTTGATAATCGCAGTGGGGGCAATGGGGTCTAGCACAGTTGGCATATTTTCCTGCTCTTTCGTTTAACAGACTTGCTAAACCTGCCAATTAACAGGTGAGCTTAATCAGTTGTGCTTTAGCAGGGAAAGCACAAGGTCTAGGATATTTAAGATGGTAACAGAACAGTCGGTTCTCATAGTCTACATGTTGAGGACTATAGTAGGAGACAAATCTTTAAGGTCAGATCTCCAAAACGACAAGGCTTGTGTGGTGCTCCTGGTCAGCAGTGGTACCAACAGGGGTGTGAGCTGGGACAAACCAAAAACTGGTGACTGGTTGTTTGGCATCCATTGCCCATTGAGGCACACTGGTGACAAGGCTATCCCGTCTGGTACATCCCGTCTGACGTTAGGGCTGCTGTTATTTTTATTGGTTATTATGGCAGAAATGTGCCACAGCTTTGCACTGTGACTGGTCTGCAGATATGCAGCAAAGGGCCCATGCTAAAACCTGTCCACCTGCAAATGCACATATAATGGACATGTGAGCATCAGAACTTGACCTTGGCAAACTTGACAAAGGAAGAAAATCCTCTGGTGTGATGAGTCACATTTTCTGTTATGTCACATGGTCGACTGCGGACACGTGGTGTTAACCTAGCCTCAAAATTCCTTAGGTCTGAACTCAATCCGGCATCTGCGGCATGCAGTGGAACAAGCCCAATGTGAGGCAGCTCCAACTTGCAACTAACAGGACTGGCTAATGTCTTGGTGCCAGATAGCAGGGCACCTTCAGAGGGCTTGTAGAATCCATGCCTCAGCAGGTCAGAGCTTTTTTGGCGGCACACAGCGAACAGGTAGCCTTATTGTTTTGGCACATCTGTGTGTGTGTGTGTACATGTGCCTTTTGTGTCTCACTCGCACTATTTTTCTCTCTCACTCAGTTATTTTTTTCTGTCTTTCTCCCTCCCTCATGCTCTCTCTCTGATTCTCCCTCCTGCTGCTCGCTACCTCTCAATCACTCTCTTCATTTACATGTCCATGACTGCTACACTCATGCTGCAGTCGGTGGTGATGGGAGGTGGTTGGAATGTGTTGGGTGTCATTTTGAATACTTCATTAGTCACAAATCATGGCTGGCATTTGCAACACAGCTTCCCTGCCCTGAAAACGGCAAGAAAAGACTAACGAACTACTATGCCGCTTTAGGAGGTGGTTATTAGATAACATTTACCCGCATGAGACGTCTCTCAAGCAAATGCAGGTGGGTTTTTTTTTTTCTGTACGTTTTTAAGGCACTGTGTGCCTTCTTTATTACCAATTTTGACAGGGGTCCTCTGGGAACCCTAAGATTACAAGACAAGCAGCGAATAAAAGGCTCCTTTTTAAAGCCAGATCCTGTCTTCTTAAACTCCCCTGGCGCTCGCTTGACTCGTAATCAAAAGTATGAGACGTGAGGCATGTATCGAGAGCTTTTGGCACAACCACAAGCCTAAAGTTAACATAATTGGAGCGCTGGAGAATGTGGATGCATTGATGTGCTGTATATCCCTGAAATTAGCAGAGAACGCGCAGCTCTGATTCATTGGCCCACCCTGTGCTTGCCAGCTGGTTTTACTGTGCTTGACAACATGTTGTTGTCGTTCTAGAAAGAGCATTTTTGTGTTCATTCAGCCTTTGATGGAGACTGTATGAAGTGCCAAACATTCATTCCATAAATGACGGAGTTTCTGAACTTCAGACCAGCAATTGAAGGAGTTCTTCCAAGCACAATAGCTAATCCATTTATGAGAAAGCTTTTATGATTTGTTCTCTGATTGGCGAGTGATGTGTTCAAAAAAGCTGCAACCTGGAGGGGCTACTCGAGGGAAAAGTGCCTTTTTGAAGGCCACTAGTGGTCAGAGGTAGGACCGAGCACGGAAGGGATGCAGCTTCATCATCGCTTCAGTTCATAAACAAGTGCTTGACAGTACTAGAACCCAACTAATGTACTGGTAACCCAATAATATGGACCAATGTTGATAATCTTGCTGGTAATTACTATACTTTGTAATTGGGTTTAATCTCCTAGCAATAAGAGAAATCCTTAATGTGCATCAGCTCTGATTTATAGACCTGACAATTGAAGAGAAATCCTAAAAGGAAGCACAAGGGGAATATAAACAAGGAACAGAGACAAAGACAGGGCCCAGGCTGGGCTATGTGTTACAGAATCCTTTCCCCTAACACGCAGCTCCTGAGCCACGACACAGAACATGTCAAGAGAACTGGCACAGCGGAAAGGCCAGGAACAGAATGCGGGAATCAAACATGAGGCTGGATTACGACACGGCCAGAAGATGGGACAGCTGCTACTATGACAAGAGAATGGATACCGACAGGGTGACAAACCGAAACAAGGACTTGGACCGTGACATGGACATGAAACAGAACTGCAAAGGAACATGTATGGAGACAGGAACAGGACTGGGGACTGAAGACTGGACAGCCAATAAAAGGTAAAGAGGGTATGTCACTGTGCCGGCCCTCAATTCCCTAGCTTCCACTGGAACAGGAGGTTCGGGAGATTGGAGCACCGGCACTGGAGCTGGTAGGTCAGGAGACTGGGTGACCATGGATGGCAAGAGACTTCTAGGCCATGGGTAGGGTAGCCTTTACTGAGTCAGTGCTCTCTAGAGTACTGGGTGGAGCCTTAAGGGCAGGCTGACCTGCAGCTACATCCTTGGTGGCAGGTGGCCCTCTGGCAATGTTCTCAGCAGCAGGCGGCCCTGCGGCGACAGCAACAGGCCGCCCTGCAGCAACGTCCTCGTCAGCCTGCGGTGAATTTATAATTCGGTGATATTTAAAGTAATGAACCTGTAGTGAACTAGGGTATTATATATCCCACATATATAATCATGCCCATGATAACGTTCAGCCCCATAAAATAGCAGCATTCTTATCGCCAAGCAGTTGAATATGTATTGTTTGCTTGAGTGCTTCAGGGTGTTTTGCAAGAAGAGGTAAACATATTTCAAAAGTAAATAAATATGTTTAAAATCTAGTTCTTGTCTAGTGTTCGTTTACAGTACTGTGTCGTTTTGAGAGGAGAAATCCACACAAAACAGCTCAGTCAAATTAGACATTCCTCTTAGCACAAATTAGCCGGGTAATGTTTCAGGGAGTTTGATCACGTCAGGGTATGAATATGAAATTGAAGTAAGAAACTGTGGGAAATGAGGTGATGTATTGGATTTTGATCTGATTTGAATTTGATAAATATTACCCATCACTAATCTAGCAGTCATTCATTTCTAAAATGCTACTAAAAAGCCACCATTTCTATTTTTTCCCCTTTCTTCCAGCTCTTCTCCTCCAGTTAGTAAGAAAACTGTACATACTCTTTTCCTAACCTCTAATTTAGAGATACTCAGATTTCAATTTCCTTGGCCGATTCTGATTTACAAATATTTTTATCATCTGACTGTCCGATTTTGTCTGATTCTGATAAATGACTGCATACAGCATAATTTTTGTTCAACTTTTCATTAAAGCACAGCCATTTGTACCTAAAAAAAAAAAAAGGCTTTCCATATGTTTTATCTAAAACATGTAATAAACATTAATGCGGAAGCATGAATAGAAGCGTTAAAGGCTTCCAGTCGTCTTGTAAACAATAACTGAGGCTACCCCCTTTTCCTAAATATACCCATAATTTGATCAACACACTTAGTTTCCACTCCAAGTATAAAATTCTAATTCCAATCCAACTCAACAGCTCCACCCATCATGTGTCTTTACTGTATGAACTTTTATTGTATGTATGTATGAAGATTTTTGAGTATAGTGAAGGCCGGCGTGTTCTCTGTGAAACGGTGCAGGTGGATGAGACAGTGACCGTAAAAAAGGCCTATAGGGAGCCATTTAGGTCACAGCCATGGTATTTGTGTGTGCATTTGTAAATGAAAAGTCTAAATGTGACCTGCCCGGAATCAGTTATATAAGACTTATATGAGATTGTTTGAATCTGTACTCTCATTTGATTTTCTCACAGCCTGACTTGCCTTTAACTTCTAGCAGCCTGCTATTTAGTGTTACAGTTCTAACCATCATGGGTATAATTAAAAAAAAAAATAATCCAGGTACTATAAAATAGCATGTATAGGTATGTTCTCGCTAGGAAGTGGCTGCGTGTTATTAATGACCTGACAGTTCTCTTTGTTTTTCTGCAGAAAACTGTGTTCATGAGATGTTCTGGGAATTGTTGGATCTGCATCAGCTTGAAGTAGCTGGTTAGTTATTGATGGCATACATTTACAACAAGCCAAGCGAGCAGACACTTGGCAGCTGGCAAGTCATCCTCTCCTCAGCGCTGGCTGGCTAACTGATGCTCAGAAAGTAATATGAACTGGATGTCACAGTTTATCAGCACCAACTACAGTAAATAAACAAAGCAAGACAGCCGAAACGCAGCCCTGTCAGATGCGGAGCCAACAGCTTAGAGTTTTAAACGTGACTTGCTATCTTGCAAACCCTGTCCTTGTTGGAGTGTTGTCAAGGCACTGGCTGTCTGCGTGGTGTCACTTTTATGCTTGTGCTTCTGTACCCACAGGCATTTTTATGACCTTCAGAAAGAGGAAACTGGGAAAATGTAAATTACTTTCTATTTCTTTTGCTGCCTTGTGAGCTGACTGGTAGCTGACAGGTAAAGACTGCTGTCTGTGTTCACCCTACAACAGAAGGCCTGAACATCCATCATTGTTTTGTCTTGAAATGGGTTTATTATTCTTAAAGGAGCGTTAGTAAATTTTTTTTTTTTACTAATAAAGTAGTACTTACTTTAACAATGGCCTCAGCATGTGTGTATTGGGTGTGGGACAAAACCTGTTTGAAAAATGGCCTAGCTGATGCTGATAACGACTAACACAGGTAGTGACTGATACACTCATGGAAGCTCAATACAAAGAGTCATCAGACCGCAAATACGCTCCACTGTTCTTACAGCAGTAAATCGTTATGAACCCAATTTTGTGCCCAATTTTGTCCAACCCCAGTGCTTATAGTAATGTGCAAACACCTTCACGCCCCCACAGACATGGGAGTCTGATGTCTGCTCTGGCCAAGTGCCACGGCTGTGCCAAGAAGAATGTGTTGGAGTACGTGTGTAGCATGAAATGGAGATCTTAAAAGTGTGTTTTGGATCTAAAGGTAAAAAGTCATTCCACTGTTGTTGTGTTCACCCCCTATTAATCGTAATTCTTGAATCTTGACGAAAGGGCCTTGTAGAAGAATCGATTGGGAATCTGGACTGTTATAAGAAATCGTTAGTAATCTTGGATTCAACAAGAACACCCTCACCTAATCATTACTTCCAGATTTGTCTTTAGAGATCAGTACAGATCAATAAGGGTAAGTGCTTCCAAAACCCTAAAATCCGAAATTGAAGTAAGAAAGAATGGTGAATGGTGTCTCATTGGCAGATCCATAGGACACCATTCAGTTTGCTGGCAGTTCAGTTTAATAGTATACCTCACATCCATACTTTTCAAGGGTTCAACACTTGTCAATCGACAAGTCTCCAGACTGCCACGTTGAACAAGCATCTGAGCTGCCGAGCCGAGCAAATGCAGCGTGACTTGGGAAGTTAAAAGTGGAATATCTATTTTAAATGAGGAAGCTCCAGGTTACTACGCTGCATATAATGAATGTATATATTTCTATATACAACTAATAGACAGCACATAAGCACAACCGTGCTCTCAATTTCAGTGGTAGATTTGGGCCTGGGGTATTCAGTTCGCCTGGAGCCATACGAGACCTTTTTATGTTTCTCACCACTATAAGATAAGGCTATGACATGCTATTCTCCAAGACATAATCTTGTTAAAACATTATGTATTGTACTTTGTGCTTTAATCGTATCCATTTAAGCCAGCTTATCTCTGAAATGGGTGTAGGACAGCTGCAAACCGTGCATTTCCTGCTCAGCCAATTTAAACAGTCAATGAAGCCTTAATTTAGATACACCGTGTAAGAGTCAGCTAAAATTGGATCAGGCTTCTTGTTTGTAAGGTCACATGGCCTTGTCCTCTTTGCTCGAATGTTTGCACAGTCATTGGCGTAAACCTTGTTTGTGTATGTTTTTTGCTGTAGACCTTGCTGACCTAACAAGACACCGGAAATGGCAAGAGTGTTAAAGATATTGACTTGACATATTGACAGCAGCATGTACTGCATAGATCTGAGCTACTTGTTTACTGCGTGACTACTGGCAGTCCATGAATTGCTCGCACGCACGAATGTGCTGATGTTTGGCAGCTGATGGGTTTGTCCTGTCTATTAACTTGGACTGCATTCAGATGGAGAAGCTTTTTTATGCAATAAATCCACGTCTGAAACATGAGCAGTCCGCCTGTAACACGTTTTGGAAAGTGGAGAAGGAACAGAAAGGATCTTCATAGGCAGGACGTTCAGCACCACATCACTTGTCATGCTAAATGACAAGATGAAAGAAATAAGCTCTTATTCCCTGTTCTGTGGAGAAGAATGATTCCTTGGTACAGAAGTCTAGAAAAGACCAGGAGTTAATGATATATTTCTGTGATCTGAAGACACAAAAAGTTGTTTTCCTGATCACATCTTTTTCCCTAGGGAAGCTCTTAATTATGAGGGGAAAAAAAAAACATTTTTCTGTCCTGGGAAAACATTTGTTATCCTGACAAATCAACTTGTTATCTTGAGACCACAAGAAAAATAAGTTGAACTTTCCGGACCTCCATACCTTAGTGATACAGCAGTTGTGTAGAAGATTCTTCAAGCAGGATGTTATTATTATTATTATTATTATTATTATTATTATTATTTTATTTATTATTATTTTTTTAAATCATAAATGCGAGTAAAATTGTAACACCATACCTATTTGTGTTCAGTTTTACCCACCTTTCTGTTTTTTTGTTTTTTTTCCCATGCTGCGCCATCAGCAGCCGGAGCCTGACAGAGCACAGCTGGCCATGCTCTCTCTGGGTTGGTAGAGCACAGGTGTCTGTTGGCTGGTGTATCAGAACCAGGGATCTGGCGCTTTCCTCAGGGCATGTTGGCTGCCTAGTGATTCGAAACGAGGCAGAGGTTGACTTCACATGTATTGGCGAAGGCATGTGCTGATGGGGGAGTCCTAGTGACTGGGTGGGTTGATTGAAGTCAGCTCAGCTTGGAGTAAACAGGAAAAGAGGGGGGGGGGGGGGAGCACAGGCCACATATTCCACATCTTGCCTAAGAATTTAATGGCGTTTTCAGTTAATATAACAGCAGTGTAGAGAAATCTTTGAGCAGATTTTTTTAATTCATTATTCCAAGTAAAACTCTACTTGACTGCCATACAGTCTTGTGTCTGCTCTCCTTTTTTGATTAGCTGTCTTGAGTGGAGCTTATCCTTTAAAAGTAGACATTTTTCAACTCTATCAATGAGGAATTGCAAATTACGAATCACAAATCACAAAATACATGCTGTGGAGGAAACCATCTGTCTTTACATAAGATATGCGACATGTCACCCTCTGAATGCAGCCTTTAAGGAGGGAAAAAAACACAAAACAAGATGTCGCACAGTTTAAGTGACATCCAGGCATAAGACTCTGGGGCTGTGTTGGCAGATGTGAAAAAAAAAATCTTGCCACAGTAGGAGGTCTGTGGACAACAGTGAAGAGGCAAGCAGTTCATTTAAATCAGGGGTCACCAATCTTATCCACTGAGAGTCGGTGTGGCTGCAAGTCTTCATTCCAATCAAGCAGAGGCACACCTGGCCCCTCTCTCAATTTCCAAAAACGTGATTGCTGTGGTCCTTTTTGGTTGGATTGAAAACCTGCAGCCACGACAAGCCTTTGCGTATAAGAGCAGTGAGCGCTGCACTGTATGATTACACAAAAAATATATCTTTAGGAATGTTTGACAAAGCAGTGTGAGCTTTAGAGGAGCTACAGAATGCTGAGAAACACTATAAGCGTTAGTGAATGTTTCCTGTGTCTGCAGTCAGAACCGTCAAAACAACTTTTGGGCAATTCTTACTGCCTGAATCTCACTTAATGAGGTGTGTGACATCTTGCATTGTCACATATGGGATAAGTTTAAGTGCATTTTTGATTTATAACTGATCATCCATTACCAGTACCTGACCTCACTAATGCTCTCCTGGCCAAATCCCATCAGATCCTCACCGCAATGTTTCATCCAGAAATTCTAGTGTCTGCTCAAAGTCTGTGTGAAGCAAGTTGGTGAAATAATTGTAGGTGGAGTAGTTGTTGTTCTTCTGTAATCTTTACTAATCTTCCAGTAATATTTCAGATTTGCTTTGCTTGGGCTTTTAATTAGCACTCCTATCTTGGGCAGGTATATGTGAGATCTTGGTGACAGGTGGTAAGAAGTGCTAATTGTCCTAATGAATGCAGTATAGGAACTAATTTGAAGCATTTTTGGATTACAAACAAAACTGCATAGAGATATTATTAATAGATAAGTCTTAAGTGATCCCTTTTAAAAGTTGAGAAAAATGTTATGCTAATGACGAGAGAAACCCTACTTCTATTATGCTTGCTTTATACACTTCATCTGGAATACAAGCAGATTTGTGAAGCATAAACCTGTATCTTCACGGTGCGCAGTGGAAGATGATGAATTTTCAGTCTGATTTTAGCCTGCGGTAGCAGCCGTACAATATTTCAGAGTCTGTAATTCATACACTGAGTGAATTAAGGGGACATTGTGTGTCTAGGTTTCTTTTTTTGTGTGTGTTTGTTCTGCTATTTCTCTCACAGTTCTTCATGTATAACTACAGTCCCTGATGTGTTGTGTTTTGTTTTTGTTTTGTTTTTTTCTTTAAACTTGTGCAGTCTGTTCTTGATGGTAGAAGCTGCAATTTACCATCAATTATGGGAGGAACTTCCTGTAGGTCTTGCGATGACATTTTAGGATATTTCGAGGATGTCTTGAGAACTGAATTTGCTAGGACTGACTTGGCCGTGTTGACAGTTGTTTTAAATGTTCTCCACTTGTAGATTACGTTGAAGACAGTGGAACAGCTGATTTCTTATTGTTCTGAGATCTTTTTTAAACCCCTTTCCAGACTCCTATGCATCTACAACGTTGCATCTTTGTTAAAGTGAATGGAATCACCATAGCCAGATCCCATCAAGAGCAAACCAGACTAAATGCCTGAGGTCTGAGAATCCTCTCTAATCATGTTCACATCATCGGCAGCTGATGTGCTCCAACTCATTGACATTTTAAGTAATAATAAATGTGGGGGCGTGCCAACTTTTACCCTCACAATAACATTTCTATAATTGCCGTTTTACAAATCATTTAAAAAGACTTTTGTTGTGTTTAGTTATTACCTCCATCTCTGATCAGTAACCGTAAGCTGAGGAAATGGCAGCTTTCAGAGAAATGTTAAAAATGCTGCTGCTTCCCGCCAGTGTGTTCTGTGTAGAGTGCTGATTGTAAAGCACCCTTGGGTATGAAAAAGGTACTGTATAATTAATTGTAACTTGCATTCATTCAAAAAGAAGGTTTTCAGGGGGTTTTCTTATTTTTTTTTTAACATGACTGTATAGAATTTTCCTACATACAGTATCTAGTATTGAAGTAGGGCTGGGCAATATATTGTCTGTACCAGTAAAGATCTTTAGGTTTATCAATATTGATTGACTGTTCCAAATTCCAGTTAACTACAGCATTCAGTCAATCCAGTGGCCGAGAACTTCAGGTTCAGGTTCTGAGGATCCAGACTGAAGAATGTAATTAGATGAATGGCATCTGGAAATCTGCTTTCTGTCTGGTGAATAATGAGGATACTGTGTAGCTGCTGTAAACTACAGTCATAAGGTTTAAATCTTGTATATAACAAACAAAGGAACCAGACAAAGAACCCCCTTTGTCTTTGTCTTGCCATTAATGTTGGTGGTGTTAGTTAATGTTGGGATGTTTGCACTCAAACGTGCTGAGGGTTGAATGAACAACATAGTTTCGATACTGAGAACAGGTCTAAAATTAGGGAGTGGTAAATAAAAACAAAACAAACAGCAGCACACTGAGAACCACCATGATCTCTTTATACATTGGACTTCATTACTGTGCTCTGCATTTGCATGGCGTAGCGCCGTTACTGCAGAGTTTCATTAATCTGGCCTCTTATTAGGTTTGTGAGACATTCTTAGACTGTCTCTGTAGAGAACCAGTGCTCATTAACTCATTCCTTTATGTAGGTATAATTTAATCATGCATATTACCACTTTGTATATCATAAGGTTTTTATCCTTTTTTCCCTTAAAAATTCGTTCTGTTACATTACAAATGATTTCCTCAAGTGACTGAACAAATATGGCTTATCATAAATTTTTGCTCTGTTTTAATCAAACATTGTTCTATAGGTTTGTGCTCAGGAAAGGTCCGAGATCATGTAGACCAAAATAATTATACAAAGTTGAGATTTTTGGACATGAATGGAAAAATTGCCTGTATTCAGTTATCTGACTTGGACTGAATGGGCTTACTATATTCCATTTACTGTAGAAGTCTTCTACTGTTACTACTATGACGTATTTTGAAAATGCTCTGCTGCTAAGTATTATCCGCACCTCCCAGCACTACTTTGATCAAGTTTCTGAGGTGGATGCCTGGTGGCAGAATTACCTGCAGAGCTGAAATTACCGTGTGTGTGCTTATTCTTAATGGCCACGGAGTATGCAGAGGCTTTTCTTAGCTTTTTTTTTGTTGTTTTTGAGCGATCTGCATTTGTGTTTGTTGTCTCTGTGCTGGATTGTGGGTGGGCTGTCTCTGGGTGACCTTGGTAATGGGGTTCTAATTACTCTGAGTTGTTGCTAAATTGCAGGCCCTCATTTGTATCGGACTTTTTTTTTTTTTTTTTTTTTTTAGTCTGGGGGAGATTAGACAAGGACATTAGGCTGTAAGATGGATATGAAGGTGTGAGCGAGTGAGCAAGCGAGAGGGAGTAAGAAAGATGAATGAGACAGATGGCTGGACACTGTTGTAGTCTAACAGGGCACCGGCTGAGGCATTAGTGCCTCGAACCCGTTTCCGCTAGAATATCGATTCATCTTAGAACGTGAGCCTGAAGGAGAAAAAAAAATGGCTCTGGATGATTTAGTAAGTCGGGAGCTAATACTATGTGAAAATTGGGGTCAGGGAGTACGAGGTTAGTAAGTAATGAATAAATATGAACTGAAGGTTAGGGGGTTGATGGTGGGGGGAGGGGGTGCAGGATTTGTCAGGCAGGCTTTGGGTTATTTCTACTCGTGCCGTGATCGAGAGCGATGATTCAGCGCGTGTGAGTCACTCTCATGATCCAAGCCTTTCCCCATCAGGGGGTTTTAACCCCTCACAGTCCAGCTGTGCCGTGGCCGCCGGCCTGCCGCACTCTCTACTGGCTCGTTATCTGGCATTAGGAAATGGAACTCCACTCGCCGCCAGCTTCATTTAACATGTCACATGGCCTGTTTGTGTACCCAGAGAAAGGAGGCCAGGGACGTTCTGTTCGTCTCAGAAGGGGGTTATCGGAGAGAGTACTACTCTCAGCCATTGTGCTGCTCTGGAGCTAGACTGGTCGTAATTGCAGTAGAGCCTATAAAGTAATGTTTGTCTATGTATGAATGGATGTACGGCCATAGGGAAAAAAAATTAGGACACCCCATGGAAAGTCTTATTTAATGTTTACCTAAAATGTGTAGACTTAGGAACAATATTGATAGACTGAGGTAATATAAGTTAACAAATAAAACTGATGAAGTGTCCGCTAAAGATGATTAGAATGTTGTTGGCGAGGATTTTGGAGGGGTCTTATTTAAACCTCACACATTTTAAGCCGTGGTCACACTAGGTTTTTGCATATATATATATTATTTTTTGCAAGTTTTTGCAAGTTTTAAGAACCCCAGAAGAAAAGATAATTACCATCTAATCCCACCTCCCGACCGATAGTAGTAGTAGTAGTATACTACCCGACTGTAGTATTTTAAAATATAGAAAAAAAGAATAATCTACTGTTTTGAAGCCGCAACAATCAGCGCTTCCTCCATGTTGGCTCAGACAGAGCAGAGACAGTACAGAGCGCATCATGGGTCACACAGCCAGAGTCGGATGAAGGGGTGGGGGGGGATTCGTTGGTCAAAGTTCACCAAACTCGATACGAATATTCGCAGGTCAAACCCAGCTTGACCATGGCTTTAGTTGGGTTGCTCTTGATTGTTGGAGTGAGTGGTATCTCCACAACAAGTGCTCTCTAACTTCAGAAAGAAAGTTGTGAATGCATATCCAGGAAGAGAATTAAGATCGCAGAGCAATCTGAAATCAGCCGTTCCACTGTCCTGAAAATCATTGTCTCAAGTGGAGAACATTTAAAACAACTGCCAACATGACCAGATCAGGCATCAGCCAGCAAGTATATGTTCTCCATCAATCCTAAAATGTCATCACAGGATCTGGATCTGAAACGGTGTGCAAGTTTAATAGATAATTGCTTTGTAAAATAGCTTTTATTCAATTGTCTGACTTTGAAAAGACAAAACTAAGAGGACACAAACAAATGATGTTCCTGTAATACAGTGATTCTTCCGATTTAAGTTTGAGATGACATTTTTAAATGGGTAATCTGTACCAGAATACATCTCTAAAGTAACCACCCTAATCCTGTTAGCAGCATTATCACGATGTGGTCCATATCATTAGAATATTGACCTCTATTTCCCTTTGCCTTGGCTACAGAGCTCGTTGTGGGAATACTTATTCGAAAAACAAAAAAGGAGTTATAAAAGTATCCAGAACATCACAGCATTTATTTCAAAGACCTAAAATACTGCAGTGTGACTCCCACACCCCAAACTGTGTGTTGGGTGGGGGGTAGGGATGGTGGGGGGAGTTGAAGCGGCAAGCAGATGTTGTGCAGATCAGATCCAGTGATCAGTAAATAGCAGAAGAGGGACACAACTGTTTAAACAAGCTGGTCAGAGCGAACACCTGCCAGCGCTTATGGCTAGAGATAAGATGCGTGTGTGAGTGCGTGTGTGTGTGTCGGTCTTTGGATTGTGCCGAGGGCTGCTGGAGTGGAATCAGCTTTACACTGCTGAAATTGTCACCATGTCAGACATCTTCAGAGGTGTCAAATAACGAAGTACAAATACTTTGTTACCTTTGTTAAAAATTTTTGGTTTGGTATTTATTTTTCATCCGACTTTTTACTTCTACTCCTTACATCACACAATGTCACACAATTATCTGTTATTTATATAATATAATTATATATAATTCTATGTTAAAAATTGCCTTGCTACTTCTATTTTATTATGGCTTGTTTTCATTCCGACTTGTCATTCTTCATCAAAAAAACTCCAAACAAAAACAGTCCAAAAAACTCAATCCAGATAAATTGCGCCATCCGGAAACCTGCCATTCATACCATTCTGACACCCTATTGGTTTGTAAACGATCCATCGCACCTGCACATGACAGGTCACACTCAAGCAAGCGCACAGCAGACGGATATAGCCTAGTATGAAGAAGTCCATGACAAAGACTCAAGAGAACTTGAGTAAAACATCCCAACTAAGCCCCACATTTACATTCCAGTAAAGCTTATTGATAACATGACTCTGAAGTTTGACTTTTTGCACCATTACAATACTTTATTGACAACTACTCCTCATATTTTCCGCTCCATGAAACACATGTTAACGCTCAGTAGTGGACATAGATTCTCCTAAAATGCATTCATTTTCAATGGGCAGATATGCAGCTGAAACAGGCAGCCTAGTGCATCCCGTTGTGACTTTTAGAAAAATTGGGTAGGTGCAGGCCCCTATGGCTCCTATGGTGCAGCCTAAGCTTTTGGCCTTTGTTTTCCTTACATTACTTTTACTTGTATACTTTTGTACTTTAAGTAGTTTTAAAATCAGTACTTTTACACTTGAGTAAAAAGCAGAAGTTGATGCTTCAACTTCTATAGAAGTATTTTTAAACCCTAGTATTTACACTTTTACCTGAGTAATGAATGTGAATACTTTTGACACATTTGGACATCTTTAAAGTCTAGTGAAAGATATTTAGTTGGGAACAGGAGCCCATGGTTGGATTTATGATCAGAGCCTAGGTTCTCTCCTTGTCTCTCGCACACATACTTATGTTTTTATAACTGGCCCAGATGTCTGGGCACTCATTTGTCCCATATGTGATGGAAAGTACAGTGCAGATATCTTGAGCAGTCGAGGAAACTGTGTAAAACCTTCAAACTCTGTAGTCAGAATTTGTTTTTTTCCGTAAAGTTGGCATTCGTTTGGTAAGAGGAGCACAGGTTGGAGGGCACAGGTTTGGTTGGTGACTTCTCTGTGAACTCCAGATACTGTATGGATTTGTTCACTTCAACCAGCAGCTCAGCTGATTCACTGATCACCTAAAAGACTGACTTGAAGAATTGCTTGACCATTGAAGAATCTTCTTTATAGACCCAAGACCCAACCCAGATATACCAATTTACTTTTTTTAAATCATAATCATTTTAATCATTTGATCATTGACAATGCAGAGATAAACTACTTTCTAGGACACATTTTAAATGGTTTTACCTCCTTCTTGTGAACTTACCATTTTGGAGATATGAGGGTTTTCTTCTGACGTAATTTTTTGCTTTTTCTGTTTAAAAGGAAATGCTGCATTTTAATAAAAAAACACTTTACAAAATCCCAGACATATTGTGTATCCTGATATTGTAGGCCATTCCTGTTTTTTCTTTTTTCTGTATTTCCTTCAAAGTCAGGCACTCCAGTCGTGAAAATGTTTATACACACACACACACACACACACATATACGCAGCACAGTCTGAAACCTCGACTGACATTTTGTGATTGGGAATGTGAGGCGTCTGTTCCGAGCAATGCTAGTCGTTCATTCTGCCTCTGCATATGCTGCTGTCTGGCAATTAAAATGGAATTGAAAATCAGATTGAATATATTAACAGAGTCCCCAAACCACTGCTCCAGCTCACACCTCGGTGCTGCAGTCTCTGCTGTTCTGCTGTCCTCTTTTCCCCCTTTCCCCCTCTCTTTCCCTCTCTTTCTCTCACTCCCTCTCTCGCTTTCTTCCACATTGTCTCTCGCTTTCTCACAATCTCAACAATAGAGACTGCAGGCTACAGAAACTGTGCTGTCTGGAAAGGAAAATGTTGGGGATGGGATGATTGTGCGCGTGTGTTGTCTGCATAGGATTTGCATTTTCACCATGCTAAGGTATGTCTTGATCAGGAGTGCATCTGCATAAATTAACACCTACATGAGCCATCTGTGCAGGGGAGAGAGAAAGAGGGCCTCCGTGCTTCCCTGGCGACAGTCTCCCGTACCCTTTTGCTAATGGCCCAGTGTGTTCGTGTGTCTATAGAAACTCCACATATGTGCAGAACGCACTTTAATAGGTTAGTCCCATCAGGTGACATTCTTAAAAACAGATTATAGATTATTGCTTCTGCAGAGCTACAAGGTGATTCTGTTTGCCATCGGTGCAATAACCATATTTTTGCACATTATTCAGTACTCCATATTCTAAGATGGCCTACTAGTACAATCTATACTAATATAGAACATGGCATACAATTTGTGGGTAAGTGTGTCTGTGATATGTTCACAAAAGATTCATTTAATTGGAGTATTTTCTATAGAAATATTCACTTTATACAACTGGAGGATAACATAACATAAAGCTAGCCTGGTTAGTGCCACAATAATACACAATTGGCACTGTGTTTATTATTACCTTATTATTATTATTATTATTATTACTTGTTTATTATTTCTGTTTAAGGTGTGCAAGATGTGCATATCTTTTGCTTCACATGTTGCAGTTCTTTTCGGATTATGAAAATATTATTGCAGCGTAAAGCCTATATTATCAGTGGAGGCACATATTAGTGCATATGAGACTGTCTATTGTAGTCTGATCAATATAACTGATCAATAAAATATTTGGTTATGCTTTACAGTGACCTCATGAACTGTACAGAAGCTCTACGCTACAGTTATAAAGCTGCTGTTGCTAGCTGGTCGATATAATGTTGCTATAATGTTGTTATGGTATGGTGTGGTGGATGCTCAGGTGGATGCTCCAAGTGGATGTTGTGGTACCCAAATGTGGTTGGGTTTTTGTATCACATACTTTTGCACTCCTTTCGTTTATATACACGCGTAACAAGTGTATAATGTAACACACTAAAACATTGTTTTGCTTCAGGATACAGTCATGAATTAACGTAATGTATCTCAGATCACCTTCACTCGTCCCTCACTCATAGAAGATACAAGAGCTACATCCCAGCCTTGGCATGTATTACAAGAGCTATGCTATAAAGCTATAAATGATCTCTTTAAGGCCATTAATGAAAATGTACAATTGCACATTATACAGTAATAAACATGAACACCACTCATACAAAAGGATTGCCTTGTAAAATCTTATTGAATATTTTATGAAACTCCGTAATTGCGCAAGGATGTCTGGTTCCCGCTGCTTTTGTGCAATGGAAAGTGCTTTTTATTAATTTATACGTTATTAAGGTAACTATGATGAATACAGTTTTGCATGTATAGTAGAGGGGCAGTGGTGGCTCAGCGGTTAGAGCGCCGGGATATCGATAAGAGGGTTGTGGGTTCGAGTCCCGGGCTCGGCAAGCTGCCACTGTTGGACCCTTTACCCTCTCTGCTCCCCGGGCGCTGGAGTTTGCTGCCCACAGCTCTGGGTGTGTTTGTGTGTACTCACTGCCTCTAACACGTGTGTGTGTGTGTTTGTGTGTGTGTGTGTGTGTGAGAGTGTGTGTGAGTGTGTGTTCACTACCAGATGGGTTAAATGCGGAGGACACATTTCGCTTTTTGTATACTGTACAGTGACAAATACGTGCACCTTTACAAACATCACATTTTTTTCACTGAGGTAAGGTGTTTGACTGACTCTTTTCATGAACATATTAATATATGTATTAATATATTGTAGTTTTGTAGTTTTACAATATATTGTAGTTTTTCGAAATACTGCTATGAAGGATATAAAACCAATAACCCACTAGCATGTCGTTTACTTCTCTGTGAAAAAACGCTCGTTTTGAGGGTGCTGATTCTGTGTATTAATGACCACTGCTCTCATTGGCTGTGTTGGAAAGGGAAACGATGGCTGCCGCTCAGGCAGACCATCTATACTGAGCCTTTTGAGCTTGTTTGCGATAAAGGATTAAATATAGTCAGTAAATCATGAGCACAAGCCAGCCAAGCAAGTGAAAACACAGCAATGCTTAATTACAGACACCTTTTAACTCATATTAGAAGTAGCTTTTGTTTACGTGCTAGCGCCACTAAGATGTGAAGGTTAATTATGTAGGTACTCCTTTTCATGTGTCTGGCGATGGGGCCTGCCTGTTACCTTAGCTAACCGTGATTTATTTTGGGTGTTGACTCTTTCAGTAAGCTTGACGGCGCAAAATCAAGACTGGTGAACAGAACCGAACCACAGGAGACTATAAACCAGTGACATGAACTTTGTGCAAAGCTGAAAACACAGAAAACAGCCTGTTTTAGAGCACACACCAACAAAACTGATGGCTCAGTGGTTAGAGCACCAGGCTATTGATGAGCCTATTGAATTGTGGCCCTTGAGCAATGCCCTTCACCCAGCTATGGCCGCCCACTACTCCGGGCATGTGTGTTTGATCACGTGTGTGTGTGTGTGTGTGTGTGTGTGTGTGTGTGTGTGTGTGTGTGTTCACTGCATGAATAAGTTAAAGGCTTAGGCCAATTTGCATCTGTGTCCGACACTAATGGTGAATATACTTGTCTTGTCATTGTCTAGAGCTAAGCAGCTAAGGAAACACCTCGGTTAACTCAGAAAGCTAATGCCAATATCAACAAGACAGCCGGACATTCAACTCACAAACTGACCTACAGCAAGTAACATCAATAACTTTCTAGTAAACACCATATATATGAAAATATAACCCCCTTAGACGTTGCCGTTATCTAGTGCTAAACAGCCAAGGAAACGCCACTAGCATTTGACAAGCAGTTATTTCCACACAGTTTCACTGCAAGTCCAGCGTTTCACAGACCCAGGATACAGTAGCGAATGCAAAATGGTTAGCACACACTTTTTCGAGGACTGGAGTCGGGACGTTGCCATGAAAAAATAAACTTTATCCACTCAGCTCTTCTGTCCGCTGAGACTGGGGTGCAGTTTAGCAATTTGTGCTTGTGTACGCCGCCAACAACAGAGCTTAGCTTTTAGCTTTGACATAATGCTAGCAGGCTCTGCACTTGCAAGAGGAAAATGGCACATCATTTTACTGAGGTACTTTTGAAGCCATGGGGTGAAGATACTCAAATGGAGTGTGTGTGTATGTGTGTCTGTTGGGGGTAAAATTCGAATGTGCCTGCTTGTGATTTAGGAAAAGGAGTCCAATCTGAACGGCGTTGAATCTCGTGCTTTTAGACACAAGCAGCCCACAAAAATTGACTGAAAAAGTTCACAGTGGGTTTGGTAAAGGCACTCCAGATACCCTGAAAACAGTTTTTCATATTAAAATATCTAGTAAATATTTCCAAAGTGTCTTGTAATTATTTACGAGTCATCTACAGGTAGTCACTGTAAAGTGTTACCAGATTAGTGTCTGTTTCCTATGTGGCTCGCTTGCCATCAGCAGCCTGATTCTTAGAGAGCACAATTGGCCTTGTTCTCTCAGAAGTGGGTTCCTCATACATCAGTCCTAGTGTTATGTTGATCAGTGTAAGACTACTCTACTGTAGTAGTGTTTTACCCTCCTAGGGTTTGGGGCGTTGCTAGTGATGGGGTGAGCTGGGGCCATCTCTACTGATGGTTAGTTCAGTATTCCCTGTACTCCGTGACTCCACCTACCTGCCACCTGCTTATCATACACTAGTGGGTGAGAGCCGTGATGATTCATGGATTTGGTGGAGGGTTTGAATTTAGGTGGTGAACAAGTGAGAACCACAGTCACGTTTGTTGGATTAGCTGAACATATGCTGAAGTGTTTACAGTACAACCCGCTTTAATAAAGGAGGGCCTGTGCCTTGATTAATCTCTACCAGCGTGTCGCTTTTCAAGACGAAGACCGAGGCAGTTAAAACCCTGCGCATGCATTATGACTGTGTTGGTGTCACCATGAGGAAGTCGCACTGGCACGAAGCCACGTGTGTGTGTGTGTGTGTGTGTGTGGGACCCAGAGATTTCACTGTGACGGTGTATTAAAGAATTAATGATGCACAGCAAAAAAAAAAAGCTTCGGTTTTGCATAAGCATTTCCTCTTGGTACTACAGTGTGTGTGTGTGTGTGTGTGTGTGTGTGTGTGTGTGTGTGTGTGTGTGTGTGTGTGTGTGTGTGTGTGTGTGTGTGTGTGAGTGAGTGAATCATCTTAAGTTCTTCAAATTCATCATTGTGTAAGATAGGCGCTTGCTTGCCTGAATTATTGATGCAAATACAGTTCCCTCCATCTCTTTTTATTAGTTTAAGGTGTTTTTCTGACCCGCTGGGCACATGAGCACACTCTCCTCGCGTGTACGCACACACACATATACACACATCATGACCCGTCTTTGTGGTTTGTTGCTCATTTAGCAGTGAGCGGAGGTCTGATGTGTTGAGCAATTGTGAAGTTTTGCCTGGGAGCTGTTTGAACACCACTCTCCTCTATTCTTCTTACCGTCTCTCCTAATGTCTTGTGAGAACTGTGTGTAAAGAACATAAACAGCTTGTGGTGTTTTGGCTTCCTTGCCTGAGCGTAAATTGCTCAAAATTATTGCCTCATATAAACAAATATAGTTTTATCAGCTTCCAAGCATCTATAGAGCTGAACTCATAAATATTGAAACCTGCTAGCAGTCTCTCTAACTGCTGTAATTGCTGTCATATCAAAATTAGTTTTTGTTTGTTTTGTTTCTTACACAATTTGAAAGCCCTGGGCCACGTTTTCTTAGTTTTCTCACTTCCAGTAGAAATCAATGAAGCCTCTATTGAACTTCTAGTGTTTTATTTGGGTATTTATTTATTGACTGATATGTTTATGAAATTTCTAACATTTTAAAACAAATTTTGCCAGTGTTCTCAGTGTTACATGTAACATCTAGTGTATTTAGTATTTATTTAATTAATTAATTAAAAAACCCACCAATTTTACACCAAGCGTTAAATCAACATTTCTAGTGTTACGTGTAACAGTGTTAGATGTACACCCACAATTAGGTGCAACACCCTCAGCATGTGTTTTATTTATTTAATTTTTTAAACACCACAGCAGTGTACAGCAAGTTTTGCCAGTGTTTAATCAACCTACACACAGTGTTACGTGTAGCACTTAATGTTAGCTGTAACGCCCGCAGTATAGATTTATTGATTTTTATTGATTTATTTTTAACACAACAATGCACAGCAGATGTTGCCAGTGTTGAGTCAATACTCAGCGCCTGCAGCTCTGGCTGCAACACTGGAAAATGAACTGTGTGAGGAGCAGGTTAAGCCTGGGTAAAATCCCAGGATCTGTTCTGTCCTTTCCCAGGAGGTGAAAACAAATCAGTCTGATTGTGTAGGGCTCCTAATAAATCCACCTTTACACCGAGGAGGGCCCTTTCCCAATGAGACGGCCGAACCTCGCCGAGCGGGACGAGCAATCAGACGTGGAAATGACCAGCTCATCCAATTGGGCCAGAGAGTGATTTAATCGCAGATGTTTTGTGGTCAGAATGGAGCGGAGAGTAAAGTAGCCGCAGGCCATGCCGGCATGCCGCTGTCTTACTGTCAGCTGTTGGCGCGTAGCTCTTGCGCTGTAATTCTGGACCTTATTCGCTTTCTCTCACAGTTCTCTCACTTTCTCTCACAATAAACACAAACTTCCTGTCTCTTTATTCGCTCTCTCTTTCTCGCTCCGTCTCTTACTGCAGATCACGCTCTGACACCCTCTCTCGCTCACTCACACTCTCTCTCTCCTTCTGTCTCTCTGTCTGCTGCTCTTTGTCAGGTAAAGGTGCCGTCGAATGAAGGGGGGCTGCTGTCAGACTGGTATAATAGTGAGGTGCTGGAGCGTGAAGGCATCCTCCCCCTTAGCTCTCACACAGCTGGTGTGAATGTCACCACAGTGCATCCCACCTGCAGGAGTTTTATAAGGGAGAGGATGTGTGGATACCCCTTGGTAGATTCTATGTGTTTTTGTGTGTGAGCGAGAGAGAGAGAGACAGAGAGAGTGAAAAAGAGATGGGATAAGTCTGCAGTGATATGAAATCGATGAATTTGTCTGGTCAGTGAACAGTCACCTCACTTTTTATTTTTGTATTTTTATTTATTTATTTGTTTGTTTTCTTGGGCGAACTGGTTGGGAATGATCATGACCAATTAAAGTTAGCATCATTACACAACATAAGCAAGTGAATACACCTGATTCTGTCTTAATAGTGCATCATTACGCCAGATTCACACTGATCATTGTACTGTTCAGACTATACCACCTGTAGTTCGCGACCACATGTAAACCATTCCAGGTTGTATACAAGATCTGTCGCCAGGAGAAACTCGTGATGAGTCTGTCTGCTCTCCGAAACACTTTTTGTAACAAAAACACCTGAGAAATACCTTTTTTTTCCCAAAATAAAAGTCTGTAAGAAACGAGGTATCTGTTGCTTGTGCACTGATCTGCAGTGAACAGCTTTTCTTCTAGCCTTGCCTATAGATGTATGCTTGTAGACCTCCACTCTCAGCTTCCACCTCTCCCGTGTCTTGCGCTCTCGTTGGCTGTAGCTAGTTGCTGCACTAACTTCCAGTCACAACACTTTTCATACTGTCGGATTTAGAGCCTCCGAATGGTCCAGAGATTAAACCTGCGTCATAGTTTATTTGTCATTTACCAACCGAGCGAATAATAACGCACACTCCGTGTAAACTCCCTGCGTTTCAGTTTCTCATTAGTTTCAATGTGCTTTTTCAGAAAACAGTCATACCGTCTGCTTTCAAAGTCAGGTCATACCGGTGTCATATAATTAATGTACAAAATTAAAAGTAAAGGTGCTAGAAAATTGTTCTCTGAGCGAAGCCATAGAGGATCCACTTTTGGTTCCATAAAAAGAAAAGATGTTTATAATAAACAATTTGAGTGTGTAGAACCTTTACATCAAGCTAATGTTCTTTAGACCTTTATAGGGTCTTCACTCACATGATTGAATATATATATATATATAATATCTCTCTGTCTCTCTCTGTCTCTCTCTCTCTCAGCGTGGACCTGGTGCACGCTCAGCTGCGGGTGTGTGAGGGCCGCAGTCTGCCTGAGCTGGGTCTCAAGCAGGATAAGATTCGGATCAACGGCTATGCCATCCAGTGCAGAGTGACCACGGAAGACCCTGCGCGTGGCTTTCAGCCGGACACTGGGCGTCTAGAGGTGGGCTAACACCCTGCACCTCTTTTCATGTGATGGTATCATGAGTGGTTATCATGTGGTGCACATGTGTGTGTGCACCTGTGCAGTGTGAATACGTGTTGCTGCAGGCCTTACAGCCTCCCTTTGAGGTTGGACTGAAATGATGTGTTTGGTGATGAATAATTGAAAAAGTATAGATTTCAGCTTTCCCTGGCCACCCTCTGATCATACTCCAGCTTTAAAGCTGCCCAAACAGCCTAGCAGGTGTGTGTGTGTGTGTGTGTGTGTGTATGCTGAGGGTTATCCAGGGTCTCTGACTCCTCCTCATGGTGAGCTCTTGGCTATTCTATATTTAGCACACCTTGTCCACAGGCCCTTGGCTCCTATCAAAGTACTACCCACCCAATTACCCACGTTCGCTCTGCTCAACAGCTACACACTTCACCGGCGTGCTCTTCCTGATCGGCCCCTTTTGAAATGCCGTCCTGTCCGCTGGAAATATCCGTTCTCCTGCGCCCGACTGGCTGCATCAAAACTGCCCAGATAGGAATGTTTCCCACCTGGACAAAGCTGCTTTCACCCAGGCTTCAAAGGCGTACATGGATGTCCTGTGGCGTTGGGAGAATTTCATGAACATGGTGGGTGGGTGGGGATGGGGGGTGGGGGGGGTAAAGATGCAGTTGGAGCCTTATAATTAGAGAGAGAGAGAGAGAGAGAGAGAGAGAGAGAGAGAGGACTTGGGCGGACATCAAATGGATCCTGCAGATAGATTTATCAGGAGGAAATGTTGCTCAAGCTGTGCGACAGAGAGAAAGATGGAAGGAATATTCACGATGGAGAGATACAGAAAGCGAGAGTGAGACGCTCGGGGAGGTGTTGGCCAGAGTGCTCAAATGGACACTTTCCTGAATTATAGATGCTTATTGACAAATAAATAGATGCCCGTTGAGGCCAGATGGCTGAAACATAGGATGAGAGTTACATCCAGTCCAGTAAAGGGGGCTCAGGTGGGAGGTAGAAGGAGGGATGGAAAAGATTGAGAGAGGGAGCTAGAGCTAGAGCCCAAGTGGGAGCTGAGAGAAATATGAGAGAGAGAGATGATACTGCTGTACTCCTCTCACTTTTTATAGGTGTGTAAGCAAGGCTCTGGTCGAAGCCCCTTTGTTTTTGGTTTTGTTTCATATTTATTCCCACAAACCCTGAAAATGTTACGCAAGGTGTGTGTGTGTCTGTGTCTGTGTGAGAGAGAGAGAGAGATAGAGGAGACAGAAGTGGAACAGCAGCCCCCGAAGCATCTGATGTGAAAATCATCCAGTGGGAAAGGAAGAAGGAAGAGGGAGTGCTCGCTCATTCTCTCTCTCTTTCTTTTTCTCTTTCTCTTTGTTTTTTTTTCTATCTCTGTTTTTCTCTCCCTCTCTCCTGCTCCCCCTCCTTTCCTCCTTTTCTCCTTTTCCATCTGCTTTCTCTGAAATACGTGACAGGGTGGCGGGAAGAGTGAGTCCGAAGTGCCTTGGATCTTGTTGTGAAAGGCTAAATGAGACCAGAACGAGTGAAATTTCCAAGGAGCTCCAAAAGACTGCTTTTGGGGTATAATAGAAGGCTTTCGCTCATTTGATAGATGTGTGTGTGCGCGCTGGATGCAAAAAGATAAGGAGAGAGAGAGGAGATTCGTTCAGCACTGTGTACTTATTCCGCTCTGTGTTTTGAAGTTCTTTACATCGTTTCCCCACGAGTGGAGCCTAGACTCCATTGCACGTGTTACGGACCCTTTATTAAGGCCTGGCTATGAAAAGATGACGGGCTGCTTTAGCTTTTGGCAGGGCTTCTTCCATCTGCTGAGTGAGTGATTGTGTATGTGTGTGTGTGTTAGTGTGTTGTGGTATTTTTTTTTTTTTTTTTTTTGTGTGTGTTGGTTTTGATCATTAACACCAAGCATCAGCTGGAACTCTCAGGCGTGCGCCACTGAGAGAACATAATGCAAATCAGCTTTGTCCCCCTCATCAGCGGCAGCGTCATCATCATGATCATAATAAACATAATTATCTTAATGAACGTGGCGATGGTAAACCCGCACTGTGTTCTCAACACGAGGCCGTATTTAAAGGGACGTGAATTATGGAAGCATTGTTTATCAGCCCGCTGCTGGAGACGAGCGAGGAGTGTAATGGAGGATTTGTTGCATCTCTGCTCGCGGCCTGGGAGCCGCGCCGGCCCGGCTGTAGTGGCTGCCTGATCGCTCGTCTGACTGTCGTCTGTCGCTCAGAGTTAGTTTGTAATCGATGCTTTTGCTTTGTTACTTAACAGCCTGAGATGGATTTCGGTTGGAGTGCTTGGCTCACGCTCAGTGAAGCATATTGCTGGAGCTAAAATAGCACCTTTTTTTTTTTTCTTTTTTTTAAATGAACCTCAAAGAAACCCCCAGTCATGGTAACCTGGACAGTGTGCCAAAGAAGAAGCTGCGGGTTTTTGAGAGTGTACACGTGTAAAGTTTCAGTTCCTGAGTTGGGCCTGTCATGATTGTTGGCTTTCACAATGTGCCACATTCATGAAACACATCCACATTCATCCACGCTAACAATAATGCTAAATGTGCACCACAGTAATCAAAATTTGAGATTAATTAATGAACTACTGAGTTATATATATATATATATATATATATATGTGTGTGTGTGTGTGTGTGTGTGTGTGTGTGTGTGTGTGTGTGTGTGTGTGTATATATATATATATATATATATATATATATATATATATATATATATATATATATATATATATATAAAATACAAATGTAACATGTTAGCATGCTATATGTTGCAACCCCAATGCGTGATGCAACTAATCCGATTGGCAGTTGGCAAGTTCTTCTTTACAATATTCTGATTGTGGGCTGATTGTGGCCGAAGACTGTCAGTGTTTTGAGATGTTCTGCCGCAAATGTTTTGTGACCATGGTTGCTTTTCAGTGAAGCTTAGCAATGCTGCACAGTGGAACAGTGTACTCCCCTTTTGAGTTTGTCTTACCAGCATAAAAGCAGCTTGTCTTGACCTCCACAGTTCCCTTGAATTGCCGTTCCACATTGTATAAACCACAAGGTGTATAGGAAACCACGGTTTCCTATAGTTTAATATCAGGCTCTCACATTGTTGGGAAGTAACTTGTTTCTGCACTTTTCAGGACCGCTCTAGTTCAGATGTATTGGATGGTTTTCAAGCAGTAACTGCTAACTTAAAGAGCTGTCAAAGCAACTCAGCATAGACTGCCAACTACAAAAAACATGTCATTCTGATAATTATGAGGATCCAAAAGCATTGGGGAGAAAGCCTAAAAGATTTTTGTTTACCTCAGTGCATGATGGCAACATTTAAAAACAAACATATACACACACACACACACACACACACACACACACACACACACACACACACACACACACACATTTTATTAATTATTGTTGTTGCTCAGAAATCCAGCATCCACCTGGAGTCCTTAACACGCAACTTCAGAGGTCTGTTGGTGATCCTATGGCCAGCTGCACACAGCCTGTTACCTCGACTGTGTTAAAGGAGCAGTCCGTTACAATACACTGTAAAATACAACTTTACATTAGAGGACATTTTTGTCATTACCTGGACAGCCGTGCCGTAAATATTAGAAATATAATATTCACGTCCAACTTGAACAGACAAAATTGGCAGAAACAGATGTTTGAGCTTAAAATCGGTCTGAATCGGAGTTCCAAAAAATGGAAAACATCGAAATAATAATAATAATAATTAGAAATCTGATGTCTGTATATCTGAATGCTTGACAGGGTTCTACCTGTCTGTAACTGAATCTCTCATAGTTTGATCAAGCACCAAATTTACCTTCAGTGTTGGACACAGAGGGAATTTGTCCTCCGCCTTTAACCCATTCACCCATTCACAATAGTGAGCAAACCCACACAGTGACCGTGAGCACACCTGCCTGGAGCGGTGACCTGGGATGCCCAGGGAGCTGAGAGGGTTACTGCTCTTGCTCAAGGGCCCAAACAATGGCAGCTTGCCGTATCAAACCCGGTGCTCTAACCGCTGAGCCACCACTGCCCCTGACTGGAGCAGACGCTTTACGTCTTCATCTGCCTCACTGTGTGTCTTGCTGATTGCTGTGTACACTTTAAACTACTATATTTAATTTGAAGTGTTTATAATCAATATTTTTATTATGCACAAACGCAGAATGTCCTCTAGCTTGTTCCAGTTTGAAGATGTTCAGCCTGCAAAAGACACTTGTCTCGATTCGTATCCGTCTTTATTGGACTGAGAACAAGAATGAGAAAATATTGTTTTCTCATCCAGATGGCTGCTAAGATCAGCTTGTCTCCTTAACTTTGGCTGACAGGTTCTTCACTGGGTGCAAATGGGGCTGATGGCTTTGTATTTCCTCAGGGCTGATATAAATAGACCTAGTTAACTGCATGCTTAGGGGATTGAACCAAACTCACCTCTCTTAGCCTTTATCCTGAACATGTCTGATAAATGCTGTTAATGGAAGATTGCTTCAAACATTTGTATCTGTTAAATGAGGGAACAGCACTGCCTTCACTGTGGCAGACTAGGGTTTGATTCCCTGTGCAGGGATGTCCACCACACTGCACCAATAATAGTCCATTGGCAAGACTGGATCGTCAGCCAAATGCCATAAATGTGCATCTAAATGATCGTGTAGCGTTCTAGGTAGCCTAGCTAGTTGTTCATGACTAAATTGGCAAGAGACTAATAAATATGTACAAATATCTATTAAAAAAAAGTTAAATCCAGCATAGAAACATGGTGTTACAGGGTCTCTTGGCTCAAGTATCTTTTGAAGGTCTTTTATGAAGATTCCTGGAGACAGTAATGCAGCTGGTAACAGTACCACCAACAACAGGAATGGTTAAAACTGTGAAATTAAACCCCACCCTAAGACCCCTCGCAGTCAGAGAGGTACCACTGGGCCGGTCAGTAATCTGATCCTGACTGAAATGAGAAGTACTCGGAAATACTAAATGAAGGCAAATCATTACCCTTAAATAACTGTGTTGAAATCATGGTAATACTTCACTGACCTGTAATGGGGAGAACAGCATCTCCATTGTTGCTACTTTGGGCTCAGCGGACTGGACAACACTCATGAGAATTCTTTAACTTTCACTGACCGTTTGAATCTCTTAAAATTAAAAAAGTGTAAAGTGTGTCTTTAGGGGTGGCTTGAAGCACAAATGACATTTTTCAGACTGTAGGGGGAGCCCAGGAGCAAGAAAAACATGTTTTTGCATATTGCTGCTTTAATTGATACAAACTGTTTACATTGACTGTTTCCTATTTTCTTGCCACTTTCATTTTGTAGTTTTTCTTGGAATGTCCCTCTTCTGTGGTGTGGTACAATTCGGCCTAATGGAAGACCGAACTGCAATCTCTAACACATTCAAATAAGTGCATTTGCACTCGCCGATGTAATTTTTCCTCTGCATGCAGTAGTTTTCCCTCTCGTATGTGGGATAAATGCTTATGGTAAATGTCCCACGCCAGTGCTTTTGGTCAAGGCAGCGTTTAGTTGATCAACATGCTGTTGTGGGCTTAAGTCTCTGAAGGGCAGCCTACACATGCAGCTCTCCTTTGTTGACTACAGCCTCCCGCCTCCCTCCCACTGGCGTGCCATTTGCGCTCCTGTTTCTGCAAGACAGAGTTGCGCCACTGGCTCTGGCTCTTCTGGCTACGTGCAGCAAGGCGCCCTGGGAATGCAGGGGTTCAGTGCCTGCCGCATTGGTATTCCATCGACGGCCCAGGCAACACAGCCAGTTTACAGAACGTTACTGGAGAGGAGCCAAGACTTGGCCAAAAGAACAGCATCATGGGAACCTTGCCGCTCGTGTTTGCACATGAAGCATGGAGGGGTGCTTCGGGTTGGCCCCCACTTTCCCATGTCTGTAATATTGTATCTGGTAGGTGTATATTCTGAGTTATCCAGCAAGACTTAACAGCCTTGTTAGGGCTAATGAGACAGCTCAACTCGGCCATACTTCAGAGGGTAGGGAAAGAGCCCCTTTATCCCTTATGTGTTTACTAATTCATTGTTGGTGCTGTTCAGCGGCTCATAGCCATGTTCTTAAGCAAGTCACCCAGAGGAGGTCCACACAGTCTATTTATAATATCTGTAAGCTTCTGAGTGTTGTTTGGCCTGCGGTATAATCTAGACACTATGCCAGGCCTGTCGTTGGTCCCTGCTCTCTCCTAAGGACTTTGCCACTCTGCTGTCAGCAGGTAACGGCTCAGGGGGCACTAAACCTTCCCACACTTTGGGATAACAATGCTGCTGAAAATGTGGAACACAATTAAAGCCAGCAAGAATCGAAACTCAATACCCATGACACACTTTCTCATCCTGCGCTCACACACATCCACATGCACGCAACCGTTTTGCAAGGTTCAAGCCTGTGTAGGCTGGAGTCAGCGCCGGCTAGCCTGCAGCATTCCTCTGCATGTGGGCGCCTGGGCGATTCATTAATTACACACGTGTGACCTCCAAACCACTCCTCTGTGCCCTTGAGCTGCCTCCAGAGGTCCCACCTGAGTTTTGCCTTCTTTCCTTTGTGTTGCTCTTATCGCTTGTGCCTCTGCCGAGCAGGAAGCAGTGCGCTTTACCGCCAGAGAACAAAAGCTTTCGCCCGGACCCGCTGTTCCCATTGCAGACATTTGATAACACCTCAATGTGTCAGCACGCCTTAAAAGGCCAAAGTGGCGTCATGCGGAGTTTAATGACAAGTCAAATGACATTTATAGAAAAAAGAGTCATGGAAAAATATGTGGAAAATGTTGGATTTCTCCACACAGGGCTGCGAAACGGTCTTCAAGGCCGTTGTCTCCTCTCTCAACCATTATGGGACAGTCGTCACAGGAAGCTCAAGACTTCATCAAAGAGAGTGACTGCTAAAAGTTTTATGCGATTTGGGCATGTTCAGGTCTTTTTCGACCTCGTGTTATCTCTGATGCTCTGGGTAACAGATGAGTCTGGAATCTGCCGCTGCTGTTCTCTGCCGTTTTATGCTCAGGAGAGCAGCATAGTGATGCCAGGTGCTGCAGGAATGAAGAAATGCTGGTGGAAGGGGGGGGGGGTTTGGGATACTGCCAAAAGATGACCTAGAACTGGGGTATCCTAACTAAAGGAGCCTCTGGGAGAAAAATTGTACTACTATGGGATTAACAGCTCACATGATTCCAAATTCAGTACACCTCAAGTAACATAAATGGGCCTTATGTTAACATTTTCTGTTTTTAGTTTTATAGAATTTTAACAAGCAGTGGACATTGTGTTGGTTAAATTTAGATGAAGGGTGCCCTAAAATTGAAAACTATATTTGCCTTGACATAGTTGAGTAATGAGAGTTTGGAAAATCGAAATGACATACAGTGAAACACTGTCTTTTTTAATTTAATTAATAACTTTTTAAAATCAAAATCCATGTAGGTAAAACAGAGCTGTGAAACGTGAATTCCAGAACCCCATACAGTACTTATTAGGTTTAGCTCACTATATTTATGTCCCCAATGTTTAGCCACTAGCAAAAAAAAAAAAGGCTAAAAAGGCTAAAGCTAACACTAGCTGACCAGGTGAAGCACCAGTCGGTGAAGCGCCAACCAAATGAATTTCCGCGAAGGGTATTCGCATGATGGCCGGAGAGAGAGCCTCCACAAGCCAACCATGAAAAAAAATAAGTGTGTTTAAATCTGAGGCAAAATTACAGGGTTGTAAATAGACTTATTAAACCACATCTGCCCCAAATCCAATTGACATACATGCCATCTATGCATGATTTTGGATGCATGCAATGTTTTTTACTTAACAAGTTGTATGCAACACTACCTACAAACTTTTCAAACCTAGAGAATAGTGCTCAGCTTTTCTCTCCAAGGGAGGAAGGCTTCTGGCTCCTCTGGGGTAATACACCATCAGCCATATTAAAACCACTGGCAGGTGAAGTGAATAACATTGATTATCTAGTTACAGTGGCACCTGTCAAGGGGTGGAATAGACATATTATGCAGCAAGTCAAGTCAGTTCCTAAAGTTGATGTGCTGGAAGCAGGAAAAATGGACACGCACGAGAATCTGAACGATGTTGACGAGCAAAATTGTGAGGACTAGTCAACTGGATCTCCAAAACTGCAAAAGTACTTCCCAAAAGTGCTCCAAGGCTGAACAACCAGTAAACCAGTGGTCCACAAGGTCATATGCACCCAAGGCTCATTGATGTGCGTTAGGGAGCTAAGGCTAGCCCGTCTAGTCTAATCTCACAGAAGACCTACTGTAGTACGAACTGCCGGAAAGGTTCAGGCTGGCTTTGTCTTGTGGAGTCCAAGCGGTTTTGGTGGCATGAGGGGGTCCAACACAATATTTGACCAGTGGTTTCAAAGTTCTGGCTGACCAGTGTATATCTGCTTCTGCTTTTAACGTAAAGCCCACAGGAACTAAAAGCTGTGCTTTAGTGTGAAAACCTAAAAGCTGTGAAAACCACAGAAGCTGTGTGAAAACCCTGGTTCTCTGTGGGAGGAAGGAAGGACAGAGCTCTAGAGAGCCCATCTCCTGGGCTTCTTTCTAAAATAAATTCAGATGGGGAGACAGCTGCTGATCAGGGGCTTGTGTAACCTCTCTGTGGAGAATGGGATTCCCCAGAGAGAGCCCACCAGTGCTAGGTTGGGTCTTAACGAAAAGAATTTCTGCAAACTGGGGAAATTCACAAAATACTCATAGGAGGTTCAAGCGACAGTGCGTTTCACAGAGGAACCAAAAGACAGCATAGCCACCCTAAGGAATTGCAGTTTGTCAAACATCATGGGTGGCTGAAGGTTGGTTAGTATGAATCCCATGCTAGCGTGAGCTGGCTTAGGCTGGCTGGTGCTGGTCTGATGTTGGTTGACTAGCATACCAGTGTCCTAAACACAGCAAAGTTGCTGGTGAGCAGCTGGTGTATGCTGGTTACATTTCTAGCAGGGTTCTGTCCCTAGCTTTCCCCAGCAAAACAGTGGCTACATGCTAGCTGACTAACTAAAATGTTAACAAAACAGTTCTTGTACGTAAGCCTGTACAAGCAGCGGTGCCGTACATGTTATGCTAATTGAGTAGCAATTTGTAGCTGTAGTAAAGAAACACTGTAAAAAAAGATGCTTCTGAGCTTTATCTGCTTATTAGCACTGAATTCAGTATCAGTCTGAACTCCTCTCACAGCACTCTAATTATTCTCTGTAGAGCTAAACATACTCCCTTGTCTTTGCTTTAGGGCCATCTTGGTTTTACACTGTCTTCCCCTTTGTTTCACTAAAATGCTGAAGTTGCAGCAAGAGTCTTAAACCTTAAAAGTTTTCTGCTGTCAGTAGCAAGCGGGCTAGAGTGTGAACGCATTCCCCTCTCAAGGTGCTTTCCATAATGTTTGTGGCTTAGCAATGATGGGTCCATTAAAGCAGTCATGTTTAGTACTTTGTTGTATCTCTATTGCATGCAATGACGTCTTAAAGCTGTGATTCATAGACATCAGGTGCCGAGCATCTTCTCTGGTGAGGTTTTGCCGAGCCTCTAATTCAGCCTTTTACAGCTCTCGTTTGTTTCGAGGCCCTTGCCATCACTCTGACACTGGTTAATTTTCTGTCCATAAGACCTCTTTTCCAGTATTATGCAGCTCTTTTCAGAACTTTTATGCTAACGGCAATCTGGTGATTCTCTTGTTGTGGCTAGCTAGTGGTTTGCATGTTGCATTGCCTCTGTTTTTCTGATCACGAAGTCTTCTAGGTATAATAGTCTCTGGCAAATGCACACCTGACTCCTGAGACTGTTTCTGATCTGTCAGACAGATATTTGAAGATTCTCCTGCCATCAGCGGTGGAGGTCTTCCTTGGCCTACCGGTCCTTTTGCTGATGATGAGCTCAACAGTGCATTTTTTTTTCCTTCTGAATGATATTCCACATATTCCCCAAGGTTTGGCAGATTCTTCTTGTTTTTCAGTCTCAGAGTGACTTTTTTTGACATTTTCATGGCACATCTCTTGTCCTCATGTTGAACAGTGGCAACTACAGACAGGTCTTTCAAAAGCTTTGTAGCCCAGTTGAGTATCTTAATGAAGTAAAAATAATCACACCTGCAGTGTGAGTACCAATTGTCCCAAACATTATGGTGCCCTGAAATGAAGGGGACTGTAAATTAAATGTTGTAAATTAAAAATAGCAATATATGTAATATATGCTACAATATATGCAAATACCCATAAATTAAAGTCTAGGGTGTGTACTTTAATCATGTCTGCTCCACAGTTTACACTTTCAAATCAAACCAATCAGAGGGGCACATCAAGGAAAAATGTGTCTTTGTCCCCAACATTATGGAGATCAATTTATAATCTCTGATTTCTAAATCAAAGCACATGCTGTGATTCTAAAATTGTTTAATTAAATATATGCTCCAAAAGTTTATGGACGCCACTTCTAAAGAATGAAATCCACTACCCTAATATGCATCCAATGCTGACACCGGTTTAAAATGCGCACACACACACAGCCTGTATAGGAAAGCTTTCCTGGTAGAATGGGATGCTCTGCAGCAACCTAAAGTCATCATACCTGGTGTGAAAAACATTAGCTAGAGGAGTATAAAGCGGGCATTGGAGCAGTGAGACTGCGTGTTCTGAAGCCAGGGACACAAGGTTTACAGAAGTGTCTTACGGAAGAATTTTTTCTTAGATGGCCTTTACATTTGTACATGAAGTTACTTAAAAGTTAATCTTCAAAAATCTTCACAATTTTCTATTTGTTTTGTCTCTTTTTAAGAAAAACAATACAAATAATCTGGATCTTTGATACTGCAAGTTATCTCACCCTAGCACTAGCAGTGCTCCCAACACTAAGAGAGTAACAACTTAACACCTACAACTCCTCCGATACATGCGGAGCCCGCCACCGCCTCTTCTTGAACTGATGCGGCATTGTAGGGCATGCTGACATGCTCAGAGGAGAGCGCCGGGTCCACAGGTCCACCGCACCAGCTCATAGGCACCTCTGCCAGCCATCATCGCTTTAAGACTGATGAGGGGCGAGAGTGCCATCTACCCACCCAGAGAGAGAGCTTGCCCAGCGGCATGGCTCAGGATTCCAACGTCTGAATCTGGATTCTTACAAAAATGTGTTAATTATGTTTTTAACCTTATGATCACCTCACACTCGTCTCAGACTGGAGGAGTTCAGATAGTGTGTTTCTAAAATGATCAGTATTTATAGTTAGGTTACAAAAATAGTTAAATTGTTCTTAAATGAATCATCTTAAAGCCATCAGCAGTCATCATACTGTTTAACTTAACATCTCACAAGCTGTAAAACGCAGCATGAAGGCTACGTTACAAATAGTTACATAAGAAAACTGAATGTGTAACTTTTTTTTAGGAGAATTACTTAATAAACTTAATTTAGAAAGAACCTTTGGATAACCAGGAGTCCAAAAACACTCCATCAATTTTAGTTGTTGTTGTTGTTGTTGTTGTTGTTGTTGTGTGCAGATATTTGTATTGTGTACTTTCAGATTGTCTTAGTTGGAAGCATTTAAAGAATTAGACTCCCTCTAGCTGCTTCCTAGTTGCCTGTGTATTTTGAGCATCTGTACAGATTACTCAAGCTGGACAGGCTCTTACACAGGCCACATTTTGTGTTTTGGGGTAATCCATTTTTGGAGACTTCTATTTGGTGGTTACAGCGAGCCATCACCTTGCCGAAACCGTGTATTTCAGCCTTTCCCTCTGAAATGAAATTGAAAATTTCCCATTTACACAAGCGTGTTGAAATGAACATCGTTTTCTCTCCATCTCCCCTCCCTCTCCCCGCGGCAGAAAGCCCACCAGCCAGCGCTTGGCTCTAAGTGAGATTGACATTTTCCTCCTAATGAAATATGCTCCAAATCACAATCCATATTTAGAGGTAATGAAATCATCCAGGGTCTCTCTTTTCTGTCACAGCGCTCCACGTACGCCCCCCCCCACCCCCCACCCCCCAATCGCTCCTCATTCCTTATTCACTCGCAGCCTCTGTAAAAAGTGCCGTTTCTACTCCTTTTCTTTTGCACTTGCATCTTCCTTCCCTATCCTGCCTGACTGTTTTGCATTTTCTAATTTTCCACTGCTTTTTTTTGGACTTCTGATATCATATTTGCTTCTTTTCCTTTTCTTATCTGCCTCTACTTCTCTGGGATTCATTTTTTTCTCCTATTTCCTCTGTCTGTCGCTTGTGTTTTCACTCATGTAGGGCCTGTTCAGTTTTAAACAAGCCATTCTGTAGAGTTGTAGAGAGCCATTCTCTCTTTCCCACCATCTTTGACAGTTGTTATCTTTGGCCACATAAATCTGACCTCTTCTATCCAAGAATTTTAAAACACCTGTTGGTAGGGGCTCAGAGTGGCTCAGTGGTCTAATGCACTATCCACTATGGCCTAGGGGGGTCCCAGTTCGAATCCTGAGCCATGCCACTTTCCCATCTGCAGCCAGAGTCGGAGAGAGCAAAATTAGCCAATTAGCTCTTCATCACTACCTGTAGGCGGGTGTGGCGGACCTGGGGACCTGCTGCTTTCCTCTGTGCGTGTCGGCTGCCTGGCAAAGCATGTAGAGGAGGAGAAATGAGTTTAGTGTCCTTACCAGGAGCATTGCTAGTGCTAGTGGGAGTTATGAAAGGATGGGTTAATTGGCAGTACCAAAAAGGGGAAACATTCAACAGCAAATTTAATACTTTTGGTACTGACAAAAAAATAATACAAATAATAATAAAACAACTCTTCTTGTTGTACTCCTTACATAGAGCTCATCATTCTGTAGTCTGCTTGATGCACATATTAGGAGCTCTAAGCCAAATTTGTCTATTTGTTCTGGTGTTGTCCAAGGTAGTATTGGTAGAGTAGTACAGTTCAAATAGCTGGTACTGATTGGCAAAGCTAGCCCTCGTTAAGACCACCAGTCATCAAAATCTGTCTGATATGCTGTATGAGGATTGGAAATCATTAAATCCCCTCACAAAAAGTGGTCACTGTTTAAATGGTGGAATATACGCATATCTTAACAATGATAGTTTCTAAAGCACCACGAGACAACTAACAAATAGTGAAAAAAGATTCGCTAGCCAGGAGCTTGTTACTGCTGGGTGTACAAACTGCAGGGGTGGTGATCAGAGAAACCGTAAAAAATGTAATAAATCCAGAGAGACCATGCATAAAATTATGCTGCTTTATTTTATAAAAGGAAAAGCTGCCTTGGGAGACGAAAGCAGCTTTTGAAAGAGGAACCTCAAAGAAGGTAATACAGTTGCAAAAAAAAAGTAAATGAAGGTTTTGGAATTACCTAGAGTTCTGCATTGATTACCCCAGAAGACATGTTCTAGAGATGCAAACGCTAGAAAAGCACTGCTAAAGACCTGAGCGTATGTCAATCCACATTAGTACTCAATGCAGAAATCCAGGTAAATCTAAAGGCTTCACTTACTTTTTTCTTGCAGCTGTAGATAGTCACATGCATAACGAATATATCGTTCGCTTATGTGAGCTCCAGCTGGTTTGGCAGTACGCATTTTTTTTATAATTGTAATGCAATCTATGCTACCATGTTCCTGTTAAGAGCCTTCATTTAGTCATTTGTAATTGGCTTGTGCTGTGGTCTGCCTGGCCGAAGCTCTGCCAGCAAGTGTGTTTAGGGTGCACATCAGGGGGAACTTGCCAACAGGCACGACGAGAAGCCAGAGAGCTGAACCAGGTGAAACGCTTTTGGCTGTGAAGGGCATTGTCTGCTCTGAGGACGGCGTAGTCTTTGTGAATGACGGTCTTTAGGCATCTGTGGTTCATGAAACCCTGGGCTATGGAAATTTTGCGTCGTGCTGTGTAATAGCCCATCATCGTTTGAAAGGCTGATGGAAAAAGCCCTGAGCAATATTCTTCTCTGCTTGTAGAGTCTACCTCAATGACCTGCTGCTTTATAACGCTACTTTTATCGCTGCCGTGAGAAACTCGTGGGTGGTCATTTCAGAATTTCCAGATTGTATTGTCATGCTCAGCCCTAAAAATAGCATGGATTGCGGTCTCGGAAAGCATTCCCGGCCAAAATAACCAGTAAATGGACCCCAGCTAAGACCAAGTCATGCAGCTTCTTCAGAGTAGTCTCCCGCTGAGTGCTATTTCATCAAGGACTTTTCCAGTGTCGCTAGATATCTGGATGCTTTATGGGGTCCCCTGCTTGGCAAGATGCCTCTTGACCACCCAAAAGTGGTGCTCTCCAGCTCCCCTGCACACTAGCTATGCCAAAGTAGCCCTTTGTGCTGAACACTACTGCTAGCAACTTTGGCCTTGGTTTGGTTTTAGTTCAAGTGGATGATGGTGGATAGCAATTTGTGGCAAATAACTAAATGTGCTTGTCAGATGAAATTGCCGTGGTGATGATCAAATAGCTTTTATCTCTCCTCAGAGACTGAGCCAGATATAGAAAACCTGAAATATGTGACTTAGTAAACGACTTGTATTCATAAAGTCACTGTGGCGGTGACTATTTCTGCATTGGAGCTATGGATTTTAACAAAAGAAGCCAAAGTCCTCTGTGGTGAATTGTATTTTACCACACACAATTTGTATGCGAGTGCTTGGTGTGGCGCAACAGATAATACCACTATCTGCCACTGAGCTACCACCCACCATGTGGGAGACTGGGGTTCGATTCCCACTCTGGGTGACCATGCTGCGCTACACCAATAAGAGTCCTTGGGCAAGACTCCTAACACTACATTGGCCCTCCTCTGTAATACGTTTGTAATACGGTTAACCTTGTAAGTCGTTATGGATAAGAGTGTCCGCTAAATGCCATAAATGTAAACAAATAAACAATAGCTCAAAATCACATGTAACAGGACCTTCCATTACTCATCAAAAGTGGCAGGGATGAAGATGAGGAGACCCGTAAAAATAAGTTCAGGAGAGTTCCAGGGCTTGAATCACCTTGGTTTGCTTTGATTCGTCCTTTAAATCTTTCAGCCATGTAACCATGGCCATGTTGCGTTCTCTTCACTGGTGTCCTCTAGCTGTCCGCATCAGGTTCAAAACCCAGGCGTTGGCCTACGAAGCCAAAGAATGGACCAGACCGCTCTGTACTTTGATTGCAGTGGTCAAAAGCAGATCTGTACCAAGAGCCTTTCAAGCTTCAAGTATGACTCTGCTTAACCCGCCATCCCATAAGATTCATGGAAGACCAGCATTCAGGCTTTTTTCTGTTGCTCGCAGTCTTAACACTAGACTTCGCCCAGGTACTCTTGGAAGAGGTTGGGTCTTCAGTCTGCGTTTGAAGTATTGGGGTCTTCATACTTATTTTTGTATTGAAGCATCGAAGCTTAGTCTACAAGTTTTTGTGTAGTCACTTTGGATAATAGTGTCTGCCAAATGTCTTGTATATGTATATGTATATGTAAATTGTGACTGCAGCTGCAGAATTATAGATTGACTTCATCTTAATCTGTTTTTCTTATGCCATGAAATCCCTTTTCCTCGATGAGTCATGCTGTTCTTACCCTCATTTGTTGCTCAATTCAAACAGAACAAGATGGGCTTTTAAATATATTGGGAAGTCAACTGAATGGGTGTACTTTGTTGACGAGTTGCCTGTGTGACCAAACAGGTTTGAAAACATTATACACACACAACTAAAGATTATAATTTACCATCAGGAATTGTATTCAATGCAGCATAATTGGTTACAACACTGCCTTTCCCTTTCGGCCTGCACAGTTGTAGCATCGTGACTTACAATACCACCTCCCACATAGCAGATTAGGATTCAATTCCCTGGCCAGGCAAGCCCACCATGGGAAACCAGTAAGAGTCCTTGAGCAACACTACATTCACTCCATTTCTAACATGATAAAAATGAAAGTCACCCTGGGTAATAGTGTCATATAAACACTGTGAACATACATGTGAGTCCGGGGTAAAGTACAGTAGTGGTAGGAACAGTAGAAAATTCTGCTAACACCATGCTATTTGCACTTAACATCACAGTGTGGTTTATGGATTTGACCCACTGTGTCTAAAATGATTCTGCTTTATTTCAAGAAGGAAACGCTGCCTTAGGAGATAGATGCAGCTTTGAAAGTGGAAGCTCCGTGCAGGGCGCTGGCAGCGACTTATATAATATACTGTTCACTATTGTGGGCTCTGGCCTGCGTAATACTGACTTGTTCTTTTTGTAAATCATCACTGTCACACACAAACCTTGTATCTTCATTTTTCACTTTTTGTAAATCTGGTTGTTCCTTACATTGTGTCACAATTTCATGGTGATCGGACCAATAGAAATGATCCAATATGACTTGGGATAGAATCCATGCCATTTTGGAGATGCAAATTGTATTTTTTGTGTGACTGTGACAAAATATTTTCCTGACTATAATGCAGCTCACTGCTGCCCTGTTCATGTTGAGAGCCTTCATTTAGCCATTTGTAATTGTGTTGTGCTGTGCTCTGCCTAGCCGTACAAAGCTCTGCCAGCAAGCGTATTTAGGGTGATCTCCCTAAAATATGAAAATGACTACTGTGCTTCTTTACTTGCCAGAGCTGTTGCCTGTACCAAGCTCTGCTCTGCTGTAATGTAATGTAATCTAACAGCTGAAGTGTATTATTAAGTTATTATAAACTGCCCATGGGGTCATGGGTGCAAAATTGCATAAGTAGCAATATAAGGGAGACGGTAAGACATTTATTCCGACTGCGAGCGCCTCAAGTGCGCTGACAGTAGTTACACCACTAGGCTGTGGAATACTGCAGTCGAGCTCTCTCAGCAGCTAGCAGAGGAATTATTGTGCGACACCCTGTGAGCTGCTGGCGGGAGTGGAGGGGATAAAACATTTGTATAAGGGTTGAGCTTCCCACTGAGAGTGGGTCATTTTTCACTGAGGTGGCTGCTGAACTTCCCCCCCCCCATCCTGAGAGGCAGATGGCTCAACATGTTAATGATAACAACTTGTCCTGGTGGTTCTACTCAGCCGCAAGCTGTGCCACTAGCAAGATAAAGGAATCCATGAGAGAAAAGGAGATACAACAGGTTATGGAATCTTCAGCCTCCACTGGCCCAGTCATCCATTGGCTGGAGGCAGGCTTGGAACCCGGCCCGAGCTGCTCTGACTCTACTTAGCGAGGCAAGAGAAGCATCTAGAAACTATAAGTAAAGCCTGGCTGTTGGGATTGCAAGTAGAGCTGCACTGTATGTCATTATTAGGATATTGAGCTTTGCAATATTGATATTGCACAGTGCTGCAATATTACATATAACACATTGTGTTTTTTTGGGATGTTGAAAGATGATCTAGGCATGACTTGCCCCTAGAAGTCAACACAGGTCCTTCACAACCAATTTCTTATAGTATACTCCGCATGGAGCTGCATACTATTAGCATATGGAGCTGAGTGGCAGGCAAGAGGCCTTTCTTCACTTCTGCTCAAGAATGACATGAATGACGAGAGGATTTTTGCCACTGTTGGTAGACCCGTATGACCGTACGCTTCGATACAGCGATATGCTATCTAAATTGTCTAGTTGTATCTTGGGTCGAGGGACTCCTAGATATATATTTTTAAAGCATGTGCTGCGTCGTTACCAATCACAGTTCCTGTGGGTGTTCTGTTGAACCAGAGTTATCCAGCATGCAAGTGCTGTAGCTGAGGCGGATCTCCAGTGGCACAAAGACCTAGCAGTGACTGGCTTAACAGCCGTTTTAAACAAATTGGAGAGAGCAAAAGGGCAGGCCTGAAAAAAGTAATTGAAGGGCAGAAGGTGGGAAAGACTCAGATTAGACATTTCTGTCAGTGCTTTTCTTCTTACACAATAGCTAAGTTTAAAAGTGCAGAGGACAGGATTTCTATATGAAAAAGCATTTAAGCTCATAATCAGCTGCTGTCACTCACTCACTCGCTGGTGGTTCCACATTTGTTACCATATGCAGGTCCAGCCTAAACTGATTAGTCCACTTTTGCCTGTAATGGCTTTACAGGAATATTGCATGAAACCTCTGCAGGTTGGTCAGCAGCTGTTCAGGTTCTATTTACATATTTATGGAAGAGATGTCCATTTCTGGCCCCCTGGCCTGGCATCAGCAAAAATGATTTGTGGACTGTACTTTATTTCACCTTTAAACAGCCAGTGAACTTTTCACTTCGCAGACTAGCTAAGAATACTTACTAGCTGGGATTCCATATGCACATTTTTAAGCATATGCTGGCAGACTTTGTCATTACCTTGGGAATTTACAGCCTCATAAAATCGATTTAACATGTTCTGATGTTTGGAGTCTCACACTTGAGGTAGAGCAAAACATATCGGCCTGATTTGGGCCGCAGAGGATACAAGTAAATGCCTCGAGTTTCGAGTGCCTCCTAATATTTTATACAGACTTTATATAACCTGAGTTTTTTTCCTGCAGGCAGTTTTTCAGCAGGGTGGAAGGTGTTGGGATCTTTACTGAATAAAAAGGACTGACTTGGTGGATTTGGACATGACCGAAATCACGATGAAACACGTGTAATAATGCCATTATTTCACCTCCCCATGTAAAACGCATCCCCTGAGAATGCCTCTTAAATAACTGAAACACAATCACGGAAATGCGCTTGTGCAAACGTTTCAAGGGACATGACCGACTGTAGGTGTCGCCACTTAAGAGCTTCAGCGGTATCAATAGTGATGATTGGTTTGTGTGACTGTAACACTCAGCAATAATGGTGCAGGCTGCAGCTTCGATGGATATTAGATATTAGACACATCCAATAAATTACAGCATCTTTTCATGTCATAATTATATTATCGGTGATATATATTCAAAGCATTCTGATAACATACAATACTGTACATACAAAAGTTGTTTACATACTGTAAACGGACTGTAAATCATTGCCATTAGGTAAAAGTCCTTGTATCTCCAAAATGGTACAAAACCTTCTTAGGTTTCAGTGGATGTCCGTGTAAAATCACCTGCTCAAACACACACATTTTTGGCCCCATCAAGGCCCTATCCGCATGTATCTGTATATATACATATATATTTATTTATTTATTTTTATTTTTTTTAAACAGACAAAGAAAACATGAATAGGTGGAGAGTGTTTCAAGTTTTTCAAGTGTTTCAATGTTGTCGTGTGGATGGGAAAACGGAGCATTATGAAAACGCCTATGTCACAACGCGTGCATTTTCTGCCAGAGGTGTCAAGTAGCGAAGTACAAATAAGAAATTTCTGGTTTTCTATACTTTACTGGAGCATTTATCTTTCAGCTGACTTTTTATTTCTACTCTTTACATTTTCACACAATTATCTGTACATCCAACTTCTTACAAAAATAGCCTCGTTACTCTTAATTATTTTCCGTTTGTTTTCATTAAAAACAAAAACAAAACCTAAACAGACATATGTAGCCTAGTATGAAGATGTCGGTGGCAGAGACTCACGAGAACTCGAGTAAAATGTCCCAACTAAGCCCCACATTTACATTCCAATAAAGGTTATTGAAAACCTGACTCTGAAATTTGACTTTTTGCACCATTACAATACAAATGTAATGGTGACGATTACAATAGGCAAATACTCATCAATACTCCTCATATTTTCCGCTCCGTGAAACATGTTAATGCTCAGCAGTTGACATAGATGCTCCTAAAATACATTCATTTTTAATAGGCAGATATGCAGCTGAAACAGGCAGCCTAGTGCACCCAAAATTCTTCAACATTTTTTTTATTTTTTAATAATTATGACTTTTAGAAAAATGTTTTAAACTAGTTTTGAAACCAGTACGTTTACTTGAGTAAAAAGCTGAAGCAAATACTTCAACTTCTATAGAAGTTTTTCTTTTTAACCCTAGTATCTACACTTCTACCTGAGTAGTGAATATTTTTGACACCTTTTGTTTTCTGGCTAAATATACGTCTACACGCAGAGAGTGCTAGATTTCATATTTAGACATGAACAAATGTAAATGCTGTTCTATTACAAATAAATAAATAATGCTCTATTAAGATTTAGAATCTGTAGTTCCATGACTTGCATAGTACACTACATGGGGAGTAGAGTGAAGAGTGGGATTAAATGAGGCACTATCAGGAATTAAATATGGTTCTTATTCTAATCAGTGTAATAAATGTATTTAGGTTTTAAACCATTCAAATGCTGAAAAATCCTTTTACTGTCTACAGACTATAAACATATGTCCCCAGTAGTGTTTTTTTTAGTTGAATGTTATTGCAGATTCATGTAAATAAATTGCTGTGTTCTGTGTTTTTTTTTAGAATATTTAGTTTTTTTACTGTCACAATGTAGAGAGCAATTACATCCAACAATTGTAGAAAATTAAAACGGCGAGATGGGAGAAATAAACAGTCATGTTCATTGAGCAACAGATAAGAGTCCAGCGGGTTAGCATGTGTCCAGTAGCTTTATTAAGCATCCACTCGGTCAGGAATCTGTGCAAGTGGTCATAAAGGTTGTGTTTACACAACGACAGCAAGGACAGCTCTTGAAATGATCTGAGAACAGCGGCTGTTTTTCAAACAGAGCCTGGCTGCCTGTTTTAGCAGCTAGTCATTAAAAAAAAATAGCTTACCTGCTCAGAAAAAAAGCAACTCAGCATCACCTTTAATCCTTTCAGGTCACAAAGCTCTCGCCTCCTTTCAGAAGTCAAGACAGCTGGTTTTAGCAAGGACTGTTTCGCGCTCAACTCCGTTCTAATTCTGCCTTTCTTTGGTTAGACAGTGGGTGAAAAGAGTGGGTGGGTGGTGAGGACGGAGTTTGCTGTTCGGACATCTCCATGTTCGCACTAGCTGTTCTGTTTGTATCAATGCAGATAGCAGCACCATTTTGTCCTCTTTCAAAACAAGCTATTCATGCTAGATCATGCTATTAAATAAAACTGTAATTTCCAGAAATCATTAGTACATTAGTATTCAGAATTATTCAATAGAGTATTCAGTAACTGCAGTCTTAAAGTGGGGTAGTATTTCAGCACTACAATAAATGACTTGCAGGCATAATGAGGGCCCACTGTTCTCCCACTAATCACTTAATCAAAGATACAAATATGAGTGGATCACATCCAGGGATGATGTTTTTCTTTAATGGAAGCTAGGTATGTTTGTGGATTGATTTGTTTGAGAATTTGGAGCTAGCTTTGATTAGCAAGATAGGGTGGTAGCTTTGGTAATTAGCCATAATCTGTAAATCTGTGAAGGGAGGAGGGGGGGGGGGGTGCAAAAATCAATTAATCCCCAAAAAATGATAGCTTTCTTTATTTGATAAGAAATAGAAATTGCCGTTTCAGCTTGCTTTTTTTACCTTGCAGGGTTTGCCTTCATAGAATTTAATTAAGGCCAATATTTTGTTACCCAATCCCACCAGAGCTCTTCCTGACTCATTAGTCTCTCAGGAAAAACACCAGCTGTGCTAAGAGGGTGTACGTATGTGTGGGTGAAAAGTAGACCACACCACCTGTATTCACCTATTTAACATGCGAGTATGTTCACATAAGTGTGCGTGCTGGAGGCATGCTCATCTGGAGGGCCTTGTGACTGTATGGTAGGGTTAACAACATTAATCATTTAACTTAATTAAGATGTGTAAATATAATATTAAAAATAAAATAATAAAATATAAAAAATCGAACAATTCATAGTGTAAATTTTATCATGAGATTACCATGAAAACGTGGTGAGTGTTTAGCACTGACATTCCACATTTTGTGACCCACAATCTCCAGTACCGACAGTACCGTGAACTCTGCATGTCACCCTGTGGTGCTCTGTATGTGTAATCATGTGACCGCTGAAGAGAGCCTGCTATCCTGCGTCTCAGAGGGCTTGTCCACTGAGTGGACTTTCGTGTCCTGAGTGCTGTAGGCACACAAGGATGATGGAGGGATGGTGAGTGGGGAGCAGAGGGAGGGTTGGAAGGAGCGAGGGATAGATTCTTCTTCTGATGTTCTAATTGCTGGGCAATAGCAGCTGGGCTGGGCTGCTGCCATGTCACTGTGATTTGTTCGATCTGCGAAAGCTTGGAGGAATTCAGGGGCCAATTTTTCAGCACTGATAGAGAGGCCAGCCAAGTGCTTGACGTGTGTGTGTGTGTGTGTGTGTGTGTGTGTGTGTGTGTGTGTGTGTACATTTCCTGGACAAATAGGTCCTTACTTTCTGTGAAAAACAAAGACACATTGCCAAAACTAGCAGAATGTTCAGGTTTAAGTGAGACAGTGAAGTTAATGGTGGGTTATGTGAAGGGTACTCAGTACGGTGTATATACCACAACATTGAAACCACTGACAGGTGAAGTGAATAGCACTGATTTTTTTTTTTGTTTGTTACTGGGATCCTTTCTAGGGATGGATATACTGAATTAGGCAGCAAATGGACAGTCAGTCAGGAACAGGAACAATGGCCAACATCTATGATGGCCAAACTACTGCGTCAGAGCATCTCCAAAACCGTGCAAAACAATGCAGTTTGTCAGTACCTGCCAAAAGTCTAAAGAGGAACGAAAGGTGAACCAGTAACTGAGTCCCATTAATGCAATCCATAAAGGCCTCAACTCACAACTTACAGGACCTGAAGGATCTGCTGCTAACAGCTTTGGTGCCAGGTACCATAGAACACTTTTCTTGTGAAGGTCTTGTGGAGTCTGTGCCTCAAGTCCATTCCTAGGCAGGTGGTTTCAGTGTTACTGCTGATTGGGTGTGTAGCTCATTAAAAAGTCTCATTTTCAGCTGTGCTCATACTGCTTGAGGACCACCTACATTTTAATAGTGTTTATTTTATTATTATCTAGATTGTTAGTTTTTTTATGCATATACATGTTTCCAAAACAGCCCGTAATGCTATGCTGTGGTGATGCTCACTGAACAAGATCACGAGCATTTTAAAGCATTGTAACACATTGTAGCATAGCAGAAGTGCTAAAATGGAAAATTCAACAAAACCCAGGGAAAGCAAGGCATATCGGAAAAAATGGGAAAAGCCTTTATGATTCTAAAAAAAGGAAAGCTAATGAAATGAAGTTAACAGTACCTTGTAAGCTGATTTCTTCTGCGGGAAAAGTGGACACTTCAAAAAGAGTGACTGATCATGGGTGCTTAAAGCAAGAGGTCTGGCTGCTTGACTTTGCTATGACTTTTAAATATTCAGCTAGCCTGTGCCTCCTAATCTGAGATCGGGATTTGAAAATGTCATGCATTTAATTGTTGTATTTAGATTCAAGCCAGTAGAATGAGTGAGTCTGTGAGTGAGTGAAAGGCATATTTTGCTGCTTATATGCAAATGTGTTGCTGCTGCTGCTACTATTGCTGATGTTGCTGCTGATGATTATCTTAATGATGGTTTTGCTGTTGAAGAGGTCAGTGTTGTTGGTAACATTGATAAATATTTTATTGATATATTAACTTAATTAACCAATTATTATTATTAACCATTAACAAAACCAATATGGTCCATAAACAATGAGCCACAAGAGCCACAAGACAGCACATAGAGCATGACTGCACATCTGCAGAGCAGAGTTGTATTAGTGTGAGGCGTGGGAGTCTTATACAGACATGGGTTGAGAGTAAACTGGAGAAACCTTTAAGTAGAAAGAAAGAACGAGGCAGTCACTCCACTGAACCTCTATATCACATACAGACAGACTGTGTCAAAAGAAAAGTCAGAAATACAAACCAACGGACAGACTATATTAAAATAAGTCACTAAAACAAATGGACAAACGCCATGTCTCAATGAGTCACTAGTACAAACGAATCATGATCCATGTCACGACTCGTTGTAGTTGATAACAATGTGGGGGGAATTTGACAGAGCAGGATTTCTCCTTTAGCCAGATACCTTCAGCCCAAAGGTGAAGACTGTCCATTAACAATGTTCCTCAGCTCGTATTTTGTTGGACCGCACTTTAACCGTACTTACAGACAGGGAACCATTATTTGTTCGTTTGTTAGTTTCTTAACTCAACCCAGACCAGTCGTAATGGGAAATGCCCTGACACCCTGTGTCCTCTTGGGGGTCCACATGTACTGTTTAGAAATGCTTTATCATGAAACTCGCCCAGATGCCCTATAATATTCACACGCTCTAATTCTCCTCTGCAGAGTGAGACTGCAGGAGACAGGTTCTGTTTGTTCAAAAAGACCAACATGACCTGTGAAATGTTTTGGGTGTGTGTGTATGTGTGCGCAGGAGTTGAAATAGGGAGCCATACTCATCCACACACACTCTGAGTTACCTACAAATTATTGTTCAGCCTCATTCAGTAATGTATTCCGAAGACTGTTCATAAAGTCCAAACGAAAACTCACTCATGATGTGTTTTTAAACCACAGCATTGTTCTCGGCTCTTCTCTTATAATGATGGATCCCGTTGTTCTCATGAATTGAACAAATCTAAAATAATAAAACATGTCAGAAAGCTGCATAAGTTGGTTTTAGGAAGAACTTTCTTCTTAAGAACGGTTGGCAAAAAGGGCCTGAAAGAGGCGTGACTTTGAGACCTTGATTCTGTAGTGCCTGGCCCACACAAGATTTTTCAAATCCTACATGATGTTGAAAACCTGAGAAAAGCCACAAATGGCTGCATTATTCACCAAAGTCATCAAAGATCCCTCACTACACGCTCTGTCCTGAATGAAACAGCACACACTTTAAGATTATGCATGGCCATCAGACTGCTCCGATCCTTAAAACCTTGTGGGAGACTAGTTACATTGCAAGAGCAGGTGGGAGTTTCTTGCAAACTGGATGTAAACAAACATGGTGGATGAACATGAAACCATTGCCAAGCTAGTGGTGAGTGCTTTCTGCTCAGAAATGTGTTTATTTAGCTGTCATGCTTTTATCTTCTTCTGCACACACTGGTGAGTTCCATTCAGCTCTTTTCTTTTTGGTTGACGGTCTTTCAGGCATGTGGTCAGAATCGGCCTGATTATCCTGCAGTATGGGCCCGGCATATAATAGTCATTGAAAAAATAAAATAATAAAAATGTAAGTATAGTAAAGTTTAATTACTCCTACAGATTGAACAAGACCACTACTAAAACATTACATCAGTGCATCAGTGTCCTTCACAGCTCTACCATCCATGTGGTCTTCTATTACTTTATTCTGCACAGCCTACAGCTTCATCCTCCACCCCTGCTGTAGTACAGACACACTCTACACTTACACACAGGCAGCAACTATAGTGTCAGATGACCTTTACATGTGGTCTTTAACTGTTCAAATTCCTTTGTTTAATTCATGCCTTTCTTACAGTGAGCTTGACTGAACAGTTACCCTGGTCACAGTCACTTCTGTGTTTTTGGGAGCTGTAATATCAACTTCGTCTTTCTCATCTGAGCTTACTTCTAGAAGACCTTTTCTGTGTCCATTTGGTCAATTGCAAACTTTATTCAAGCTTGATGGGAACCAAAAATGCTTATTCCATTGCACCACTCAGATAACCATCTGAGGTACTGTATGGGGCAGACGTTGATAAGTTAGAGGGCACTCCTTCAAACTGAAGAAACACACAACACACACACACACACCGAACTCCCTAGCAGGTGCTATTCCACAGACCAAGTCACTTAGTTGACCCAGGTAGAAACTTTATGTAGGGGGGTTGGCCTCAGAGCTGTAAAGTACAGTCACTCCAGTGAACGACACAGGACGGCTCCATGCTGCCATCTAAAGACATCGCTTTACCTTCTGTCGCACACACTGGCGAGATCCATTCAGCTCAGCGCTCATTGGTTGATGCGCTTTTAGGCCTGAGGTCAGAGTATTTACTAAATGATTGGGGTGGCCCTGTCTACTTTGGGACCATATACTACAGGATAGTTTAGGAAGAGCATAGTTTACGAGTACCCTAAAATCAGGAGACTTTTTGTAATTGTCTGGAAGAGCTAATTGGCCTCATAAGAAAAGCATAAGGAATGGATCGAATGGAACTGAATGTTAATTTACTTAAATATTAATTAAAAAACATAACAAATAAAAGGTTTATTTACATTTACAGATTGAACAAGACCATGAATAAAACATTGCATCAGTGTGTCAGTGTCCCTCACAGCTCCATATGGTCTTCTACTACAGTCGTACTACTACTGTCAAACATCCAGGCTGTGCAAATATACTGAAGCATTCTGGCAATGATTGGCAGGTTGTGTCCGTGGATATAAGCTATTGGCACCAACTCTGACCTAACCATCTGTGTGCCACAGCTGAAATCACGTCCTCAGACTAGGCTGCTTTTTCCAGTTTTCCAACTGTCCAGCTTCAAGCCTGTGCCCACTGCAGCCTCAACTATCTGTTCTGAGCTGTTGTAGCTCATCTGCCTCAGGGTTCTGGGGATTCTTGTGCATTATGAGATTCTGTTCTGCTCACCACAGTCGTACAGAGTGGTTATTTAAGTTACTGTAGTCTTTTTGTCGGATCTAATCAGTCTTGCCATTCTCTGTTGACCTCTTACCATCAACAAGGCGTCTCCATCTGCAGAACTGCCGCTCTCTGGATCTTTTTTTTCCTCTGTCACACCATTCTAAGTAAACTTTAGAGACTATTATCAGTCAGTGAAGTAGTCACTTCGGCAGCCGGCACTGTAGGATTCCATGCTGCCATGGAATATGGAGACATAGCCAGATTGGGAAACGTCCCAGCCGCCACTCTGGTAACAAGCTATGGTAACATCCGAGCCCCAATGTAGAGTCGCTTGGGCAGGGAAAAACGTTCAAGCTGCGATGTAGTTACTTAGTCCTCGTTTACACCACGTCACTTCATTTGACAAGTATCAATCCAGTCATGGCTGCTGGTCTTTCAAAGAGGGGAAGCTCACTGTCTGCTTACATCATAAAATTTGTCTGCTTCTGTCAGTTCAGACCTCAGTTCAGACCTCAGTTCAGACCTCAGTTTCTCTGAAAGTTCTCTCATATCAACAAACTTCCCTGGATTGACTCATTCTAAGAAGCGCAAACTTTCCAAATTTGAAAAACGCAGAGGAATCTGCTCCATGAGATTATCAAGGATGGCCATGTACAGATTTCTGTAGTGCTCCTGGGGATCTTGGAATTGGGAGAAACAGCGTTTTCTCATGGGATCATCTTGTGGGTCTGATGTGACACCTGCTGCTTTGGCATTAACAGCTTGGAAACCCCCCTTTGAACTCCTCTCTTTGACAAAAATAAGAAGAGGCTAAATTCTTTACTTACGGTAGAGAACATCCATGGCCCTCTGCTGGACAATATGAAAGACCACATCAGTCTCTGAGAAGATTTGTTCAAATGTGTTCAACATGATCACACATTCAAAACCCTCCAGTTTCATTGCAAACCCTTGGCACAATCCAATATGTCCTCATCCAGTGTCTCATATGAAGTGATGTTTTAAAATGTTTGCAGGATGTTTGCCATCATAGTTGTTTGCCACAGTGCTCACTACCCGTGTAGTAGCGTTTCTGGGCAACAGCCTGCAGACTCAAGAAAAGAAAAATGTGACAAACCCAGAGAGTGATGCAAAAAATATTCTGTGCTCAGAGAATTATTTACCCCCAATTTGACCACACCAGATTAAGGCTATGTGCATAGCAATGCACAAACATTGCACTGGGGGCAATTACCTTCACTTTAGACTGCAGACCATTGAGGGCCATCATATGTCTGTGCCAGTTTATCCCTACAATTGTAGCCCTACATGTTTTCATTTAATACTTCAAAAACACCTGCCATTTTAAATGTGTTCCCTGTGACCGCTTGCCATTGGAATACTCTCATCATTTCTGCTGAAAAGGGATGTGGATCAGCTAGTTTTGCTTGCATACTATCATCAAGTACTGCCTTTATCAATGAGTTTGTTTGTAATTGTAGCATCCTCAGCTAACTCGTGTGGACGGTGTGGTCTTGCGATTATTACATATTTTCCAACTGGCTTCAGTGATGTACCCCGTTTACGCCTGTACTTTGTGCTGGTCTTTTATGATCGCATCACCCAAGGCGTGTGTTAATGCTGGGTATGAACGGGCCCACATCCTGAAGTGGTTTGAGTGATCGAATCTGTTTTAAATGTGTTTACACTTATATATATATATATATATATATATATATATATATATATATATATATATATATATATATATATATATATAATCCTGATACTCAAAACACCATAAAGAGACCAAGTGCAAACAAGATCTTAAGAAGGAACGTCAGCAAAAACACGGCAACGCTTCAGAACTGTACGAAAAGAATTCAAGCAAAACAAGGCCGCTGTCCACAGCATACTTACTCCCGAAACACACACACACACACTCAAGATTTACAGAAAGGTCTTAAAAGGTTAAAGAACCATCCGTCAAAAGGCGATTGGTAATCTGCAGTGGGTCTCATGCGGCGTCACTCTGAAGAGCCCTTTTGGCACCATGATTTTTGAGAGTGAAGATGAAGATCAGCTCTTTCTGTGATGTAAACCAGTGCTGGTTTGGTGGTGTCAGATAAGAGGAACATTTATGTGCCTCATTCACTGCACTGCACTGAAGATTAAGCTTTCATTCTGATAGCCCAGCTTTGGGGGGCGGAATGGTGGTGGGGGGCTTTATAGCTTGTAGTAAAGTGATATAAAGTGTCTAGTCACTCTCCTCCTCTCGTACCTTCACCGGGTTGTAAACTGCAGTGGAACGTATTGGACAGGTTTTATAAAAAGGGATGCTGCACCATCCCAAACCAGGTTTCAGTGGAGAATATAAAATTGGGTTTCCGTTCACAAAGGGGAGCCTGTTTGTTTAATGCTCTAGCAGTCACTGAATTCATCCTTTCATGTTCTGGAAAATGCGAACAGGAGTAGCTTTTTTTTGCCAGCCGATCTAATTCCTCTCTCACAAAAGCCAAACTTACATTCATCTTTTTTTCATTTGCTATTATGTGTTTATGGAATAGAATCCGGCTAATCCTCTGGCTTAAGTGTGAAATGGAAGCCTGATGATCGGAGTAAAGTGTCAGTATCCCTGTAATCCTGCCCGCGATCTCTGCACGCTCTCTCTCAAATCTGTGCTACAGAGAGCTGGAGGTCACGACCCTCTTCATACAAAATGGGCCGAGCAGGATTTGAGCCTGTACCTCTGTCCTCTAGAGGCTGTGGCTGCAGTAGGAGCAGCCACTGGCAAGGCTGTGTAATGTATTTTTCAGCGTGTCGCGGCTCCGGAGGAAGAGCCTGCTCAGACTTGTCAAATTGCCGGCTTGTTTTGAGATTCGTTTCAGATTTGAGCGAAGCAATGGAGGTGGACACTTATGTTTAGCTGATTGCTGCTCACTTTGCGAACGCTTGCAATATTTAGCCGGTGGCTGCTCAGTTTGTAGCCTTTCAATCACTGTAGGCTGCTGTGAAATTGGCAGGAAGTCAGGAAGTGCTGTGCATAAGGTGGGTTTATAATATTAGCACAGGCTGTGTGCTGCTCTCACTGACTGCAGTCTGCAGTTTATTAGACGTAGAATTTGCAGAGCTCACCAAAGGTATACTTGTGGGCCTTAATGGAATTTTTAATATCATCGGATATATTTTAAGATGTATGTAAAATGACTAAAATTGATTCTGTTTTTCTCATCATGTGAATGCAGGGAATTCACCACCATCTGATGACCATTATGGACACTCAAATACTGTATATTTAAGAAATTAAACATAAGAGGGAGTCCATCATCAAGGACCTTAATAGGAATACTACACTGATACTAGTCAGGGCCTCCCAGTTGAAGTTGGTGGCATGGATTCCACAAGATGTTGGAAACACTGCTCTGAGATTGAGATTCTGGCCCATGTTTGAGCTGTTGGCACCAAATTCCAATCCAACCATCTTTGTGTTTCAGCAAAAATCAAGATTTTTCACTTCTATTGTCCAGTTCTGTTGAGCCTGTGCCCACTGCAGCCTCAGCTTTCTGTTCTTGGCTGACCTGACATGGTCTACGGCTGTTGTAGCCCACCCACCTCAAGGTTGGACGTGTAGTTCATTGTGAGATTCTATGATTTCTGCTAACCACAATTGTAGAGAGTGGTTATATGAGACTGCAGTGTTTCTGTCAGCTCTGGCCATCCTCCGTTGACCCCTCTTATCATCAACAAGTAGGGATGCACCGGTCCGATGCTAGGATCGGATATCGGTCCCGATACTAAAAATTAGCTGGATCGGGTATTGGATAAAGCTGATTCAAAAGACCGATCCATCCACGAAACTCGATTCTCGCACCACTGGTATTCTAGGCTTCATAACCCAGGGTCACATTGCCCCTGACCTGTCGTCAACTATCAGCAAGTAATCCAGTTTGTCTTCCATATATGGAGAACCGAGAAGGGAGGAGCTGCTAGCTTCTCTTTAGTCTCACAGACTTCGAATTCCTGAGCCCAGGCAGCACTGTGCCGAGGTCCAGCACGTTCATAATTCTGTTTATTGGTCACTAAAATGAATAACTGTGTTCATTTGTTATAGTATGTTTTTTAAAGTTAGTAAAGTAATGATTACGTCAGTCCTGATGCCTTAAGTCTCTCCCAGACAGTCAGGTATATGGCTTATTAATACAACAATGGTATCAAATCAGTATTGGAAATCGGCGGATGCGCAAAGTATTCACGTATTGGTATCCGTATTGGAACAGGAAAAGGTGGATTGGTGCATCCACTATCAACAAGGTCTACAGAACTGATATGCACTGGCCATAGATCACCACAGCTGTGATGTTATTCACAATAACACATGACCTAACTAGGTAACGTTGGTAGCTTGCTACCCTGATGACTATCTACACAAGCTGACTATCGTCTGGCCAAGATGAGGCTTTGTCCATCCTGGGGCTTAATCTGTGGAGCTGCAGATTGCTTCAGACCGTCACTCAGTCACTAATTCTCCTGCTCATCTCGCTCACCACACAGTACTGCATCTCCTAAGTGCTTTCTCTACGCCAGAATCATGGATTTCCTCATCCGTTTTGTTTTGTTTATTGTGTAGTCCAAGCCCAACTGTACTCTTTAGTCTAGCTTTCTTGTGTACCTTTACATCGACTCTTCCAGGTCCATGGAAGTATTTGGTTCACTTTCCCCTGTCATTACACACTGTTTCAATGACCACTACTCTGAAATAAGCCTGGCTTTAGTGTTTTGGTTTTTTTTTTTCACCTGTTCCAGTAGCAGAGTAAACATTTTACACCTCTATTCCACAGGTAAGTGCAAATTATTGGCTTGAAACTTGAACTGATGGTAACTGATGGTCAGAAAAGTAACAGTTAGCTGCCACGTAAAGGCAGTTATTACTCCTGTGATTATAGCGCTTTGCTTTCATACAGCTCGTGTATTCTCCAGTGTATTTTCCAGTGTTAATGTTGCTGGTATTGCTGCTGTTGTCGGGACCAGTGGTCTGTTTTGCTTGTAAATGATAAAGCCTTGATGTACTTCAGTCATTAGCAAATTCACGGCATTGAAGTGCATGGAAATTACTTCATCATGAATGCTTCAGTAGGACCGGTCAACCATTTAAAAGCTGTATTGGAAACAGACTGCTACGGTCAAGGGTGAGTCTCAAACGGCGCTTTACTCCCTATATAGTGCACTACATACGCCATGAACCTTTGGGTTCACGTAATAAATGTCAAAAGAGTGGGTTGTGCAACTCTGGCTGAAAGTAAATGGCTTTCTATTGGACATATGATACACCAGAAGCTGTTCTTTCATAGAGCACCGCATAGAGAGCAAGAAGCAACCAGGGCAACTTACTGGATATTTTCACTGATATTTTCACTAGCCCTCTTCTACTGAGGGCTAGCTAGACACTAACTGCTCAAGTGCTGGATACTTCTACTGAGGGCTAGCTAGATACTAACCGCTCGAGTGCTGGATACTTCTACTGAGGGCTAGCTAGACACTAACTGCTCAAGTGCTGGATACTTCTACTGAGGGCTAGCTAGATACTAACCGCTCAAGTGCTGGATACTTCTACTGAGGGCTAGCTAGATACTAACTGCTCAAGTGCTGGATACTTCTACTGAGGGCTAGCTAGATACTAACCACTCGAGTGCTGGATACTTCTACTGAGGGCTAGCTAGATACTAACCGCTCAAGTGCTGGATACTTCTACTGAGGGCTAGCTAGATACTAACCGCTCAAGTGCTGGATACTTCTACTGAGGGCTAGCTAGACACTAACCGATCGAGTGCTGGATACTTCTACTGAGGGCTAGCTAGATACTAACCGCTCAAGTGCTGGATACTTCTACTGAGGGCTAGCTAGACACTAACCGATCGAGTGCTGGATACTTCTACTGAGGGCTAGCTAGACACTAACTAGATACTAACCGTCGAGCTTTGTGTTCTCTTATTTTAGCATTTCATAAATGCTTGCTTATTTTAAGTGTTATTATTTTCTGCATGAACCTTTTAACGAGTCAGTGCAGCTGAATCACCACCTTTGGACTGATGTGTCATGGTGCATCGACGCATTTTTACACCCCTAGGTCCCATTTGGTTTGTATTGCTGTCTTTCCTCAGCGTTGTGTAAGACAGGGAGACGAGCAGGTAGGCAGGCAGGCAGGCAGGCAGGCAGACAGACAGATGGATGGGTGGGCAGACGGACAGACGTGTGGTAGCGTGGAGCTAGGGCTGTCGTTACAGATGCAGGATAAGCAGGTCTGGGGCTGAGGGGGAGTGCTGTGGAGGTGTACTGACCTACTTTGCAGGAAAGGGATGCTGCGTTTAACGCCAAGGCCAGGAAAGAGAGGGAAAGAAGACCGGATTGGCAGGCCGCCATTTTGAGTTGCCCTGGCGACCGTGGGTGGAGGCGGCACACATGGATTCCTATGAAGATTTGTGTGTGTGTGTGTGAATCTGTGTGTGTGTGTGTGTGCGCGCATGCAGGCGAGGGAGAGAGTGAGTGATGCAGCGGCGCTCTCTAAGCAGGACACTTCACACCTTTAATCGCTTCTTTCTCCAGATGGAGAGCTATCACGCACATGTGCGCGCACACACACACACACACACACACATATTCACACACTCACTGAAGAGCTGAGGCCTGCAGCATTACTCACCATCATGTGGAAATGTCATTGGATATAAAGCCACCAAACACACACACTCACTCACTCACTCTCGGTCTCTGCCTTTCACAACTGATGGCTTTCTGTATCTGGCTAAAAGGCCTTTCTAGGTCTCTCTCTCTCTCTGTACTTCACTGTTCATAGTGGTGCATTAGTATAGCATATATCAGGTCTGGCAGAACAAAAACTTAGATGCTACGTGGACAAAAGTATTGGGACACCTACTCTTTTATGGTTTCCTCCAAAATCAGAGGTATTTAGGAGTTCCTTAAAGAGATCCTGCTTTTCTGAGGAACTGTCCCTACTGTCCAGGGAAGGCTTTCTACTAGATTGTGGAGGTGAATTACTCCTTAGGGTTCAATTGCATGCAGCGACAAGAGGGTTAATGGGGTCAGGATGGTGGATGGTCATGCCAAATTCTCAGGCTCATTCCAAATGTATTGGATGATGCACCATCATTCCAGAGAACACAGTTCTTCCACTGCTCCACAGCTCGATGTTAACCGGCTTTATACCCCTCTAGCCCACACCTGCCATTAGACATGGTGCTAATAGGCTCATGTTTATCTGCTCCAGAGAGTCTTAGTCTATTGGCCGTACTCCTTTATTGGGACCGGACAAGCTGCATACGTGCATTTGCACATCTGTGTCAGCAGTGGGTGCAGCTTAATGTAGCTGAATGTGTTCATTGGAAGGGGTGGAATGCTCATTTTTGGTAGTGGTGGAATCACAATGTTATGATATTTTACACTTAATGTTGATTTTTAGTGGCAGATTTAAGAGTGGGCAACATGGGCAGCTGCCCAGGGCGGCATCTTGTCAAAGTAGCACAAGGCAGCCGTACAAAAGAAATCAGAATGATGATATTTGCACATCTTGATACCATTATATCATTGTGTCACCAACAAAATTAACCTTTGTGAAAGCCATTTAGCTATTTAATTTCATCCACCGTGCAGACAGAAGACCCCTAACACACGCACGCATCCCCACGTTTGTTAAATAGAGGCCTAAGTGAGAATGCAGAAACATACACTTGGTTTTAATCACATGTTCGGAACGTCAGAGCTGAGAATGTCAAATATTACCACATTTTCTACCTGTGCGCTTAATAGAAAACCGGCAACTCAATATTTGAATTGTTACAAAAGGCTGATATTAAAATTTTCATTGGTATGATTTTGCAGTTCTGGCATAAAGCATTAATTACACTGTATCATGGTTTTGCTCATCTATAACTGTAAGTACTTTTAGGAGTGTTTTTTTTAGGAGTAGACGTTAATAAAAAATGTAAACCATATCTGAACTTTAACTAAAAGATTTTTTAGATTTTTATCCAGAGTATTTGTACTTTCACTTGTGTGTAGGACTTGTGTACTTCAGTCACCAGTCTTTCCAAATATCTTACTAGAAATGACAGAATGACAGCTAGTGAAGTGGTGGTGGCGGCTGGGGTTGGCTGAAGAGGGGGTTTACCCTGGGTGATGATGAAATAGTGGTAAATCCAAGCAATAAAAAATAAATAAGTAAATAAAGTGGTGTTGTTTTGGGTTTTTTTGGGACTATTTTACCAAAATCCTGCATATTGTTTCTGTCAACCCTCCAACATGGCATCATTACAGGAGAAGGAAGAAAAAAAAAATCTTACCTTTCAGTGGAAGTGGAAGTGGAAGATGTAAAAGGATTACTCAAAGCCATTTCTATTGGTCCATTCATCATGAAATTGTGGCACAATGTAAAGAACGTCTGTCCGAATTCAAATTATATAAATGAGTGAAGAACTAATGTTGTAATGTTCGCTGGTTTGAATGGCGGTCATGCTGCTAGCCATCGGCAGTCGAGGCCCAGTGAGAGCACAATTGGTCTAGCTCTCTCCAGCGTGGGTAGATGGCGCCCCCCCACATTGCTTCGCTGCCGGGTGTGCAGTATCTGCATCAAAGCCGGGTAAGCAGCAATTCCCTTCAGGCTTGTTGGTTGGTTGCTTGGCAATGTTGCATCGGTGGCAGTTGAAAAAATGAGTGGCTTGACTGCACACTCGTGACACTGGCGGCGGGGGCATTGCATGCAATGGCAGGGAGAATACGTACAGGTTGGGTAACTGGCAGTCCAAAATGGGGGCGGGCGGGGGGTGGGGGTGGGGGTCTGAAGAGAATTTAATAACAAAAAGTTTTTAAGCAAAGATATTTGCACCATTTTGTATCAATCTACTTGTCATGACATGGGCAGCTTGTCATTGTCAAGATCAAGTATGTTGAAAAGTGGAAACACCAAAAATGCAGGTTTTGTTGTGACAGTAATGTGTACTTTAGCAACTGCTTCCAGGTTGACAGGTTCCTCAAGCAAGTCTGTGTGTGTGATTTCTTTTTCAGTCAGTTTTCAGTCAGTTTTCTCTGTGCATTTGTCTGTTTTGGTGGTGTTGAGAGGAGAGCAGTATCAACATGCATTCAGACAGATGATTCCAGAAATACTCTGTATTCTCAATATGTGAACCTCTTGGCCCATTTTAAAATATGATAGGTGGTGTATGTACTATAGATAGCAGCCTATGCTCCAGCTGTGTGGTGTTGGTGTTGTTTTGTGTTGTTTATCTGACACACTGCACATCATCTCCAGCACAAAGCTCCTTGTTTGCTCTCTCTTGGGTTGCTGTGATGTTTGTCTGCAGGTTGCAGCATGCAGGGCTTCCAGAAGACCTCAATAGCGACTGGATCCATGCTGAGATCGCTCACTGAAACATTGCTCTCTTCATGTCGTGTGTGTGTGTGTGTGTGTGTGTGTGTGTGTGTGTGTTTGTATACATTTAAAAACCATATGACACAATACCATGATGAATTAGTGTTTCACACAGTGAGTTTCCCACCTGAGCACTGGTGACCCTCCTATAAGCTTCTGTTTTTCATTATTTTCTAATTTAATACAACATTTTAACTACGACTAATATCATCAGCTTTCCATTGAAACATGAATTTAAGCATTTCTCATATTTGGTATGCCGCACCCCCCACCCCCCCACCCAACTGCCAGCTGAGCGAAAATTTGGAAAGCAGGTCTGCTGAGGTCCCGTGGCCCGTCTCTGTTTTCCATACTGCAGGTGTGGGAGTCTGTAATTGAATTGTATTTGCAGCCTGGATGCACCTAGTTTACACTGCTTCTAGAACAGTGTGTTCTCCTCAGCCCTCTCCGTGAGGATGAGGAGAACGAGGAGGAACAGGCACGCGTTGCGTTAATTTCTCAGCACATCCATTATAGGTATATAAGAGAATGCTATTATGTGCATTAAATCATTAAGTACACCCTAAAGAGCTTTAAAATGCCACAGAATGACCCCTCTCGCCTCATATTTCTGTCCTTTCTTCAGGCAGATGTTCCACCAGGAAGAGTTTCTTAAGCTGTCTCAATGCCAGAATTGTGACTAATATCAGTTGGGTACCGAACGCAGAATTGCAACGTTCAATACCTGATAATTTCATGGCAATGTTGCCATCTGAACTTTCAGTATTTTTGGATTGAACAGATTATTATCCTAACTGTTAATTAATTCTCTTTTTCCTAATCAAAATAAACGTCTTCGGATGTTAATTAGCCAGATAAGTACAAAATAATTGAACCACAGCCTCATTCAGCCTGTTCTGGAAATTAGCAGGTCACGGTTGGCCTGTGAGAAGGTTGATTTAATGGCTTTGGATTTATAATGAGATAATGTCATAAAAGCTCCTTTCAGGTGCCCCGAAACTTTTTGGGAAATGTATTTGTAGATTTACAGCCAGATTCGCCACAATTGGATTAAGCCTTTCGAGTAGCGAGTCTAATGTTTTCCTGTTTTCCAGCAGCGTCCTTTCTTGTACTTGATTTATTACACAGTTTTCTGTCGCACTGTTTGTCTTTGTAGACATACAGACACACAGAGCTGTACCGACTCCAGTGAAGCTGTGTAACTGTAAAGTGTATTGAATGTGGAGTCTAGAGAGAGAGAGAGCGAGAGAGAGAGAGGGGAGAATGTGTCTGAGTCATGTGGAGCTCTGCTTGCTTTCAGTTCTGCTCTGATCTTCTTTTGAGCGTTGTTTCCTATGGAGCACTCCCCGTGACCCAGATCAAGCGAGGGACCGCTGAAATCCTGTCCTGAAACATTTATCAGATGATGAGCAGCGCCGTGCGTGGCCCTCGAGAAGCAGTGATCATGCCTTGCTCGCTTGTCTTCATTGCTTTCTTTTAGATTGTAGCTGGCCTGGGCAATCCACCGTGGACTGAGTGAGGAACAGCATAAGCTGCTTTTGTATTAGTCTTTTTTTTTTTTAGGTCTCGTATTGAAAAAGTTGCTGTTTGGTTGGTCGCAGGCTGTGCTTACAGTGGAGACACTTATAACAGTGTGAGATGTGGTTTTGCCTTCTGATGCCTGTCTCTTTGAATGACTAGGGGCTGGATTAGGATACATTAAGATAAATTGTTATTCTTCAGAAGAAACTTTTTTTCCTTTTTCTTCTTCTTCTTCTAATTGTTTAATTTTCCCTTTTAACCCTCCACTGTAATTTAATTTAATTTTAATGTAATTATAAAAAAATTAAATTTTCCCTTAAGATTTTTCACATTTCCTTTTGAACTTTCTCATTTTCCCACTTTTTAAAATTTATTTCCCTTAGTTTTTTTTTTTTTTTTGTTTTAATTAAGTTTTTTTTTTTTTAAAGAATTTTCAGATTTGTTCAATCTGTGCAATCTGTATTATTCTTTTCAGGTGTTTTTTTAATATATATATATATATATATATAAAGTGTCTTAGACTGTAAAAGGTCGAATGATCATTCTCCAAAATGATCAGTTTAAAGATGTTAAATTACAGAATTAATGTCTAATTGTTTAGGAGTCAAAGTCAAAGTGAACTTTGTTATTTAGACTAAACAGCAGGAGTGTTTAGCTAAACCAGATTGCATTTCTCCAGGCTCCAATGTGCAAATATAGCACAAAAGGATTTTACACTAGACAAGTAGACATATCAGACAGCACTGACAGACATAAAAATATACATTAAATAGAATAAATCAATAACATGTATTAAAAATAGAATAAAGGAAAGCATAAAGAAAGGAATGGCTTTTATGATGCTACAGTATTATCATAGTACTCATATTTTTTCCTGATTCCTGGTTCCTCTCCCTTCACTTCTGCCAATGTTTTGAATGTTTAGTGTTAACTTAAGAGAAGTTTTTTTTTAAGCTTTTGTCAATCCAGCCCCAGACTTTTAACACTATGTCACAAGCCATTTCCATCTAATTTAAGAGCTATTAAATGTGAGGGACAATTGGCATACTGGTGTTAGGGTAATCCTGGTGGATTCACTGTTCATTAGCACATCTAATGGTGAAAGAAGCGGCACGACAGGTGTTGAGCGACCGCCACCGCTACCCGCAGCACGACACTTGTTTCAGCCCCGCTCTTCACAAACTTCCTCCATTCCCCCTTTCTCTCTCTTACACACACTTGCCCTCTCACATCATCATCGCCACTCTGATGGCTCTAATGTCTGTGTCAGGGGGTGAGACGATGCACAATTGCAGTGGCAAATGACTGCTGGCAGTTGGGTGATAGTTCTGAGTGTGTAGGTTTATGTATTTCTCGGCCAGTGTGTGCTTTCTGTTCTGTTGTATAGTAATGTTGTGTTGCCCCGGCAAAACCTCAATCAAAAATCAAGTGCAACAACAGAGACCTCAGAGCAGCCGCAATTTTCACACCCACTTAATCGTAGCAGTATCTACACATACACTGATCTCTTAGTAAACTCAGACCTGACTCTGTCGGTCAATTGATCTGTCCATGCTCTGCCTACAAATGTGTTGTTGTTTCGCAGACTTAAAAGTGGTCACTACTGTTGCGAGATTGAGCTAGGTTTACGGAGCCTTACAGAGCAAGTGATTTCGAGTGAATGAGGACTTCTTTTTTTAAGATTGTTATTTTGCAGGAAAAAAAGGGCATGACCGGCTCAAGGGTATGGTGTTGTTTGAATTTGATGGTTTAGCTGGTCTGCAAGCATGATCAACCTGAGCAAGCTAGAGAACCAGTATGACCGCTGCGCCAATGGCTGTAATAGCCTAGTTACTTTAAAGCCCCGCCCACATCTATCTGGAAAATTGCAAAAGTGTAGCCTTTTCTCTGCATTTTGGCCATGCCGTTTGAAGTGAGAAAATCTTAGTTGCTGTAGCTGCGTTCCAAAGCCTAGGCTGCAGCATAGAGCGGGTCCTCAGCGGGTCCTCATCTCTTGGTCACACAAATGGAACAGTCTTACCAGACTGTGTAATGACTCTGTATAGTGCAGTTGCGGCATAAAATTAAACGAATGAGTTATAATTATAGAAACTGACATTTAAAAAAAAAAAGCATGAGGGTATTTCTGTGGGTAAACGAAGGCTGGGGTAAATACATTGTATCCTCAAAATCACTCCAACCTCAGCCAACCTCGGCTGCTGCTGCCTAGGCTTTGGAACGCAGCTTATATTTAGGTCTGTTTTGGCCATTATGCTGCTACTTTGATGATTTTGAGTGTTACTCATGTGAGTGTGGATAGAGAGATTTTCAGAAATGTAGTTAGGGGTGGCAAGAATCTACATTAAGCCTAAGGCAGGGCTGCTCAAAATGTGGCCCAACAGAAGTTATCCAAACCGCTACCCATTAAGAACAAACACAATGTAATAATGTATGTAACTTATTACAGTTCTGTTTTCCTATAGTGTTATATTTATATAAAATGAAATGCATTATGAAAAACTCAATTTCAAAGTGAATTTTGGCCAAAAAGGGGATTTGCTGGGATTTTTCCTCATGCAGAGGTGGTGCATGGTTGGGTATGCCTCAGCAATGCGCCATGGTACGTAAATGTATTTGTTTCTCAGCAATACCTTTGTGTGTTTGCACAGCTTGGCTAAAGCAAACAAATGAAAGAGCAGCAAGAGAAGAGAACAGGCTGGAAACACACTGGGCTGCAGCCTATACTACCCACTGACTAGCGCTACATGCAGCCTAGCACACAGCTAGAACGTAGACCTTCTGCAAACCTTTTCATGAACTGTACCAGGGTTGTGTGTTTTTCTTTAACCGTGCAGGGCTCACTGTGCTCCACTAGGACCACTTACTCTGCCAGCTAACGTCCTAGCATAGTAAGGCAGCGATACGGATAAACTAGTCATCTTGCATGTTTAAGGTGGTAGTAACTTTAGGCTCATGCAGATGGCGTTGCACGAGGACTATTGAGCTAAAAAATACCTGCAGAGTGTGCAACAGGATTCATAGACTGAGATGAGGTGGTAAAGTGAATGAATATGAATGTTGCACATCCTCACGGTCATCGAAAAATCTCATATCTCCAAAATGGCAGTTTTACAGTAGAAGGCTACGACTTTCAATTGAACTCAGACTCAAAGAAAAATTGAGATACAAGGAGATTCTTTAATATTTTTTCAAATGGTGGATAAAACGGTCTAACGTTTCTCAGCTTGGTAAGACAGGTGTGGTTTTTGAACCAGTAACCCAGTGCTGTAACCACTTACACTATGTGTAAATTAACAAGAAGAAGATAAAGGAGGAACCACTCAGTCCCCATATGTGTTGCACACGTAGGAGTTTGATCACCTTGTTTAACCTGTCTGTGTGGTGAGCAAACTCCATCACTAGGTGGAGAGTGAGCACACATGTCCACAGTGGTGGCCAGCCCTAGCTGTGGTGCTTGGAGAGCAGTTGAGGGTTAACTGCCTTGCTTAAGGTTACTTCAGTCATGTCTTGTCGGTTTAGGGGATAGAACCAGTGACCTACCGGTCACAGTGTCACTTCTCTAAGCTTCGGGCCATGGCTGTCTGCAGTGATCATTGTTAGCGGCCATAACAGTGAGCTAATATTTCATTTTATTCTCAAATTGATAGAGACTTCATTGATTTTGCTCATTACGGGGGAATAGGTTCTACATTTGGTCACCGTTTTCATGCCTGTGTTTATTATGACACAAATTGTCCAGCCTGACCCCAATCTCTCTCCCTCTGTCTCTTTCTCTCTTTCTCTCAGGTGTTCCGCAGCGGTGAAGGCATGGGCATTCGGCTGGACAGTGCCTCAGCCTTTCAGGGCGCCCTCATCTCCCCGCATTACGACTCTCTCCTAGTTAAAGTGATCTCCAGCGGTAAGGACCTCCCTGCCGCTGCTGCCAAAATGAGCCGGGCCCTGGCAGAGTTCCGCGTGCGAGGGGTCAAGGTAAGGACGCTTGATTGCAGAGGTCAATTACATGACTTCAGTTTCTCTCCGGAGTTCATAGCAATGAGGCAGGAAGCCCCAGTGTTCAGCAACAGCTGGCTATTAAACCAGAACGTTCTCGCCAGAGACGTTTTGAGGAGGAAAGTGCTGAAGCAAGCAGCAGCAGCAGCAGCAGCAGCAGCTCTGGATGTGCTCCAGCTCAGAGTGCGGCATGTTTAGAGGAAAATGGTTAAAGACGTTTTTAGCTCTAATGCCTTAGTCAGAAAACAAGGCACAGCCCGAAATGCTGGACGTGACAGCTTGTCCAGAAGGCAACTGTAAGGAGGGGCACTGAAATGGAGACAGAGAGAGAGGGTGTGTATCCACAGCAAACCACAACACCTGCGCGCACGCACACAATATCCTACACAAGTCCCGAACACTGAATAAATGCTGGTTCTGTATCGTATTGAAAAAGGGGAAAGAACCTTAATCCCGGCAACCATCACTTAAGCATTTAAATGATTCTTTGTAATGGTTCTATATAGAACCATTGTCTTTACTAAAGAACCCTCCCTCAAAGAACAGGGCAAACTTTCTGCTATTGAGAATAGCTAATTAAGTAGAAGATAAGCATTTACAGCATTTTCAGCATTCTCATCAACATTAGGGGATTATGATTTGATTTGTACAATTCTAAAGTGAATAAAGGAAAGGGGCATCATAAGAGACGACCATAATTACCTTGATATGGTTATGACCATAGCGTTATGTTCACAGTCCTCATTAGGAAAGTTTGGCTCCCCTGGCCAAACTTGTAGCCCATCTCTTCTAAGCAGCTGCCTATTGTTCAGGAGAAGACCATAAATGATAGCAAAGCATTTGGTTAACAGGTATGTTTACTGCAAGAGAACTGCTTGTAGAGTTGCTAAAAAGGCAGAGCAGACGAGCTTCAGGAAGATTTAGCAGATTCTAAAGTGCACTGTTCTACTGTTCAGTGATACCTGAACAAATATGGCCCTTACCAAAAAAACACGTTTCCTGTGTCTTCACCACAAAGTACAAGGAATATTTAAACAAGCCTGGATTTTAACCCGTTAACGCAGAAAGGCTTATTACACACTAGGGTGTACTAACAACAGGGACTTCTGTACAAGCTGGTGGGGCTACTCTCTGGTAATAGAAAAGTGTTTGAACACTTTCAGTCTGCTGGAGGGCCATACAGGTTAAATAGAACATTGTGGATGCATTGAGAAAGGTATGTTTAAGGGGGAAAAGAGTGCAGAAGACTGCAGCTGTTAAGCATGGGGGTGGAACTTTTACTTTGGACCACCTTTCCTTGTTTTGCTGTATTGAAGCCATAAAAGAGGGAAATATTAAACAAATATTTTGTCTTTTATTTGAATGCCATGTGGAAATCAGGTCACCTTTTATGCCCTGCCATTCACATTGATGGCACCCGTCATAAAAATGAGCTATACGTAAAGCACATTTTCAGCCACTGGGGGATGGATCAATTGAGTAATTAATTTAAATAGACTGCAGTGATGCTAAACTATTAAAAAATAAAGGTGCTACAAAGGGGAGATGCCATAGAAGAACCATGTTTGGTTCCATAAAGAACCAATGTAATTTTCTAATAAAGATCTGTAAATGGGAAGAACATTTTAAAGTAGCGTTAAAGGACACATACATTTCTGGACAAGCTGAGCGATACAGAACCATCACTGAAAGTGATTGAATCATGTGAGCTGAGGTGGTAGTGTAGAATTTAAGGATTTTACACCAATATGACTTCTGCTGGGTTATGCAGCATTTCACAGTCCTTTCCAGTGTTGTTCTTCCTGCTTCACCAGTTACATAGTGCAGTCTCTGGCATGCTGAACCCGACGTAGCAACAGTGGAGGAACTACTCTACCTATTAAGTGTGTTCTTCACAATTCTATAAATTTCTGTTACAAACATGGTTCCAAAAGTGGTTCTTCTATGACATCCCTCAAAGTACCATTTGTTTGACAGAAGAATGAATCTGTCAGCGCTAAAATCATTCTCTATTCTAAAGATGTGGGAGTTCAGAACTTGCGTCTAATTATATCAAATGAGTCACACTGGCCTGTAGTCTCTCTCTACACACACACATACATTTTATATATACACACACATACACATATACATACATGTATACTCATTCCACATGTACTATATTTAGCAGAGAACCGTGGTGATTGCCACAGATATAAGGCAGTGGCTTGAGGCGAAGATGCAGACTCCAGCTATTTGTAGTGGAGCCCTGGAGAGAGACAGAGTGCAGAGAGTAGAGGGCCTGTTAGGTGATGTGTACCGTATCTTTTAATCAGCCAGAATTAAAGAGCTATGTTTGTAGTGTGTGTTACGAGAGCACTGTCCCATCAGCAGCAATTCCAGGGCAGTGTGGCTCTCTATGCATCCACTATGTCCTGAATCTGCTCTGTTTTTGCCAGCGTGAGAATTCAATGAATGCAGTCTTTGATAAGTAGAGGAAAAGGCTATGTGTGTGTGTGTGTGTGTGTGTGTGTGTGTGTGTGTGTGTGTGTGTGTGTGTGTGTGTGTGTGTGTGTGTTTGTGAGATAGACAGTCAAGTAGAGGAGAGAGCAGCTGTATTATGGTGCAGCTGAGCTTTGAAGAGTAGGCAGTCAGGGAACATTTTAATGTTCCACTTCATCATGGACGTCCAATCTCTTCACTGCATCCCCCTGTTTCTCTCTCTCTCCATCTCTCTCTCTCTCTCCATCTCTGTTTATATATCTCTCTCTCTGTCTCTCTCTCTCTCTCCATCTCTCTATATATCTCTTTCTCTCTTGCTCATTCTCTCTCCATGTAACTGGATAAAACAAAAAGAAAACAGTGAGAGCTGATAGAAATGACTCATAATTATAAACAGATTCGGGACCTGAGTGGAGCACACAGTGCTCTGGTAAATCAGCAATCAGCTGTCATACGTTGCCGACTGTAAGCATGAACAGAGTATTTATCAGATCAGGTAAGAGATAAAACAGTGACCGGCTTGGCTACCGAGAGTTTGAGCAGTTCAGATTAGAGCTGTCAGTTTGGCTTGTAAAATAAATTCAAATCATCTTCTTATTTGTTTGTGAGAGAGATGCTCAGATATCTCATTTCCTAAGATGCATTCATCTCCGCTGTAACAAAATGTGCACCACACCTTTTAAAGCAACACTATGCAGCATTTTTACCTTAAAGTATCAGCTTCACCACTATGGCCCGGGGGTGACCAGTTCGAATTCAGAGCCATGCCGCTTCGCCATCACCGACCGGAGTCAGAAAGAGCACAGTTGGCTCTTAAGAGATGTTGACCTGCACAGGTGTCTGTTATCTGGTGCAATGCAGCATCGGGTGCCCGGCTGTGCAGCATAGGTGGCCATCTGAAAAGAGGCAGTGGCTGGATTTGGATGTAACTGAGGAGACGGGTGTTAAGTCCCAACTCTCCTAGTGTTGGGAGTTGCGAATGGGTGGGCTAATTGGCAGTGCCAAATTGGGAGTAAAGAAGAAAAAATTGACAAATAAATGTGTGATCCCAAATAAATTTGTGAGCCAATGTGAATTTCAAAATCAGTGTGATGCTTCACTGACTGCGAGAACTGTTCATGAGAGTCATATTCATGTAAAATTCCACCTCCCGACTGTCGGGGGAGCTGACACAATGCTGCTTTGAGTCCTGTTCTAAAACTCTGGTGGTGGTCTTCAGTGTGCTGCTCTCATTTGACTCTGTGACCATCAAATTGATATGTTAATAAGCTTGTGCATATTAATGATCATTGCTCAGCACCTGCCTGTTTTGGGAGTGGAAATAGACTGAAATTCTCAGAATTCAGAAGCCAAGGATCCTGATAAAAGAAGCAGAAATGCTGCTTGGTAAAGTAGAGCAATAAATAATTAGTGGGAAAAACAAATGGGTAAATTAAGAGTGTCAATGTTATCAACCAAATCTATAACCTCCATCCAAAAGTGCAGTGTTATAAGCTCGGCGGCCAGGATCCCCCGAAAGCACAATTGGCCTTACTGTTTCTAAATGAGCGTCTGTTAGCTGAGGTAACTGAACTGGTAGTTAGTGCTCCCCTCCAAGCATGTCCTATGGTTTGTGCATTGGCGGTGCATTAGCAGCAGGTTAAAAAAAGATACAGATGACTTGCTTCGTGTGGCTCAGAAGAAGCACACTAGCCTTCAGCCTTCCAGCACTGGTAGCAGTGTGATAGTGGGGGCCCTATCTGGAGGGAATTGGGAATGGCTAAATTGAGCAGAAAGAACTTTTTGATTGTACAGTGAGATGCCCATACTGGCCCAGACCCTTGTGTTTCTATCTAGCCACATCTTGGACAATTCTCTTTTCCTCTGTCTATCTTCAGCTCAGGGTATTGTTTATTTTCTGTCATGAGATAAGAACCCCCGCTCTAGGTGTTGTGCTGTATTGTGTGTGTGTGTGTGTGTGTGTGTGTGTGTGTGTGTGTGTGTGTGTGTGTGTGTGTGTGTGTGTGTGTGTGTGTGTGTGTGTCCATTCTGAATGAAGACTGATGGAGAGTGCTTCAGGTTCTGTGCACATTTTAGCTCCTTCTGCTGCCTTAATGCACATCCTCCCCTCACCCTGCATCTTTCATTAATCTCTCACACACTCTCTCTCTCTCCTCTGCATAAACTCTGTCTCTCTGACTGTCTCTCTCTGCTCTGCATCTCTGCATAAGTTCTCTGTCTGTCTCTCTATACATCTCACTCTCTCACTTATTGCCGTTTCCTCCATCTCTCCCACTCTTTCTTTCCTTCCTTCTTTCTCTCAGTGTCTCTTTCTCATTCTTTCTCTCTCCTGCTTTTCCTTTTTTAATTAAATGTTGACCTTTTTTGACCAATATTTAAAACTAGAGCATTTCCTGATGGACACACACAGAGTCATTGCACAGCTTCCCGTTGGTTCCCGCTTCCAGTTGCTAGGCTGTTTCTACATGGTCCATAGGATGGGAGTGTTTTTTTTTGTTTGTTTTTTTTCTAGGTTGTTGCTGTGGAGTTGCTAGGTGTCTTGCTGGATGGGTGCTTTAGTGTTACAAGGTGGTTGCTTTGGTATCCCAAGTGGATGCTATGATGTTGCGAAGTGGTCGATTATGGTGTTGTTAGGTGGTTGCTATAGTGCTGCAGGGTTGTTGCTAGATGGTGATATAGTGTTGCAAGGTGGCTTCTATGGTATTTTAGTTTGTTGTTATGATGTTGCTTAGTGGTTGCTTGGCAGTTGTCATGGTATTGCAGGTGGTTGCTATGGTGTCTTAGGTGTTGCCAAGTGGTTGCTGTGTACACAAACTGCAACCCATGCCTGCCAATGGGAAAGCATTCCGGAAACTGTACATCCAATCAAAATTAAACCCAGTCTGGAGCTGGAATGGTGTTGATGCACTATATGCCCAAAGGTTTGTAGATGCCTGCTCCTTCAGAGTTGCAAAGGCTTTATGCTAAATTTTAGAACATTGCTGTGAAGATTTGATTGTATTCAGCCCTGAGGTCAGGTAATGATAATGGCTGATTAGTTTTCGAAGGTGTCACTTAAACTTGGCGCTCCAGCACTCTAGAGAAGCCTAGTCTTTTTTCACTGAAATTGAATTGTCTATGGAATGAAATCCCTGTGTAAGTAATGGGTGCATCATAAAGTAGCTGAACTCACTTATTATAAGGAGCGTCTGGATATTTTTGTATGTATAGTGTATTTCGGAAAACTCCAGGACGGGTTCTGATGGAAAATATCCAGACAAAAAAAAATATTCAGAATAAGAAGCAGAATATAAATCAGATTACAAACCTGTCCTTCTTTCCTTATCTTTCATACTCTCACTCTCACTTTCTGGCTCTTTCCCTCACTGGCTGAGACGCTTCTCCACTCCTGCAGGGTTCCTGGAGTGCTCCTGTGTTATTTTTTTTCTTTTCTTTTCTTTATTAGACTTCTTTAAATAGGCAATTTATTTAGAACCCCACCACCATGAGAGATTTAATTACCTGTTCAAATAGCAGGTCTGAGTTAAGCGCTGATCCATTCCGGGAAGTTTAATGGGCAAACTGCGGTGGCATGGCGTCGCCGGCGTCCCTCTGCAAGCCGAGGAGAAGCCAAGTGGGAGTCGCAGAGCTGGGTGCGGAGGGTAACCGGGAGAGAACAAACAAGAGACAGATAAAGGAGAAGATGGAGATGGAAAGTGGGGATAGGCCTTTGTGTTCGTGTTTGTGTAACGTGGTGAGATGGAGCGAGGTGTTCAGAGGAAGACAGACAGACAGATGGGATGGAGGGAGATGAGAAGAGATGAATCGGGCTTCTGGAGAGTTGATCTGGGGATGAGAGTCACGCTGCAGCGGTGCTGCTGACGAAGTGTGTCCCTAAACCTATTACTGATCTGTGTGTGTGTGTGTGTGTGTGTGTGTGTGTGTGTGTGTGTGTGTGTGTGTGTGTTTGTGTGTGTTTGTGTGTGTTTGTGTGTGTTTGTGTGTGTGTGTGTGTGTGTGTGTGTGTGTGTGTGTACGTTTTCAAGTTCAACTCCACTTCTAAAGATCTCCATTCTCTCTCTTTCTCTCACTCACACACACACACACACACACACACACACACACACACACACACATACACGGATCCCCTCCTGTTGTCATATCCAGGTAAGCCGCCCACCGCTAGCCCGCCGAGTGTGTAACTGTGCGGATTGCAGCCGTAGCGCAACTTGTCAAACTCTTCTTTCTTCTCTGAAAGATTTGTCTCTGCGCAGCTCAGGCAAGGTCAAAGGAGAGAATTTATGAGCTCAGCTACAGATGGAGGTCTAGAAGGAATGTTTTTCATCTCCGTCCTCCTCCTCTCCCTCTCTCCCTCTCTCTGGTTCTTTGTGTTCTTGCAGTACGTTCTGATCCTCAATTGCTCAGTTACAGCTTTCTTCAGGTCCTTGCCCAAAGCCATGTGTCTGAATGTGCGCAGCTTTCCCTTCACCTGATCTGGCCACTCTTTTAAATCAGCAAACCTGGCATGTGTGCTTAAAAAGTAGTTGAGGCATAGGCAAAGTATTTAGAATTGAACATATATAAGTAGATTTAGGTTTGTTTTTATAAAATTAAAAAAGTTTGGCCATTTACTTTGCATGGTAGTTACTACATGGCTTAAAAGGGTGAAAAAAAAATGGGTATAAAAAAAGGTTAATTTGTGGAAGCAGTCAAAACAACCAGACAACATTTAGCATTAATTTGAAATTTAGGTGGAAAACTCCATTTCTATTTACTGTCAGAACCACTATGATAGCTGAGAGCTTCAAATTATATTGCAAGTGGCAATAATTGGGGTCCAAGCCCTCAGCTGCACAAGTGATATACAGTTTTCTTTATTTTAATTTTGGTCTTTTTTTTTTTTTTTTTTTTTTTTTTTCTCTCCTAGTTTGGTACTGTCAATTAACCCACCCGTTAATGGCTCCCCCCTAGCACTAGCAATGCTCCTAATACTAGGAAGGAAATGGCTTTCCACATACATGACATTCCAACAGCCACCAATGCAGCACTGCTGGGAAGCCGACACACTCTAGGTGAAGCGTGGGTCCCCAGCTCTACCACACCAGCTAACGGATGCCTGTGCCAGCCAACATCACTTCAAAAGTGATGAGGGGAAGGGAGTGCCAGCTACCCACCCATTCGTGGCTTCCCCTAGCACTAGCAGTGATCCCAACACTAGCAGGTAAATTAGAAAGTCCCATTAAAATGAAACAAATGACCGTGAAGGAAAATGGGCTACAATAGATAAGAAAAAATCACAAAAAACAAGAGATTAGAGGTCTTCGTAGGACCAATTGTGTTTAGTCCCACTCCCACAAGATTTCATCCCACTCCCATCCGCTTCTGAAAATAAACTGCATCTTTTATCCTGCTCCCACCCGCAACCTCAACATTTAGGACCGCTCTCGCCTGCACAGTTCCATGTCCCAATCTGACCATATTTGAGCTATGCACATCTGTGACTTTTTAAGAGCAGGTTCAATTGAGTTAAAGTATCCAGTTAATTTGATACTCCAGCAAATTACACCCAGATAACATGGCCATGTGTGTTCTGTTGGCCCCACATATGATTGCCCACCATGGTCCCACCAGAGTCGGCCCCATCTGAGTTGTATGCTGTATATGGAGCCTAGATGGGAGCTATGTGCAAACCCAATCGGGGCCCATTCCCACCTAGACCCCACCTAGCTCCTAGTCTGTGATCATCTGCATACTTTTGTTCTAGTCCAGCTTTTTGCAGATACTCGCACACGCATAAACGCAAACAAGAGGATTGTGGTTTGCCAAAAAACGTGGGTGTCTGTCCACTTGCAACTGAACCCTGGTTCAGGGGCATATCAGCGCTGTGCTGACCACATAATCTGCTTGTTTAACATTCAGCTCTTTGCAGGGGCTCATATTGCTCCTGCAGCAGGAGCTGCTGATTCTATCAGTATTCACTGTATGGGCAAAGTGTTGGGACTTTCTCTACTGTCCAGGGAAGGCTTTTTTTTACCAGTTTTTTGAGCATTGCGGTGAGGGTTTGATTGCATTCAGCGACAAGAGCTTTAGTTAGGTCAGGATGTGTTGGATGATCACCACCCCACCTCATCCCCAACTCCACAACCCATCCCCAACTCCACAACCCATCCCAACTGTATTGGATGGAGCACCACCATTCCAGAGATCACAGTTCCACTGCTCCACAGCTCAATGCTGGGGGGGGGCGTTACACCCCTTTAGCCCACGTCTGGCTTTAGGCATGGTGCCACTAGAATAATGTGTGTGCGTTTGCACATCTGTCAGCAATGGGTGTAGCTTAAAGTAGCTGAATGCATTCATTAGAATGCAGGGTGTCCACAAACATATGGACATATATGTGTGGAACTGACAGGCTAGGCTACCTGACTGGTCCAATTTTAAACTATATGTAATTAAAATGACCATAAGGAAGCCACTAATAATCAACATAAGATTGTTTGTGTTACTCTGATTATTGAATTTGCTTGATTTTGATCTCCATCTCTGTTTCCATGCAACATAATGGATGGAATTATACATCTAATCGGGAATGTACTGCGTGTGAGGGACAGAGCTCATCAGCCTCATACTGCGGTATTGTGGTGTAAGTTGGTCACAGAAAAGTAACAGAGTGCTTGTATAAATTTCTGAGCAATCAAAGAACTTAATGAACACCCTCAGACATTTAGTTGGTGCAACTAGGTGTGAAAATAGCCTGAGGAGTGCATAACATTGCCTCTGAAATTTGAAACTAACCACCTTTTTAGAATTACACTTGATTTGGTGTTATATTTGACATCATACATAATCATATTGCATATTCATCAACCTCCCTCACTTCTAAATATCAAGGCCTAACTAAAATGGCTGGAATTTCTTCTTTCTGTGGGTCTGTGTGGAACTTTCTTTCGTCTGGATTCTTCACGTACCTTGCTTTATGATCCTGTACCACCAAAAAAAGCATTTAGGATTCCAGTGAACGTGTTTATAATGTGTCACTTTCAATATTTCATGTCAAACAGCTGTGCTTTATGCGTTTTAACAGTTCTAGCATAAGGCTGCCTTCCATTTGTGTTTATGTGAAATCCCCTCTATTTGTTAGCATCAAGCGAACAGACGATCGTTGTTTACTTTCCCAGAGGGTTTAATGCTTCGTGTAGCAGCTGTGGACTTTGCAGATTGTAAGACAAGGGTGTCTTGTGTTGTTTCTTACATGTTTAGTGAATCCTTTGGTTAATATGTATTCTTGAACTCCAATTCTGTGAACATTGAAGGCTGAAGATGCCTGTTAGCTTGTTAGCAATCTGTTGCTGCGTCTATGTGAAGTGTCTTCTCCCCAATTTAGTCTGTTCAAATTTCCATCCACTAGCTAACTAACTAGTGGTGACTCAGCGGTTAGAGCTCTGGGCTATTAATGGCAGGGTTGTGGGTTCGATACCCGGGCTCAGGAAGTTGCCACTGTTGGGCCCTTGAGCAAGGCCCTTTAGCCTCTCAGCTCCCTGGACGTTGGAGATGGCTGGCCACTGCTCTGGGTGTGTGTGTGCTTGCTGCCCTTAGGTCACTAGCGTGTGTGTATGTGTTCACTCCCACAGATGGGTAAAATGCAGAGGACATTACGCTATACATATTACAGTGACCAATACCTGCACCTTTACCATCTTTACCAGCTGAACATGCTTGGAGGAAGAAAGCGAACTGCAAATTCTCTTCCTTCAGCTAATAGATGCCTGCACTGACTAGCATAGCGCTGAGTGATGGCAGTTATGCTCTCTGGGACTCCTAGACACAGACGACTGTAGTTTTTACTTCTCGGCTGTGTTGAGATATGTATTTTAATAACCTCCTTCCTCTTTAGCTTGTGTTCTGCTCAGACTTGTACAGGTAAAACATGGCTTAGTGTGAAGCGCCTTCCTGCTATCTGAAACTAAACTATGCTGTTTGATGCAGGGACTGTCAGTCAAAGGGTGGTGATGAATATGCAATACGTTGGGATTCCCACCCACACAATGAAATGAAGAGACAGAGACACGCGTTTAATGTCTTTTTGGGAAGAGAGATTTTGGAAGATCACTGAAATGTATGAGAGTTTGCTGAAATGGTCTTTATTAGGATCCCCAGAGGCTCATGTGTGGCTGCTGGGACCTAGTTGGGCTACCCAATTGGGCCCCATTTGTCACAGCTCATATTAATCTCACATATGTTCCATCTAAGCACCCATGTACAGTTCACAACCTTGATGGAGCTCATGTTTAACCCCCTTCTGGTCCCATCACTGACCCTGGTGGGGTGCATTCATATGTGTGGGGCCAGCATGGTGCCCATAGGCAGAAACGTTCTGGTTCTCAGTTGGGCTAACCATACAGGAAACACTTGGCCATGTTATCTGGGATCTTTAAGGATAGTAACAAAATACAGTCATTTAGGAATCCTCCACCCCTGGGTGGTGACCTGTCTAGTGGTCCCACTTTCGAATGCTTTGGATGTTCTTCTGCGAGTGCTTGTAAATTACACTGTGCCTTCTTGTTGCCAAAATATCTCAACTGAATAATGTATGGTGGGTGCATTTTGGGGAATGTGTGTGTGTGTGTCTGTGTGTGTGTGCGGTGCAGCTGTACCCATCCATTAAGATAAATGTGTGCACACTGTGTTTTTTGGTCCCCCCTCCAAACTGTGCACTTGCAGAGACACCACAATTTGGCTCAAACTGATTATATGTAATGGGAATCACATAATCAGATTCAGAAAAAACAATGTGGTTACATAAGAGAAATGGATGATTTGATTATAGTTTTGGAGCTTAGTTATTATTAAATACAATTGCTTATTATTTTAAATATAAACATTAGTGTTTTATTATTATTATTATTGATATTATTATACTGACATTTGGGACAGCATGTCATGAATGCTTTACTTAAAGTTGCACCCATTGCTGAGACAGATGTGCAAATGCACAGACATGCAAAGCTTGTCCCTGTAGAGAAGTATTGCTCAACAACCCTACCATCTCCTCGCTCCAAAATCTCTTCACTCTAAATAAAACGGGGCTACCTCAAAGTACAGCTAAATATACACATCAGTTAGTTGGTATTAGGAAGACAAACCTGGGGAAGCAGTGAGCGCTAGGCTAAAAGCTAACACTAGCTGACTGGCTACAACCTTTTCAAACAGCTAATCGCACACCACACTGAGAGGACAGCAACACTCTCCAGTATGACACAGGAATAGTTACATGCTATGCTATGGCAGGTTATGCTATGCAGCTCCTGTAAGCTGTCGTGGAGTCCTAAAAGCAGCCGACCCAAAAAAAATTATTGGACTAAATCAGGGGGAGGAACTGCTGGTTTAAATTCTGAGTCCTGGTCTTTTTTCCACACCGTGCTTATCTCACCTGTCCTGCATAACAAAGGATGCGGAGCGTAACCATAGTGACAAGCATTTATATGACGTTGCTATGTGTTACTATATGTTACCGGATTTTGCCATCTGCTTCAGAAACTGAATCAAAGGCTAATTGAGGAATAAATGGGAGAATTCTGAGCAGAAAGACACTGAAGGGGTACACGCATAGAGGCAGATCCACATATGCAATGGTGCATCAGAACAATGTGACTGATGTGGCTTACAGCATTGAAAATAAGCCCAGGCAGCTACGATGGGTAGGGTCAGCAAACCATTCATGGAGTTGGAAGTATTATGACCAAGATGGTGAGCCGTGTGAATACCAGGAAGGGGATGCTCTTGCTGTCTTCCACGCCACCTTTGACTCACAGCTTATGGAAGTTTGTGATTGGGAATTCTAATTCTAATTTTGCAGTCATGTAACTTTGCTAACTGTCGTTACATCTGAAAACTGAAATCATGGATTGCTCAAACAACAGCTAAACTGTATGGGCAAAACTATTGGGACACATCTCTTAATCATTTAGTTCAGGTGTCTCAGTCCCACTGCCACAGGTGTGTAAGATTAAGCACCTAGCCGTCAGGCAGTCTGTCTTTACACACATCAGTGAAAGAATGGGTGATTCTAAAGAGCTCACTGAACTCCAGCGTGGCACTGTAATAGGAGGCCACCGTTGCAACCAATCAGTTGGTGAAATTTCCTCCCTCCTAGATATTTCACCATCAACTGTGAGTGGTATCATTGAAAAGTGGAAGCTTTTCGGAATCGCAGCAACTCCGTAGACCACGTAAAGTTACAGAGCAAGGTGTAAAGTGTGTAAAGGTTGCCAACTCTCTGCTGACCTCCTCTGACGTTACCATCAGTACACAATCTGTGTGCCAGGAGCATCATGGCATGGGTTTCTATGACCGAGCAGCTGCATGCAAGCCTTGCATCACCTAGCACAATGCCAAGCGTCGAATGGAGTGGTGTAAAACACTGCCAATGGACTCTGGAGAGGTGGAAACATGTTCTGTGGAGTGACCAATCACGCTTCTCTAGTTTCTTGAGTTTAATGTGGAAGAATCTTGACCTTAACCCCACACTTTGGGCTGAACTGGAACACTAGAACGGAGTTTGCGAGCCAAGCCATCTCATCCAACATCAGTGCCCGACCTCACACTCTGGATAAATGGGCAACAGTTCCCACAGACATACTCCAACGTCTTGTAGAAAGCTTTCCCAGAAATGTGGAAGCTGGTATATGAAACATAGCAGAGGTAATAAAGAGCATATATTTTGGTCCCAAACTAGCCATTGTTGAAGTGCTTTGACTATTATATGCAGCCAATGGCAGTTCTGCAAAAATAGGCTTAGTGCTTGGACCTTTTTTGTGTCCCACTGTAGAATGGCCCCCTATATACTATCTATGGATAACGTTTCATTGATTCTCAACAGTACAGGGGTTAGGATTTGCACCAAGGTTAGGTTTAGGACTGTAAAGTAAGGGTCAGGATTAGGGCTGGATTAGATCTAGGGGAAATAACCAACCGATTTTTAGCTGAATGTAATTTAAAAGCAAAGATACAAGGGTACATCTACAAAGCACACAGTGTCACTGACACCCCCTTGTGGAGAATTTTCGTCCTGTAAAATGTGTGTGAGTAAAGCAAGAAAGTTACAAGCCAGGTCCATGAGGTGTTTCACATCTAAAAATATATTTGGGTTGTATTAAGTAGCTGACTGCATTTCAAAGTAGGCTGACCTACAAACACACACACATGCAACCAGCTATCTGCCTCTGAGAAATTGGCAGAGAGTTTGCAGAAGAGGATCACAGCCACAGTTTAAGTAGGTGTGACTGACTTTCAGAGGAGAGTATGGGTGTGTTTTTTTTTTTTTTTACATGTTATTCATTTTAAATGAACCAAACTCAGCTCTGCTGAAGAGAACCTGAAAGGGAACCAGGTGCAACTGACTTCAGCGATTTTTGTTTTCATAATTGTAAGTGAACTTAACTGGACTCATAACTTTTCACTTAACTTAACTTATCTCTTCTCAGCCTTCATCAGCACTTATGAGATCTCCGACCACCTTCTGTTCACACCACTTAGGATGTCCCGATCCAGTTATTTTGCCCCTGATTGAATTGGAGTCTATTATTATGAGCCGATTGGTCAACCGGACTGATTTTCTTAAAAAGACTGTTTTATAGTGTGTTTAATATTTTATAATGCATTCTGACTCTCCTCCCTGACCAGTCAGCTTCCAGTGCTCCCCTTCAGTGCTGGTTTGAAAATGAAGAAGGTTTGCAGTTCTCCTGCTGTTAAAACAGGGCATTTCAGTGATAGTTTTATAAAGGTTCAGATATTATGGTCTGTTTTTATCTTCCACTTTGAAATAGTTCACACTTCAGACTCTAAACTCTTCATTTACCTTCTGAGAATGTTCTTACTGCTGCCGGCTCGGCACTAATACCCATTGAAGCAGCTTGAGTATAGCTAAACTTGGATGTTACGTGAAAGGAAGTGTTCAGCAAAGCTTAAATAAAAAACACAATGCAGAAATATCTGCTGGGCATGGTCTTAATATCCTAATGAACATGATATGACTGACAGCCCTCTATCACGGTCAACCATAATCTGTTTATATTTTACCATTTCACAGATCTTTAGGGTTTACTGAGGTTTTGATATCTGTAACCAAGTTACCAGCCCAACTAGGGGAGAGGCTACTCTGCCAGTGGGCCCTATTACTAAACCCCTGGATTGGATTGGGGCATCCCTACACATCTACCAGATCCTTTAGTATCACTGATTTATGGGTAGTGTTGTTCAGGTTTATATCCGTATCATATAACGGATCTGATTTGCTAAACTAGGTTAAAAGTCTTAATGATGATCAACCCCAACAGCACCAACAAGCTACTATGAGTGCATGGATTGATATTTGATCAAAATGAACTTTTAACATTGTATTTCATTCTATTATACAGTACATTATGTTGTGTGTTGCTGCAGTAGCCACTCTAAGGCTATGCGTTTCTATAGAAGATAGAATTGCTGGAAAAGTTGGACTATTGCTGGACATGGCATATCGCTGTAAATTGACAATACTGCTGCTGTTGTATTTGTGAGATCACACAAATCCGCAGGGAGCCGTTCTCCCGGCTCTGGAAGACTGGCAGTGTTTGTATGGTAAGTCTCAAAGTTCTTTAACCATAAAGCGAAACGGGGACGTTTTCCTCCCACTATTCCCAAATCAATCAGACTACAATACAAACCGCCACTGAATCGTACAGAGACCACCTCATAAGGTGATCTTTTTGGTTTGCTTGTGGGTCTGTTCAGAGAGTTCTGAGGCCATTTGACCAGTTCACATATGCAAAGAAACCTTCATTCAGCAATCTAAGACCGCTTGAATCACTGAAACAGTCCAAGTAAGGAAAAAAACCCTCTTAGAGAAGCAGCGATTAGGGCTTAGGTTTAAGATAGCAATGTACTGTACATCAGAAATCCCAAGAGACACTTCAACAACTGAGAGATGTCCGTTAATCAAGCTTAAGCACCCTTTCAACGCTTCATGATAAACAGCAATTTGAAATTGAATACAGGCATGGATATTTCTTCTCATGGTTCTTATCTTTGGCGCAGTCTCGCCTGCTTCAAAGGTTTGAGTTGTGTTCGCTTCACTCTGCAGGGATTTGAGGGATTCCGTGGCTGGGCTGCTTATTGTCATCATTCACCTCACGCTTTTGCCTGCTCTCTCAGTCCGCTCCCCCTCCCCCCTCTCCGCCCTCCCTGGGTACACTGCTCTCGGAGAGGAATGCAGTATCTTGTATGATTCTGAACCATTACATATCACTGTCAGGAAGGTGGGCCATGGTTTGTGCCCGAAGGCCATATTAAATTTGAATGGGGGACACAGGAATAGGATGATGGAGTGAGATATATAGAGACTGAAGTCTCTGCAAAGGTGTCAGACAGAGAGTGATGGAGGTCCAACTAAGATGGATCATACTAAAGACTTGAAGATGGGGTGTGTGGCAGAAAAGAAGAAAGTACAATCTCAGGGTAAAGTGAATATAAAAAATTGAATTATGAACTAGCCCCAAATATGCGCTCTCAGTGCCCTAGAGAAGGTTGATATCTTTCCTGTGTAGAAAGAACTGGTCGTTGAGCAGTTATCAAGCCCTTCCCAAATACCAGCTCCTGCTAACTAATCAGTTATCTTAGGAAAGGTGACAAATGACAAATGTTCACCCCTTTCCGGGTTCTCAGTTCCGTCGTTTTCTGTTAGCAAGTCATTTTGTTTTTGGTTGAACCACAACAAATAGCGCAATACAGCTTTAAGCAGTTTAGCTGTGCTCCTCAGTGTCAACAGCTACCTGGGTTTTCCATGTATCCAACCAAGCATGCTGAGGTCCAAATGGATCCAGGCAATCTGAAGGGTCGAGGGTCGCGGTTTTCATGTAAATATCTGTCTTCTGTGGCGCTGTGCTGCTCATTGATATGTGCTATTTAGTGGCTCTGCACATGTGCAGATCCACCATTTCTTATGATATATTTTTTTGTTTTTTGTTGTCCATTATGTTTACCTTGGGTGCATTATACAAACTCAATGTACTGTTATTCATTACTTAAGTGTTTCAAAAGTCTACGGTGCAAATCAAGTTCAATTAAAAAAAAAAATATTTCTTATCACCTTTATTAGCTCATGTTTACCCCCTAATCCAGTGATTTAGGCTGTCCAAATGTCCTGTCCATATTTCTGCTTTTAGCCTATCGAAGTATCCCACCTGTTCTTTTATTAAGGCAGCATTCTTTGACAAGGTAGAACACCCGGCGGGACTTTGCTGACTCCTTCTGGTTGACGTATGCTCAGAGGTGGTACTGTACCCTGCTGTTTCTCTAGGAATAACTTTGAAAAGACCACAGTTAGAGAATCTGTTTATTCAAGAGCATCCCCACGGCTTTGGACCTGATGTTATTGGCCAGGATAGAACATCAATAAGAAGATGTATCTTTAGCATATGACCATGACTACGCGTTTTTGTCACCCACTGCTTACAAGTTAATCCATTAATCCACAAGTTAATCTGTGCAGTAGTATTACAAAATAGCCTTGAATAAAGATTGTATGATTCTAAAGATGCTAACTAACAGGCTGTGTAATATTGAATTTCATGATTGATATATGGTTAACCTTAGAAATTCAAGTATTCAGAAATAATAAGCAATATGTTATATAAAATTGGTCCACATCATTGCTTGAGATATGAGGAAGGTCCTCGAGACAACATGTAAAGCACATTACTGCCGGCAGGCTGACCGGATGTGATTTTACCTGATTTCTCGTTATTTCCATTTAATGGCATCGGAGTGTGAAAGGGGTCCATTGCTTTGTTTCTGTGATGGGGCAGTGTCCACCCTCTCTGCATTGCTGATGTGTGTTGATGCACTCTGAGCTCTTCACTCTGACTGACCTCATTCAGGCCAGTACTGCTGAATCGTTATATCGGTTTCCTGGAACACAGTGGGGCATGGAGCTGCTGCTTACAATAGGGCCCTATTGTGGCATTATTGCTGCTGCACTGCATAAATAAATTTGGTGTGTGTCCATTAGGGATGTGCATTCTGACTTATTTAGGTTTGTGTGTAACTGTAAGACTTTTTACAGTGTCCTCGGTTATGGGAAAAGACAACCATTTAGTAGCACAGAGAAAGGCATTTGAACATGTGATTATTAACATTAGCCTAGAGAATGGTTTCCTCTGTAGACGGACTAAAGAGCTTACTTTACTAACCAGAGGCCATCTGGACATCTGCCAAACGTTAAATCAAGTTGTTAACGTCTAGCTAGAGCAGTTTATCTGAGTTAACATCAACTACAGCAGTTATGATCTAGCTGATCTGCGATGTAGATGTTACCATTTTGCTCAAATTAGAGTAGTTAACATCTAGCTAACATCAGCTAGAGTAGTAAACACTTGCCTAGATTAGATAGAATAGTTAACATCAGGCTAACGTGTAATTTAAGTTAATTTTTAGTCCACAGTATTTAACATCTAGATAACATCAGCCACAGTATCTAACATCCAGCTCACATCAGCTAAAGCAGTTATCTAACCAGAGTAGCTAACATTAGATAGAAGTGTTGACTTCTTCCTAACATCAGCTTGCTCTAGCTGATGTTAGGAAGATGTCAACACTTCTATGCAATGCCTGCTAACGTCAGCTAGAGTAGTTAACATTTAGCCAAGATTAGATAGAATGGTTAACATCAGGCTAACGTGCAATTAAGTTAACTTCAGCCACAGTATTTACCATCTAGATAACATTAGCCAAAGTATTTAACATCCAGCTCACATCAGCTAGAGTAGTTATCTGTCCAACATTAGAGTAGTTAACATCTAGCTGACATTAGATAGAGGTGTTGACTTCTTCCTAAGTCTAGCCAAGGTTAGATAAAATAGTTAACATCAGGCTAATGTGTAATTCAGTGAACTTATAGGTAACATCAGCCACAGTATCTGACATCTAGCTCACACCTGCTAAAGCAGTTATCTGTCCAACTTTAGAGTAGTTAACATCTAGCGAACATTAGATAGAGGTGTTAACTTTTTCCTAACATCAGCTAGAGTAGTTAATGCCTGGCTAATGTCAGTTAGAGTAGTTAACATCTAGCTAACAACTACAGTAGTTAACATCTAGCTAACACCCTCTAAAGCAACTCATTTCTATCTAACATCAGCTACAATAGTTACCGCTGCACCATTTCTGCCTCAGTGAGCGATGTCAACACTTCCTTGGAACATGCTCATGTTAGGGCAGAGTAGAAATGAATATACATATACATATGAGTTCAACCAGCACATTATACAGTCATGTTTAAACATAATTACAGTCTGGCTTATATAGTTTCTAAATTGATCCGTGAGAAAAGCCTAACAAATCCTCAAATAGTGATTTTAGTGCTTGAATCCCGGCACTTCAAATGGTTAACCGTGTACTCTAGTACCTGTGTATATCCCTGGTGGCCATAGCCTTAGTGTTTAATTCTGGGGATCTCACTCCGTAGTCTGTACCCTTAGTAGTGCTGTGTATGCTGGAAACTTTTACCAGTGTTGTGATCCCGGGCTTCTTAAAGACGTCCTAAAGGCACTTCTCCTCCTAAGAGATCTGATCAGTTCTGTCTCCTTTTCCTGTAGCCAGTACGTAGAAGAGGAGAACTAGGAATGAATTGAATCAAAGGATTAGGAACAAAGAGTCCACGTAGAAAGGGGAAAAAAATGCGGGCCTCACAAGCTTTAAGAGGTATTACTTAGTGCCATTTCCTGTGCTGGCAGCCGACGCTTGTTCAGAATGAGGGATTTTGGCACTGATGAAGGAGGGGGGTGGTGAAGGGGGTGGCAAGGAGTCGGGGTTTGACAGCTTGAACCTCGATCGGGAAAGCTCCTGTCAGACTCCCACACTCTTCCACGTCCCGTTGGGAGCGGGTGGGCCTGTATAACTGCAGAGAGAGCGAGAGAAAGAAAGACTAGGGGGAGTGCAAGAAGAGGTTATTTGGTAATCCCTTGCTGGTGGGGTTGGAGGGGAGAGGGGGAGGGGGTGAGAGTGGCGGTTAGAAAGTCACAGACGTGTTCTGCTCCGTGAAGATTTAAGTACCTCTCATACACACAAAACGCTTCACACCCTGCTTAAATAGAAGACGGAGTGGGTACATCATGACCCCTTTGCCCCAGGAGATGAACAAGCACACTCTCTGCAGCTTTCTGTCCATCATCTGCCCTGTCTGTGCCAAAGACAGGTAGAGCAATCGAGAGCAGAAGGGGAAAGACTGGAAGATCGATGTAGACAGAAGATTTAATTTCAGCGTAAGGCAGTTTGCGAGTTCTTCTTGGAAGTTCAGCCTCTGCATGAACATTAATCTTCAGGACATTGTTCTCAAGCTGCCCCAATTAAGTCTTCCACTGTATTCCGTGAAGTGTCTCCAGCGTAAACCACAAAGGATCACCAGGGATCTTCATCTTTTCTTCTAGGTGTGTAGGGGCAAAAGAGGCAAGCTGCACCATTTTGTGTGTGTTGTCATTCTCTGAACATTGGGCATGAGTTGAGGGAAGCGTTCCCTCGCTAGTACTACTGCGAGTGCAGCCTGTCAGCGTGTAGGAAGCCTCCATGTGGAGCGGGTTTCAGAGCCTTGAAGCCTTGTATCGCTGTTGGAGTTGCTAAGGCTGGAGCTATCGGTGTGGTTGTGCAGCACTAGCTAGAGGCCTGTCAAGAGCCTTAGAGGAAAAGAAGGAGTGAGCTGGAGATCAGTGGTTGCAGCTGCCCGAGAGCTCTCGGAGCCAGAGATAGACAAAGAACAGGCTGCCTATCTCGGCAAGGCTGCTGCATGTCGCCCTGCATACATCATCTACTCGCCGTACATGTGCCAGTCAGGGTGTCCTATTTGAGAGAAGCAGTGAAGTATTTCGCAAAGCAGTGGTGCTCAGTTAAGCTGTTCAACGTAAGCCCAAGGAGTGAGGTTTGTCCAGTAGGTAAGTTCCTGACCTTCTCTCCCATTACTCTGCATGCACACCATCGTTGACCGAAGGCAGGCGGACGTCGTTCAGAGAGCGGAGTAGTGACCATTGGTGGCGCAAGGTCATCTTTTTGTGCAGCTTTATGCAAATGAGCAGTGACTCAGTGATGAACAATCAGAGAACGTGTTCTCAGCCCCTGTGTCTTGTTAGCCTCGGTTCCTGTCGAAGACCTTTACATGGTAATAGAGGGAAAGCTGATCAATGAAGCTTATTAACCTTCATTGATCAGGCTCAATTTTATTGATGCTTATTAAGCATCAGTTATTAAGCGCATCATTTTTGTGTTTTGTTAAATGCATAGATAATGAAAAACTGTATCCCTACTCATTGATCCAATTATCTGATCAGCCAATTATGTGGCTGCAGTGCAGTGCATTACATTCTGCAGATACAGACCAACATTTTCTGTTAAGATTGACATCAACCAAAAATGTGATTTCCATCACTTTGAGCGTGGCATGATTGTTGGTGCCGGTCAAGCTGGTTTGAGAATTTCTATAACTGAGTGCTGGGATTTTTAGCACAGCCGTCTATTTACAGTGGCAGTATCTGTAGACGTTTAGACACACCTGGTTGAATATGTGCTGATCATCACCTTAAAATGTCCAAATGCTAGGGTGACCATGTTTTTATAAAAAAACAAAAACAAAAAGGTTACCAGGGACCCACGGTTATCCACCATAGTTGTAAGTTGAACTGAAAGGAGATTATTTGGTCATATAGGCTATTAAGGCAATTTATCGGTCTTGCTAAATGAGTAAGTATGTGTGTATTAATGTACCTTAACATACTGTAGTTTCATGCTTTGAGAGACATTGCCACCCTCACACATACACACAGCCACGTGTGTCAACACTCCAATCTGGTGGAGGTGGTGGAATAGTGTGGGGCATGTTTTCTTGGCACTCAGCACTTTCCTCCTAGTGTGAATCCAGTTCCAAACACCTTTGAGATGTGGTAGAATGGAAGATTCGGAGGATGAAAGTGCCCCTGAAAAATCGGCAAGAATTGCATGATGCAATCAAGTCAACATGGACCAGAATTTCAAAGAAAAGTAAAAAAAGTAAAAAAAAAAAAAAATCTAGGAATGAAATCCATGCCTTGAAGAACTGAAGCTGTTTTGAGAGCAAAAGGAGGCCCTGCATTGTTTTTGAATATTGTTTGTAATAATAAGCTACGTATGCTTGCCTGAGACAGATGTAGGTCACTCATGATGAAGTATTACTAAAATGTGTTGAATTGTTTGGCCTACAGTTTTTCTGGTCAGCTGGCGTTTAACTGGAAGAAAAAACAAACAGACTTGTGAGCAGGTGTTGCTCAAAGCCCCAAGTGAAGCCTGTCTAAAGGCCCAGGAGTTTTTCCGGACGAAACACACGCACATCAAGTTTTTTAACCAATGATTTACACATCTATAGCAGTGTGTTAGTAACGTTTCATAAATATTTTAATTACATTACCCCTTAAAGCAGAAAGGCATATTACACACTAAGGTGTGTTACTCAGTAACTTCAGGGACTTCTTTACAAACTGTTGAGGCTATTGTCTGGTAATAGAAGTTTATAATAGCCTTTTTGAGGTGTTAAAATCAGGCTGATAAATTAAAGCTCCGTTGTAATTGCTGCACACCAAACAACAGGTCTTCCAGATAGCGGCAGAACCACTTATCTTGTTCATAGCAGAACTCAGCAGGACTTATATGATTAGCAAAAAGCAGAGGTTAAAGTATGTATGTAAATAAGTATGTATGTAAATAATGAATGGTGAAGCAGAGCTGGAGGGGCTAAAGGCTGAGGGATTTTTAATGCTTGTCTAGGTGCATACTAGTCTGTTCATGTCCACAAAGCACTGCAAACTACAGCTTTCCTCACTAATGAACGCTCAAGTGGAGGAGGAAAATTTAAGAGGACAGTAGCAGACAGGGAGTCGTGGGAAAATGTGCTGGACTTTCCTCTGAAAAACATCGTACTTGATGTAAAAAGCGTTTTTATTGGTCACTGGTAAATGTTTCAAGTCAAGAGAGGTGGACAACAAGTTTGAATGAAATGTATGGTCATGCAATGTGCATTTAGATGTAAGGAAAGTCTACAGCACATTATTTATTGAACATTTAGAGTTGTATGCTAAAGTTTAGGCACCCCATGATTTGACTTTTTTGTTGGATGTCTAAGTGGGAAGCACAGCCCTGATTTATTTGCTGATTTTAACATACTGTGGAAAATATTCAGCATAAAATTGAGTAGTATGTACAAAGGTTATGGCACATCTTATATGTGTTAAATTAGCAATAAGTTGACACAAATAAATAAAATGACTGTGCTCAAAATAGTATATGACGTAAGCCATATTTATTTATTACCTGGAGAGGATTGTAACTTTTTTCACTTTCAGAAAATCAACAAAATGTGCCATTTGAACAGGGGAGTCTAAACCCTTTCCTATGACTATACTACTGGTGAATAAATGAAGCTCTGTGCAGACAGAGTGCTGGTGTATGCTTTCATTACATAAAAATGTATAAATAAAAATGAATCCCATTGCATCCAGCCTCTCTTGACTTGAAACACTTACCAGCGACCAATTGAAGTCTACCCGAACAACGCTGAGCAATTTCATTGCTGACGGCACCACGCAGGGTTAGATAGACTTCACTTCAAGCTTTGAACAATAGTTGAGGTGAGGGAACAAAATTTAATGTTCCCCTTTTTTTAAATGTGAGATTTCCAGACAACAGTAGGCCATGCAGAGTCAGAGCCCACATAAGCAAGTCTACTTGACAAACTCCATGAGATTTGAGGCAAGTATGTGATTATTTAGTGGCGCAGTTTGCATGATGCTAATTGGAGGCTATTGTATAAGCTTTCACCGCTCGTTAGGGAGAAGGACAATTGTATAAATTGGATTTATTTAGCTTTGACAAACTGTTGCTTTAAATGAACTGAGAATTCTTGCTTTGTAAAACAGCCTCCAGGGCATAGCAGCACCTATAGCAAAATCTGTCTTCACCTCTTTCTGCTTCCTTCTCTTCTCTGGGCGCGAGTGTACAGCATAGAGACTCGTCTGTGGGTCCTTCTTTCGCTTCTCTTCCATCTTCAACTCCACACTTCGCCTATATTTAGCCCCCCGGGGGCTTCACCAGTATGACCACATATCATAACAAAGCACTTAACATGGTCTGCGGCATGAAGAGGCATGTAAAGCGCTCTTTCTCTTCCAGTAAAGGCTCCCTGCTGCAACTCTAGATATCTCCATTTCTATTCCACACACCAACCCTGTCTCCCTTCCTCCCGCCTGCCCGCCCTTGCTCTCACCATCCGTCTCCCGCCATCCGTCTCCAGCCCATTCTCGGTCCCTCTTTTCTATCAGCTGTTGCACAAACACTGTTGCCATAGGCCTGTCGTCCACTGTCAGAAACCCTATTCTTTATCTACCCAGCAGCAGCGAGAGCAGAAATATGGCTGGAAATGACACGGGCTTGGCAATAAAGCCATGATGGATGGCCAAAGCACCTTTTTGTGGACTTTTAACGAGCCGTTTGTTCTTTCGCTTTGACAGTCGCACTTGGCCACCAGTAAAGAATTCGTTAACTGCAGAGAGTGTCTCCTCTCATATTTTCCCTGCAGATTTTAGGATGTTGCTTCTTTTTTATTGCTTTACTGGTTATTAAATGTGTTATGTGAGCTCAACTGAAAAAAACCCTCTCTAATAGAATTCTCTTTTAGCACATTACAGTCATTAAGTTTGTTGCCCGCTGTCTAATATTCATATGAGTTTGTAGGCTATGTGTAATGTGAGGTAGTGCTTTTGCTCCCCACCTGCCATTTTATTTATGCAGAAGCTTCTTCTAGCAAAAGTGTCTGTCGTAACACATGGAGCATCTCAAAAATAGCAACTTTTATTCCATAATTCAGAATCTCAATTTAACATAACAGCTCTGTGTTTTTCTTTTTTATTATTCTGAAGAAAAAGGATCATATGAGAACACTCAGGTTCGCGGGTCGGGCCGGTAGAACCGTTGCTGAATGATGGTACATACACATGAACAAATGGGTGCTCTCAGCCGTAACACTGCTTCCTGTTCATTTCCAATGAGTGTTCAGTAGCAACCACACAATGTTCAGTAGTGACCTCACAAAAGAAAAACCTTTACAGAGTATTTATACTCCTTCCACCTCCACCGTCATCAAAAAGACTTTAAAAAAAGGAAAGTGTGCTTCTTTCTCTCGGCAGCATATTTCAGGGGAGGATGTGCTCCCTGTCTTGGTGTCGAATTATTTGTTCCTGATCCTTTCATTGAGCCCCTGATTTGCATTCAAAAGCTGTTGCATTGGTATAAAGTGGTGTCTGATTTTTGCAATAATTTATTAATTGGTTAATTAATCTTGGCGAAACAGAAGCTCCAGGTTGTAATCCCCATGTGCTCAGGGCCTGACGACCAAACAAACGTGTCTTCGAATCTCATTTCTCCAAATCCTGCCCCCTCCCTCTTTGTTCTTTGTCTTCCTGTAATTTGATTTTGGCCTCATAGTGCTTGAGAATAATAGCAGACACCAAATAATGGGCGGCTCTTTCTGTGGTGCAGTTCTGGTACAGAACTCCTCGTCTACGCTCTTCTTTCTTGATTGTGTTTTTTTGTTTAGAATTTTTTTTTTTGTCATTTTCGTCCACATGAAACTGTATGTGTGCACTCCTCCTGAGTGAACTGCATTTAGCGTGGCACGTTTATCTGCTTGGTACATGCTGAACATGGAGCACTTTCTCTCAGGCAGCCTTAGACGCTTCAGTCTCTCTCTCTTTTTCTTTTTTCTTTTTTTTTTTTCTTCTTTTATTTCAACGCTTGGTCGCTCTGCCCGTCTTGCATCAGCCTCTATACCACACTCTCCTCCAGGTCTCCAGGATTGGCAGCCATGCTACAGTTTGAGTTGGAGTTGGAGGAGTTGTTGGAGGCGTAGGCGTGCAGATAGCCCTGCGTCAAAGCGTGGCCGTACTGCTCGCTGCCGATGCTGGACGTGCTGGTGGTGGACGCGCAGTGCACCAGCATTCCGTGCAGTGACTGGCTGCGGCGGGTCCAGATGACGCTTAAGCGCTTGGCGTAGCTGTAGCACGTGGTGGTGCCGCCGATGTCGCCTGCGTCGAAGGAGCAGCTTCGCTTAGCCTCCCCCGGCACCTGCGACTCTCCCAGCCCTCTCCCAGAGTCCGAGCTGCCCTCCCCTTCTTCCTGTCCTGCCTGGACAAGGGCCAGTCTCTTGTCTTGCTCCTTATTTTTGTCCCTGTCTCTCTCCAGAGACCTCCTCTGTTTCAGCCTGCCTTCGTGCTTTGCAGCCTTTTGTCCAGAGTGAGGCAGGGTGTGTGCAGTTTTAGCTGGGGAGTAGCCGAGCGGCGCTCTCTCACTCTCCTTTGTGAACGGGAGGGCGCATTTCTCTCTCCCCGGGTCCGTGTCCGTGCCCTGGCCACAGTGGGGCTCCGGGCTCTTTTTGGCTTTCGACTTGTGCTTGGCTTTGGCCGGCGCTGCTTTCGTCTGCTGGGCCAGCAACCCGTTTGGCACGGCCACCATCATCACGCTGTTGTTTCCATTGGTCTGGGCATAAACATCCACCCCTTTGACCGGCAAGAACTCTCCCGACAGGTTGGCGTCGTCCCGACAGTCTCCGCAGACCCTGTGCCGCACCATCATGGCCACGGTGAAGACCAGCAACGTGACCACCACCACCCCACCCACCATCACAGTCAGCGTGCCGCCCAGGAAGTGAGCCTGTAGAGAGCGGCATTCTGGGTAATCCTCTTTAGTGCTGAACTGGGTGCAGCCCAACACTTTTGTGGTGGCCAAGGAGGAAATGCCATCATCGAATATGGCTAAGACGCATAAGCTGTAGTCTGCACCGGAGACCAGGTTCTTCAGCAGGAAACTATTACTGGTAGGAGGCAGGATCCTGTCAGGAAAATGAAATGAGATAAAGAGAGGGAGAATAATGAGAATCTTGTCAAGCTAGAGAGACTGCAAGATGAATTAAATGAAATACAACGAGGAACAGCTCAAGTACGCTAATGATGATTATGGCCAGTCTCAGTGAGATAGAAGCTAGCAGAGCTGTACCTCTGTAGTGGAAATGCTTTAAATCAATACGCTGCAAAAAAAAAAAAAAAAGAGTGAGAGAGAGAATGTGAAAGTGAGGAAATTTGGAGGAAATCACAGACGCATGAGGAGTGGTGGCCTGACAAGCAAGAGATTTTTGCAACAACGCTCTGCCTGTGTTCTTGCTGTTAGCCTGGAGGACTCCCTCCTACACTAGTCTTTACTATCTCAAAATCATCACTTTGTCCTCTGGCTCCTGCTGAAAAGGAGTCGATATGAAGCTCTTTAATGCACCACCCCAACTGTGGCCACTGAACTAGATTGGTACACAAACCCATAATGAAAGTGCTCTGGATGGCTACACAAGATTTGGGCATTCGCCTCTGAGAGGTAATTGGCAGTTATTGCACAAAGGCCTTGAGCAGTTTTTTATCGTCTCCATGCTAGCTTGTAGCCTGCTCTCTGCCCTCTTGTCACTTCTGCCTTACATATGCCCAAACTGCTTTTGCTGGATTCCTAGTGTTTGATCTTTAATTTCTACACCTCTTCATGCTGCTCTTCCCTTGATCTCCAGCCCCTAAGTAAAAAGGATTGTACTGTCATTGAATAAATGTAACTGCGTATTTATCAAAGGCTGTGTTTACATGCAAGCTGGCTTCTCCTCGTTTGGGAGCCCAGCTCTTTGCTGCATATGAATGACTGATTTGCATAGGCCTGGCTCCATGCTCATGCATTTCAATATAGAATGAATAATTGAGAATTACAGGCTTCACCCTAAATGTGTCATAATGATGTGGTGTTCTTGAAATCACAGATGTCTTGTTGTTACTGGAGCATATATTGCAATGAACGAACTCCTCAAGTCCTTGAATTTGGTAATCGAACATGCGCAAAAATTGGCCTATTAGTTTGATGGGATGTTTGCAACCCTTGAGGCACACGTGATTTGCAGCTCTAGTACTTTAAGGGCCTGTCAAGTAAATTTCAAGTAAGTCTTATCAGAACCCATTCACCGTCTGGGTTCAGCTGCACTTCCATTTACATTTAAGGCATTTGGCAGACGCTCTTATCCAGAGTGACTTACGAAAGTGCCTCACTGTTTACTCAGAAACTGCCCTTAGCTAGTTTGGATCAGCTAGAATCCAAAAGATACCTCAAGCTAGATGCTGCCAAATACTAAAGTCAGGATGGACACTTCGATACACAACAGCACGCAAGGTGCTCTACACTTTGTACACTCAAGTTCTCTTGGAAGAGATGTGTCTTCAGTCTGCGTTTGAAGACAGCGAGCAACTCTGCAGTTCGGACACCCAAGGGAAGTTTGTTCCACCACTTTGGTGCCAGGGCATAAAAAAAAAAAGTCTGGATGGTTATCTTCTTCCGTTCATCCTAGAGGATGGTGGGTCAAGCCGAGCTGTACTTGAAGCTCGAAGGGCTCTCGGTACAGATTGTGTTTTCCAGTATTTCCAAGTCTAATTGAAAATAGCCACAGAAAGTCCCTTTTGGGAACGTTTGCTCTGTCAACAGCCAATGCAGTGGGGCATGAAATGCGGCCAGTGTCATTATAGCGCATTGTGGAAGTCGTTAACTGGCCCAGACTGGCACGGGGTGTTTTGGGCCCTGCACATTTGCATGTTGATGAGCTAAGCATTAGTAACAGATCCATTATCAGTGCTGGGTGCCTACCCACCCCCTCATCTCCCTGCTCTGCCTTTCCATTGCTAAACAACTGATAAAAGAGGAGGGGATTTTGCCTCGCCTGACTCCTCCTTTTATACCTCATCTTCTGCCTCTTTCTATATTTATCTCCATGTGTCACACACACACGCCCTCCCCTCCCTCTCGCTGTGTATTATTGATCCCCATTATAGGACACCCATCACATGATTCAGTGCAGTCTCGCAGTGCTGTTTTCAGCCATTATGTCATGGTGTGACTTAATGGCAAACCCACTGGATGTGTATAGACTTATCCTACACCTTGCCTTATTGTTGTGATTTGATATATCCTACGTACTCTAGGACTATAGGATTCAGCCAATTAAGAGGACCTGTGTGCCTGCACAGAAAAGCACAGTCTCGGCATATGCACTCATTTGTTTGGGGCACCCCAGTTGAATAATCAGCTCCAACAGGCTGGAGACAGAGGCGTCCTATGAGGGGATAGGGTTGAGCAGGGGACAGAGCCTCAGGTAGGGACTGAGTTCTTTTCATGTTCCCGCTAGGATGGAGCATGTAGACTGTCAGAACGGGCTTGTTTGTGACACCTTTATAGACTCCCACGTCCTATGTGAGAAGCACAAACATAAATGGCTACCATAGCCCTCTTCCTCCCCATTCCTCCCGCCTTGTCTGGCTGCCAACCCCCCCCCCCCCCCCCCCCCCTCTCTCTCTCTCTCTCTCTCTCTCTCTCTCCATTTAGATCCATTTCAGTCAGCCTGATAGGTTGTGACATTGTTGTAGACTGTAGTTTGTGCTCTTTTAAAGAATTCATCCTCCCTTCCCTGGAGTCAGTAGGTCCTCTCCCTCACTCCACTTTCCCCTCCTGACTACTATAAATATCTCCCAGCATCTCTTGAAGCCTCATGGTTTGATTTGTGTCTCTCCTCTGCTTTGAAGAGCTGTCTGTTTCCCTTGGCCGTCTCCTTTCATCAATGATAATCCACAGACATTAGCTCCCACTAAACTTCTAAATCTTCTATTCTTCCATCTGTCAAAAGATTTTCAGGTCCGATGTGCAGTGTGCTGCTTCTACCGCTTCAGATAAACACATGTTCCTACCTGTACACGAGTGCATCGTCTGCTGTGCTGTTGTACTGAATCTGGTACATCCACACCAAGTAAGGTGTTGAACTTCTACCCATATTCCAGTGCACCTCAGCAGAATTAGAAGTCACACCCAGGACTCCCACCAGTCGCTCAGTTCCGGTGTTGCTACCTCCAGTTCCATCATCCCCGTCACCCCCAGTCACATTCCTCACTGTGACCACCCCCATCCCTCCTGCAGCCCCTCCTCTACCACTGCTGATGTCAGATGAACCAGGATCTCTGGGGTTAATGAGGGGGACTGTTCCATTGCCCCGATGAGGAAGTGGGATGACCTTTAGGTCCACCTGTGCAGTGGACTCCCCAGCTGCATTGATGGCAATGCAGGTGTAGGCCCCATCATCTCTGGCACGGGTCACCAGGAAATCCAGAGTCCCATTGTAATATGAGCGTATTCGACTGGAGTTTGCCACAATGCGGTCATCTGGAGATACCCAGTGGATGACTGGCTCAGGGTCACCAATGGAACGGCATTTCAATGTGGCCCTCTGCCCCTCCAGCACCCACAACTTGTTAGTGTTGCGGGTGATGAGAGGAGGTTCACATGTGAATTCCTCCTCGGGAATAGACCAGAAGTAACGTCCAGCAAGGTGCAAAGGTGTGGCACAGGTCTCCATATCATCCTCACGGGTCAACCGCCTTAGCCACAATAGCTCACAGTTACAATGCAGAGGGTTCCCTCCAAAATTCAAGCTGATGATGGCGTTGTAGGGCGTGGGGCTGACCACTCCTATCTGTGAGCGGGAGAACAGAGGATCAGGGGGAAGTGTCTGCAGCCTGTTTGAGGTCATATCCAGACGGGAGAGCTTGTAGAGCTCACTGAAAGAACCCTCAGCTATCTGATCTATCAGGTTGTGGTCCAGATTCAGGGTGTTTAGACTGGCCATGTTCTGAATGGCTTCCCAAGGAACCCGCCGGAGATTGTTGTAGGACAGGTCCAGGTCCTCCAACGTTAGCAGGAAGTCATCGAAGGCGTCAGCTGAGACATCAGTAAGCTGGTTGTTGTTTATAAAGAGATGCTGAAGATTGAGAAGGCCCGTAAGATCCTGGGGTCCCACTACAGTCAAGCGGTTAGTGTCCAGGTGAAGGGACCGCAGGCTTTCCAAATCAGCGAAGGCCAGGGGCCGCAGGGCATGGATGGTGTTACGCGACAGGGTCAGATCTACCAGTCCTGTCATGTTGGCAAAGTCTGCTCCACCCACCTCCAGGATGTAGTTGTCAGCAAGGCGAAGCTCTACAGTGCGTCGGTCGATGTTGGGCGGGACGAAGAGCAGTCCTTTGTTCACGCAGAGTGTGCTTAAAGACTCCGATAGGTTCCGACACACACAGTGGAAGGGGCAGATGGACACCATGCCCCACGTCTCCCCGGCCAATACGCCTGGACCGTACCCCTGCAGGATGTGGCTCACCAGGCCCAACCACAGAACAGTCACTGGAGACATAAGACAAGTATGTGCACTCGTGGGGCGGACGCATTTCGAGTCATAAAGTGGTCCTAGCCGTGGGTCCTTTATCCTGGATGGCCACAGCAGCCCTGGGCTTGGCATGATAGTTATTTATCCACAGACCTGTGAAGGAAGAGAAAGCACAGTGTCAGCCGTCTCATCTCTAGAAATCACCCACGGCAACTGGAATTGCTTTAGTCAAATTTATGTCAAAAACCAATAAATTATTAAACGGCTTGTTAAAAAAACAGCACCGCCTGTTATGTCTGTTGATAATCCATGGGCTCTTCCAACTGCTCTTCTGTTCATGCATTCTCAGCACAAATGCAGTTGTCCGGTAATTACTGTGGTGTCCTGGTGTTGTGCCAACTCACTCATCCAGGGCCTGCTTGATTTAATCTAACAATGTATCAGTTCGCCGAGGAATCACCAGAGAGCTTAGCTATTGATATCCTACGCTGATGATTAATGGGTTCAGGTTTACCTGGATTCATAAGACGGTTGCTAACACATCTAGGCATTTATTGTAAACCAGGCAAGCCTGGTGAGAACTTAATCTTTTCCTGTGCACTGTGAATGAGAGCTGGCGGAGACAAGGGCTCGTGTGATCTGACTCAGGACAGTGATGAATGGCCCATTTCTTCTGTGTGTTGCGGATGTGAGATTGGATGGTGGCTGTTGTATTTGTGTGCACAAACATAGTCTGTTTACTTTGGCTCTGTGTCCTTCTGTTTGTTCCCTACTCTACTGCCTGCTGCTTTCCTACAGCGGCCTGATCGCTCCATTACCCTGATCCATAACTGGCTGCAAGTGTGTATGTGTGTATGTCGTGTCATGGCATGTTACAGTCCTGTCCAAGAAAGCAGTGTGTAAACGAAGCTGGATTGCCTTTTATGAGCGTGACCGAAGCACCCGGGTTCCTAATATACCGCTAATTCCAGATGCTAATAGCGAATGCTTGAGTGGGCTAATATGCGGCTGTTGATGCGACTTTTATAGATTGTGGGGGGGATCCTCCAATTTCTGCTCATTTGAGCCTTACATAATGGCTTCACTGTCACGCTCACAGAGCACAGTTTGACTACGGGAGTGATTCTCTTTTTATGAGCTGGAGAGTGAGGGATAAACGGAGAAAATGGGTCTGCAACATGAGCATCAGTGGAACCTATGAATAACCATGAGTAGTTACATGGGTTGGCTTAGACTGAATATTGAATATCTTCAGTTTGCAGGGGTTTAGTTTGGTTTCGTGGTTTAGGATTATGTTAAGTAAGGACTGGATGGAATTTAGGTTTAGGATTATGTTAAGTAGGGGCTGCCTTCCTTGACAAAGATTAAGCCTATTCCTGGAGCTACAACGAGTGATAAATCACGTCTGAAAGCATAATGTAGTGCAGGACTAGACCTAATAGCCTGTAAACATGTGAAGAGAGTCATGGGATTTCACCTGCGTGAAAGAGACAGAGAAAGGAGAGGGAGAGAGGTCGTTCGTACCTGAAATGTCTGTGCCGCATCAAGATTTAAAATGGTTCCACATTTTGCCCATTTTTGAGGAGCTGAGGTCTCCTGCTAGTTCCCTCAGTATTCACGAGCAAACCCCCAGAAAGGAGCGTTGAAGAGAACGGCACAGGCAGCAGTGCTGGAGCATTGATTTTTATCTCCTCGTTGAATTTCATTACATCCGTGCTCCTTGATCCCAGAAGATGAATGATCTAACCAATCAACCAATGATTGTCACATAATTATTAGCTCAAGTGCTTTGTTCCCGCAGAGCTCTCTGTAATCCTCAGGGCTTTAAAGATGTGTGTGGGGTCACGGCTCATCGTTGATACTCCTCACATGTTGTTTTGACCATTAACTGGATTGAATTTCATCCAATCAGGGTAGATCTTTCATCATCGATGCCCACAAATCCTACATCGGTGTATGATAGGACCTTCTGCTTCTGTGGCATTGTTCAAACCTCTCCCCGGTTACTAAAAAGCTGCAAGTTGCAAGCGTCGTCCAATCAGTCTGGTGGCGAGAATCAGAGCTGGCAAAGAGGAAAAACATGCACCGTATTAGACATTTAAAGAATGCTGTGATGGGACACTCTACTGTTTCTAGGTCTCCTGGCTTTGCTACTCTGGGACTTGACCATGGCATCTCGATATGTGCCTTAATCTCAATCTGTGCCTTAAATGACTGTCATTTAGCCTTTCAGGCATGCCCCATCCCTCAACACTGGCACTTTTAATTCCTTCACTTCATCCAGAAATGCAGAAGAAGCTTTTTTTTTTCTCCGTAAGTGTGAAGTTAGCTTCCGAGATGGAAAATTAATGGGATCTTCCTGAAAACTGGTGCATTAAAGCAAATAATCCAATTAGGGCGCCTTTCAAGCAGACCCCGTGGGCTCTGACTGAAACTACATGCACGTATGTGTGCATATATCTGTGTGTGTGTGTGCGTGCGTGTGCACACCCTGCACAAGCTTGCAGGCTTACTTAGGGTAGATCTCTGAAACTCCCATGTCTATGCACGGTTCCCACCTCAAGCTGTCCCAGCCCCTGTTGGCTTAATCCATTTGGTCTGCACGTCTGTCTCTTGTCTAGTCTAGAGGCATTTCCATGGCTCTGCCTTCTCCTGTTTCGCCTGCAGACTTTCCTCACGGCAAATGAGGGGAAAGGCAAACACTTACCATCCTGTTCATTGTTCTGCGTCCTTTCCATAGAGAGAGCTTTAGTCCGCTCAAGCCTGGCAGTGCACCCCTGTCAAGCCTGTCGCCTCCTACTTTCCTTTATGGAGTACTTCGTGGAGCCTCCTGCCGCTGCCTCCTTTTTGTTTCCGATCCTGCAAACAAGTCAGGGGGATCCGAACGCCTGAAGTCCGAAGGCATCACCTAGAGACGCTGGGAGAAGGTTACTGTCGCACGGTCTTGTTGCCGATCATTTGTTTTGTCGCCCTGCCTCTTCTCCCCAGACTCGAGTCGAGCCACTGTGTGATTTGTGGCTTTTGGTGCAGGGATGAGAGTCGGTGTCTGTGTCTCTGCGTGTGTGTGTGTGTATGTGTGTGTGTGTGTGTGTGAGTGTCTGTGTGCCTGCAACGTGTCTGCTACAGTGAAAGCAGAGGGAGAGGGTGGAGAGAGAGCGAGTGAGTGAGTGAGAGAGAGGGAGAGGGAGGGAGGGAGGGAGGGAGGGAGAGAGAGAAGGAGGAAGAGTGAAAGGGGAGGGGGAGTAGGAGAGCCTGAAGCAGTCCTGGCTTGCGATATGAGGATGGGAGATGGAATGGAAGAGGCGAAATGGAGAGAAAAAGAGTTGGGGAAAGAAGTGGAGACAGGAGTTGCACAGGGGAGATGGACTCAGGGTGGTTGGGGAAGGCGGTGGGGGGAAGGAAAGGCTCAGAGTTTTACCACTCTATCAGTATCTGTGTGACAGCAGGAGGTCGCTGCAGGTATGTGGGTAGCTTCTAGCTGACCCTGAATTTTACAGCAACACACACACACCTCTATGAATTTGCACAACTCTAACCAACCCATAGCAGTATCTCCACACTAGGGCTGCATGATATGCAGTGTGCAATAACCTTTTTGAATATTGCAGTGGCCTTTGGGTCTGAGATGTGATGAATACATTAGTTTCTATTGATTACTAGTAATTGGCAATAGTAATTGGTTGTATTTTTCCCCAATTTTCCCACCTTTTTGATACTGCTGATTTACCCGCCCAGTTGTAGCTCCCTCCAGCACTAGCGTTGTTCCCGACACTAGGAGAGCAAGGACTGCCTCTGCCTCAAGTGCAACATCACTGGGCAGCAAACACACCAGCTGATAAACGCCTGTGCCGGCCAACATCACTTTAAGAGTGATGAGAGGAGTGAGCACCATCTACCCTCCTAGAGAGAGCACTCGCGACCACGGCCCACAGTAGCAGCCAGCACATTAGATCACAGACACTTTGAGCCCTGTAGTTGACAAGACAAGACAAGACATTAGACAATTAGTTGACTAGTTAGAGGGGGCCCAGAATGTCAAACTGTGCTGTCCTTGGCATTGTTGAATAATAAGAGTTCGGTACATGGAAGTGACATACTGTTAACCTCAAACACTGTTGTCCTGTCATTCAAAAGAAAATCCAGCGTAACGTTAATTGACTTGTTAGATTTACATCACCAAAAAAGGTACAGACCTCCAGCCCACTAGTGAAAGCCCAAGTCAAAGCTGGCCTTCTGGAGAATATGGTTGATGCTGGAGAGCAGCCCATCACCACCAGACTCAGCTAGTTATGGAAATGCTGGTGGCTACATGAACCGGGCCTCATGACTGCTGCTTTTCCTGTCTTAGTGTCCACAGTAAGGCTCATTTATACTCCCTTTACATATGAAAATGAAGACGTCCGTTTCAAACACAGTGCATCCACTAGAGGACAGTTCAGTGTCAAAAGCACAAACATGGCAACAGCACAGGAGGTTGTGATAATGTACTTACTACAAAAAAGACCAAAGAGGAGGCAGTGTAAACAGCAAAACAAAATCTCCTACCCAAAAGTTCCCCTTGAAGTTTCTTCTCTGCCAGGGTTTCTGCTCCTCTGTGTCCATATGGCAGTGGCCGTGTTTCACTTGAACTATTGCCTCCACTGGCCCTCATGGTTTCCAGTGGTAATGCTCCTTTCCGATCCGTATCTATAAGCTTTTAGGGAATGTGCACAAATACCTTTACCGTATCTGTATTTACAGTTGAGCATAACCGTGCCTTAACCAGCCAATAACAGCAGAGCTAATAGTTTTTTTCAATAAGTCGTTCATATACAGAAATCCAGCATGTTACATTGAGGCAAAAACAACAGGGTTGTAAATAGACATATTAAATGATATTAATCTGACAACATTTTTTCACCCTAAACCACCCTAAAGTCACTTACTTTCTATTTACACAATAGAAAAACTAAACATATTCAACAAATGTATTTAATGACCTCTATTAAAAGCCTGAGCATTAACAGTGGACTTAACTGAGCAGTTACAAGCTGCACAAAGCCTGTACACATCTTGATTTGGATAAGCTATTCCAGTGTAAAACTCATTTTAGAGAACAGGCCATGTTACACAAAGTCCAATGTCAAGTAAACAGGTGACCATTTACTCTCAGAAACTCTCAGTCCACTTGTTTTGGAAGGAGACCCACTAACAGCCTAAAATATTTAGCTTTTAGAAATTAGAATTACATGTCATTTTCACATTTTTCTCTGAAATGATTAAAAAGACACCTGGACTAGCTTTCAGCACCATGTATGGCATCTGTCAGAGTTATAATTTAATAACACATCCTCGTCATTTTTTCTGGAACGGTCTCGGTGTGCTCACTTCACTGGGTTTCTGTCAAACTTTGCTAGCTCACATTTCTGAAGAATATCAAATCCTAGATTAGGTAGCAAGGCAGTAGTAAGAAATATTGCAACTGACATTTACTAAAATGGGGAACATAAACTTTAACCAAGTACATAAATATGTGTCTGTACTTCATAGTAAAACTGGGTGTCCAGATCCAATCCAGTAGGTTGCTACTGAGGCTGATTTTTACTTCGTTCTAGCAGAGCGCCCTCCTGTTTCCCCTAGGCACCATTAACAGACATTATTCATGGAGAACAACAGTGAGGAACACTCTTAAAAGAAAACAGAGTAGTTCAGAACATATATTTTCTTCACCCTCTGCTGTAATTTTGAGATTTCCTTTCACAGACAAGACACACTCTTTTGGCATTGGTATTGTAACAGCCAGAATGTGTACTGACAACCAGAACTTTTACCTAAACTCACTGTGTATCCTCCTCACCTGTGGAGCTGCGCCTCCAAGATCTGTTCAAAAACAGCTGAAACTCAGTTAAGGTTCATCTGAGCTGTGTGTAAAAGCTCTCCTAAAGTTTAACCTGGAAAAACCCTTTTCCTCTTCCTAAAGGCAGCATGCGGTGTTTACTCTGTAAAGGCCCAGTCTCATGTTACTCCATAGCATAGGTTGTGAAATTGCAGCACCTCCACCCAAACTGCAGATCATCTGTCTGATCTATCAACTATTCTTTTTGTTATGGTAGATTGTTGTTGTTTCTGAAGTAGTGCACTATGTAGGGAGTATGCAGTGATTTGAGACAGTCCCAATAGTCTGTTCTCAGAAAGAGGAAACAGTGCAGGTTAGTGGTGCAAGAAGAACAGTGAGTTCCACTGTGGAGATTTAGGAGCTTTAGGACCTTTTGGGTTGTTTCTGCACACAGTTTGCAGCTGTTTTAGAGACACAGCTTCACAGTAATGGGAATTAAAACCTTGTTTCGCAGATGATTCAGACCTCCTGAACACATTCTGCCTGCATTCTCCTCGCGGCCCAAACAAATCGACAACATTCCAGAAAATTTATGACCCACGTTAATAATTTGACATGAAAAAATCTTTTTCCAGACTTCTGTTTGCTTTCAGCCATTTTTGCCCAATTTATACCATTAAACAACATGTAACTTTTAACAGCAGGAATTGTGTGTAAATTCTGAAGAACAGTTTGTTCAGCCGTTGATTCTGCTTCTCATTTGACTGATTGTTCCAATTGGTTCGTGCCTGTGCAGTTTTTTGTTGTTGTTGTTGTTGTTGTTGTTGTTTTACATAAGCAGCCTAATCTCAATCAAAAAGTGAGGAAGTATTGCACAGTGCTCAGAAAAGTAAAAAAAATGGTGTGGTGGGCCCATGAGCCATATGTTTGACACTTCTGTCAGTATGTGGTCCCCATAGACCTACTCTCTTTGTTTGAGCAACTTATAGTGAGTGAAAGGTAACTAGTGAGCATCATCTGTCCGTCTGCCTGTCCATCATCTGTCCGTCTTGCCAGCCACGCTTGTGTCCCTGGATACACATCCAGCAGTAAAGGGGAAAACTCGCTTTCCCACTCGCTGGCATCAGCACATAATGTTTTTAACTATGCACACACCAAGTCAGTTTACAACACCACCTGCATAGTGGGACTGGTAGACACTTGTCTCTCTCTCTCTCATTTAGGTCCAAAAAGTGAGTTTCTGCTTTTAGCACTGTTTTAGTGTTTAGTACAAATGCTTTGAATGAATAACACTTTGTTCACCGCTATTAAAAAACTAAACTTATGATTGGGACCAAACAGAGTAAGGAGCAGGTCTCAGAACAATCGACACAGTGATTAGGACCAATAGGACCAATCACGGTCAGGGGGAGGTCTCAGAACAAATATCACAGTTGTCAGGGTGAGATCTCTAACAAACATTATGGTGATTAAGACCAGTCGCAGCCAGGGGGAGACCTCAGAGCAAACAATACAGTGATTTGCACAAATTGCAGCCCGGGGAAGGTCTTAGACCATTTACATTTCCGGGTAATAATGGACACTTTTATCCAGAGCCAGTTACTTGTATTATAGGGGTGGGCTAATGTAGCGTTAGGAGTCTTGCCCAAAAGATTTTAGAGCTGTTTTCCATGATTTTTATAGTTGACATTTCACTGTATTAGCATTATTAAATATCACATGCACTTGTGTGAGCCTTGATTTCTGAATCCTGGCCTAACTGAGCGGGCGCAGAACACACCATTTTGTTTGAGGAATGCAGTGAGCCTGGGGTAAACTGTTTGGCTAACTTAAACGAAGTGAACTTAAATAATATATCCTGGGAATATCCTCCCAGTTGGAAGCCTTCAAACAAACAAAACAGTGATTATGACCAGTCACAGCCAGTGGAGATCTCATAACAAACAATACGCTGATTTGCACCAGTCACAGTCTAGCAAGTACTGGTGTTTTTTACATAACATTAGCATAGTTGGGCTGTTCACGTGTGTTTGTGATCCTCCTCTAATTATAATAAGTATACGCGACATGAAGGATGTTGTGGTGCTGTTTTGTGAGCAGTCTAATTTTAGTGCTGCTTTTGGCCTATTTCCAACTTTCAGACGTCACGAATCTTAGCCATTCTGCTATCGCAGCTCCCTGTGATGTGTTTAACATGGACAGCCACTCTTTTAGAGGCACTGTGGACCATCACAGCCTCTAAGTTACTCATGTCCTGCACTGAAGGGGACAAAACTGGTACATGGCAACAGAGCAGGCAAGACTGCATAGCAGAGTCATAAAAGCCAAAGTATGAGTGAGTTACTGCCCCCCCCCCCCACACACACACACACACCTCCCCCCACGGCCCCTCTAGTTCTTGCTGCCTCTTTGTTTTTCTGGGTTCTGCGTTTTTTAGCTGAGGAGAGTGAGTCAGTCACAGCCAGTCTCTAAGCATGGCTATATATAGAGGCCTGACTACATGCAGTACAGCGCAGCCAGCAGTAAAGCAGCCGGCACGCAAGCCTGGTGTTTCAGCCTCAGCCTGATTCCAGTGGGGTGGGGAGACTGGAAGAGCAGAGCCGGTAGTCTTGTGGCGCGCTTACTGTATAACTCTGACTTATTGCTCACGCTGGATAGCAACGGAAATCCATACCCCAGTAATTAGAGGGGAAAGAATACCATTGTCGCAGCATATTTTCTTTTAATATGCATCAGCAAATGAACTGGAGATTTAAAAAAAAAAAAAAAAGGTGTAGTTCATGAATCACATTGCCATGACAGCACTTCTTCTGTAGGACTGTGTGCAAGGTTCTTGATCTTATGAATTCCCCTACATACTGCTGCTTTATCAGCTGCTTCTAACACAGCTCTACACAATGACTTGCCCAAAGCTTCCAGCAATGTTGGGCCTCTAGGTTGTCCCTTAGATCGTCTTGTGGATTTGACTGAGAATTCCCATAGAACAACCCATGGTATCTGTGCCATGAATGACGAAGCTAAGTGCCTCTATAGTGGGAAAAACATGGAAAATGCATTTTCCACAGGGTATGAATTTAATATTTATATACATGTAGATTTGCACAGCATTAATTTAACCTGAGGTTATTTCTATGGCTCATTTTACACTGGCTGGTTGTTTTACTGGTCTGGTGCATTTGGACAGGACTAAAATCAATAATTAAATATATTAGTAAAACTAGCACTGCCTGAATGGAGTTTATGAAGTACTTGGAAGGAAATAAGCCAGTTTTGAAGAAAGTAGGTGGGCTCTTGTGAGCTGGTCTGAAGAACAAAGCTTGGTTCCAGTGTTCTCCTAGACGCCCCCAGCCAGTGTGTGGATTTGTTCTTAACCATGTGAAATAATAACTTTGTGATGTAGCTTTTATAGGCATTATATTCTTCAGATGACTGGTTTTAGTTTTGAGTCAGTAATTTTCTGTGCTCTTAAAGTTCAGTGCTCTTGACACTAGGTAAGGACTTAATATAAAGGTAAGGACTCCAGGCACTGCCTCTTTCCGAACTGCTGCTGATGCAGCATTGCCGGACTGCTGACCCACTCAGAGGAAAGTGCTTGGTCTTCATCTTCACCACTCCAGCTAACCACTCCGGCTAGCCAATGTCGTTTAAGAGTGATAAAGGGGAGAGAGCGCCATCTACCCATTCTCGCATTATGCTCTTTCAGACTCTGGCCACTGAGGGCAAAGCAGCATGGCTCAGGATTTGTACTTGCAACCCCCAGGCCATAGCAGCGGTGCTGGACTGCATTAGCACCACCTAGCTTTAAAAAAAATAATAATAACCACTATCTTTTTAAAAAAGAAATGTTGGATTGTTTCTGGTATCAGTTGATATCAAATATTTTCGTTACCGAACATAGGATTCAGCTTACCGAGCTGAATCCTTGCTGCAGGAGTTCTGCTTTTCAGTTCTTACTGCTGTGTCATTTGAATTAAACAGACAGTAGCTCCTTTTCTTTTAAACAACAGAGCATATACAAAAGCCCTATTTTTAGCACGTGTCCTTCAGCGCTCGTTATATTCCTGCCATTAATGACCACAGAACTCTGTAGCAGAGCAGCAGGTTGGGCTGTGTAGAAAAAGCCTGGCAGCCCTTTTCAGCACTGCGGACAGCTCCTCTCAGCTCAAGTACAGCTTGTTCACTGTACACTTGTGGGCCTTGCTCATGCAAGCAAGCTGCAATCCATCAAACACCATTATAATATCGCCATTAGTCTCGCCTTTTGTCCTGTCGTATAGACCGTTCTCTGTGTGAATGCCTTCTCTGCCTGCTTGCTGTTTTATTGCCCGTTCTCTGGCTAGTAGCAGCTCAGAATTTCCCTCTGTGCTAGGCAAACAGGTGGCCTTGAAGCTCTCCCTGGTCTCTCTGTGCTTTAAAGGACTGTATTGTGCTGATTTTGTTTTTTCTTTTTTTTTTCCTCCTCCCCGTACGGCCGCCCACTTGATGCAGTCATTGTGAAAACCGTGAGGCTAGTGGGCAGAAAATCTCTTCCAGTGGTGTACCACTGCATGATGCGCTCTTCACACGACTAAAAGCAAAAATATGTTTCTCTTTCTTCCTTTCTCTCTCTCTCTCTCTCTCTCTCTCTCTCTCTCTCTCTCTCTCTCTCTCTCTCTCTCTCTCTCTCTCTCTCTCTCTCTCTCTCTCTCTCTCTCTCTCTCTCTCTCTCTCTCTCTCTCTCTCTGGTCCCCTCCCCCTCCATGTGAGTGAGTGTTTCAGTAGGCATCGAGTATTGAGCGTGCGGGCAGGATGTGGTGGTGTGATCATGGTGATATTGAAAGCTCCCTGTTGGCTCTGTATCCCAAACACCATTAAAATCCCAGCATGTCAACCAGGCCATTACACAATGGAACACTCCCCTCAAAAAGTTTGTGTGTGTGTGTTTTAATGCACACATTTCTGACTTGTCTTATACTGTACCTAAACCTACTGTACCTAATCTCCCTATCCATATTCTCCCTCTTAGGTATGCGTTTGTATTTGTGGGTTTGTCTGTGTGGTCTTATGCAAAAGTTTTGTTTTTTATTATTTATTAGCTGAATTTGACATTTTGTGAAAATAAACAGTAATTGTTGCATTATCATTCAACAAAAATCTATAAAATAAGATGAGGATTTGTTGTTTTGGGTTTTTTTGTGTGTTTTTTTAACACATTTAAACATCTGGACCTTTGATCTTCATTTGAATGATACATATAGAGATGGTGGTATTATAACGTAACTCATTAATTCATTTACTAAGCCTTGTCCAAAACGAAGGCAGCTGCTTTCATGCCTTGCTGCCGATGCTGTCTCTTAAGTCTGTACCTTAGAAGACAGCATTGTGATTAAGGTACCTACAACCGAATCCCGACGCACTTTGAAGGCAGCCATACATCATGACGGGATTGCCAGGATAATGACAACTGCTGTCAGCTGGTGATGTACCTAATTAAAATCATTAGACATAAAAAACAACATTGCACTGACTGAAATTCATCAGGCATCATTTTATACAAACATTGGATTTGGACATCAGAATAGCTGTGTGCAAGTCTTCAAACCCAACAGTGCAATGTATTATTGTAGTGCATTGTAGGATTGTTACAGTGCACTGATTTTTTTTCTTTTTGAACCTCGGATATTTAGTTTGGTTTGCTTTTGATTTTTGGAGTGAGTGGTATCACCAAGACAAGATCTAAAGAGCTCTGTGAAGTCTTCAGAAAGAAGGCCATGGATGCATAAGAGTCTGGGATAGGATGTAAAAAGTTCTCAGAACAATCAAAAATTCAGCTGTTGCACTGCTGCTAAATATTTTTTTTAAAAGTGGAGAACACTTTAAAACAACATGGCAAGGTCAGGCCATCCTAGCAAGTACAGCCCACGAGCAACCCGCAAGATGCATTAAGAAGTCTCCAACAATCATAAAATGTCATTACGGGACCTACAGGAAGCCCTCACCACAGTTGATGTCAAAGTACAGCATCGTTGATGTCAAAGTACAGCATCTACCATTAAAACAAGACCACACACGTTTGAGGTTTGTGGGAGGTGTGGAAAGAGGAAACACTTGCTGTCAGAAACGCATCAGGGCAAGGCTAAAGGTTCTCTGGCAAACTTCAACGTTTTATCACTTCGGCCAGATGCATGCCATCAGCCAAGACAGGTTTGACATCTGAAGTTTGCTTCTTTAGTTTAGAACTGGAGATCATTTTATCTAGCTTATGAAGTGACAAAGACTTCAGCACAGTACTGTGTGTGTGTGTGCGTGTGCGTGCGTGTGCGCGTGTGTGCGCGCGTGTGCGCGCGTGTGTGCGCGTGTGCGCGCGTGTGTGTGCGCGCGTGTGTGTGCGCGCGTGTGTGCGCGCGTGTGTGTACATTTATGCAAAATCAGTCACGCTCATAAAGTGTTACATTAATATATATATTTTAAACGGATGTATCTTCATGTATTATTGCTGATCCCTTTTCAGATAGGTGTGTGTGTGTGAATGTTAAGGTGGGGTGACTGGGGGAGAGAGAGGGAGAGATGAATGGAGTGTGGTGGTGAGGGATGCGATTGGTTTTGTAGTCTGGGAAATCTGGGTCAGATTGCTGCAGTGTGTTCATGAGCCTCGCAACAGGAGAACCAAACTACATGGTGTGTGTGTGTGTGTGTGTGTGTGTGTGTAAAGTAAATACATGCATATGTGGAGGTGGTAGGGCTTTAAGGGAATGCACAGTGCTTTAAAGATGGGCTCCAATTACAAGCTCACTTGTTCAGTCTCTCACTCGGCTGCTGCACATCTTTCATGTCTCGCTCTCGCTCACTAACTGAATTTTCAGTTGAATGTAGTTCACTAAGCTTTGTTGGCATGCCCATATTTAGCTACAGTATTGTCTAAGCATCATCAAAACAACACAGATGACCTTTCTGAACATTAAGAGAGGGGAAAAAATCGATTTGTTATTAATAAAAGTAACAATAGTATAAAATTAATATTAATAAATGGACTTTTAAAATTTGAATGAATAAATAATAAAGTGTGTGTGTGTGTGGGTCACTCACTGTCCCTCATCTTGTCAGGCTGATGTGTACGGTGATGTCAGAGCGCTGCTGTCTCTCTGTTCTAACAGCAGGGGCAGTCTGTGGTCAGCAGTGGGACGGCTGCACTGGGGGTGAATTTTCCGCAGACTGTCTGAAGTAAACCTCCCGTAGCCCGTAGTTTGAATATTTTACACTATGCGAGGAAGTGCCGCTCTGTCTCCACAGTGTTGCTGGGGCACTGCTGGCACGCGCTCTGCTCTTTAGGCAGCCCAGACTGCCGGTCTTCATAGCCAGGCTGTGCTTCCTGAGTCAGTACTTTGTCAGCATGGTCTGTGTCTAAGATCAGTCACTGTGCTCAGGTACTCAGCCACAGGGCGCTCTTTCTTGCTCTCTCTCTCGTGCTCTCTCTCTTACTCTCTCTCTAAAACAGTAAAACCCTGATCGTAATAATGTTGTTTTTTTTTTGGTGCATCAGTAGCAGAATAAAGTGTTTCTTACTCTCTCGCGCACACTCTCTCTTTATTAATCTGTTTTACTTTCGTTCTTTCTTTCTGTCTCTTTTATACACACACACACACACACACACACACACACACACACACACACACACATTTTGTGTGGGCAGTGTGATGGAAGGGGTATTGAGTGTTTAGATAATGGTATTGATTTTAGGACTACCCACTAAAAGGCCCCATTTGCCCCTGTAGAAGCATTAGCACCTTAGCTGTGTGTGTGTTTGTGTGCATCTGCAGGCTCTATGCTTCTCCACCGGTCAGCACCTGCCCAGTGTAAGCACTCTCTCAGGCTCAATCCGTCTCCTTCTTTTCTCTTTCTCGGCAGACGAACATCCCGTTCCTCCAGAATGTGCTGAGCAATGACCAGTTCCTTTTTGGCACCGTGGACACTCAGTTCATCGATGAGAATCCAGACCTGTTCAACCTCAAACCAGTCCAGAACCGAGCCCAGAAACTCCTCCATTACCTGGGTAAGATGACGCAGCACATGATAAATTCATAGTCAAGCAGTGAGGTTATGCAACAGTTCTTAAAGTGTAGTGAGCTGTAAGTGAATGCGTTCAGTGGTCGACATCCAACTTTCTCAAACTCGCAGGGCTGTGAACTGGGCTGTAGTTTGAACCAACAGTCCCTGAGAGGTTGACGTTTAGGGCAACTTGATATGAAATGTGAGAGAGAAGGCCAGGGTGAGAAAGTATGCGCATAAGATCAACCTCTTCTAATGGAGGGATTTGATACTACTTTCATTTAATGTACAAATCCCCCTGGAGAGCTTTATGACCTTTTTCTTAGTATCTCACCCATCTCTCTATTGATGCTCAAGTTTCTGAGAAGAGTGGTTCCTAACCCTGCTCTTCAAGTATCCCTGCCCTGCATTTTACAGCTACCCTGCTCTAACACCGCGACCTTCTCAACCTGACTGAACCGTGACCCCCCACAAAAATAGTCAAACACACTGCAGCAGAATAGTTTTCAAATGTATGCTGTTTGTATATGTGTGTGTAACAGTTTGCAAACAAACACTTGTGGCTGTGCAGTCCTAAAGTGAAAGCACACAGTTTCCCAATGAGCAGGATGTGACAGGATTTTTACAATATCACAGACTTTAAAAGGGAATCGACTGTAAATGTCAAACTGTATTTGTCTTGTTATAGTGTCTTGTTATATTGTGTGTTTCAAAGAAAAATCCAACAAAACTTAAACAGAGCTGTAAATCAGGCCAATTGCAACACTGTTAAGTTACAGTACAGAACAGAACAGTAAAGCCAGCCCACTAGTAAAAGCTAAACGCAAAGGTTACTTTAAGAGAATATGGAATCAAGGCTTAAATGGAACAAGAATAATTACAATTTGTGTCGCAATCTGAGGCTAGGCTAGGCTGGTTATGTGGTTGTGGCCTGTCGCTGTGCTGTACACAAGCCAATAAAGTGGGAAAAAAACAAGAAAAGCATTATTGACAAGTCCGCCATAAAAGGAAAATAACAGGGTTTTTAATAAGCTAAAACCCCATTTGTGCAGGTTTCTCCTCAACCAATGTAACATCCCAGCTATTTTTACATCAAACAACAAGTTAAAGCATCACTATGTAGCATTTGTGTCTTAAAATAACAGCTTCAAAATCATTGTGATTGCGACTCCAGGCTCAGCTCGCCAGAAACTGCTGTGCGCAATTTTGGTGACATGAGAACTGCCTGATGCTGCTTAAGTCCACATGCTTTCACTTTTAGAAACATTTCATTTTTTAAATTCTCCAGAAATGCAGTCTTTTGTGGTGGCTCAAATCGCAAAAAAAAACACCACCTGACTGTAGGGGGAGCTAATTTTAAAGGGGGAGTCAATTTTTGCTTAATGCTGCTTTAAAATGTGCAGTCAGTGCAATCTCTGGTTGCTTTAAAGTCCAGCTCAACCCACCAGCTGAAAACAAACATATTTAACAACAGAAAGTCAAAAAAGTTACTAATCAAATTAAAATAATGTCTTATTTACTACATAATTGCTATGTTTGTTACATAAATATTTCTGTATTTTTTAGGTCTCAGCATCTACAAGTCATTATTTTGACCTAAGGAGTAAAGATTTGAACATGAAACAGTGAAGGCTTTAATACAAATAGCATATGAGACACGCAGAAGTTTGAATTTCACTACTCCTAAGTTAATTAGGAAGTTGCGCCTGTTCATTTGCATAGAAGTTCTTTGTAAATAACGTGCTAAAGTGGCCACCTCACTGGTGCAAAGCGTCTGTAGAATGCCGGTAATTAGCGCCTCTGTTAGTTAGTCTCCTTACAAATGTTTACTGGAATGAGCACCGCTTTTACTGCTTAATTAACATGTCTGTTTTTAAGTTCAGCCTTTTTTTTTACATCCACACTAAATACAATGGCAGCCCTGTGCTAGCTTATTTCAATGTTGGGTCTCAATGTATCTGGACAGTACACTTTAGCCCCCCATGCTAAGCAGCAGCCAGTCCACCCGCTTTCTCTTTTATGCGAGGGTGGGACAGACCGTGGTACCCAGGTGGAGTCAGCAGATTTAAATGCAAATAGTTCCCCCTGCTGCTACCAGGTTTCTGTCAGCAGAAGCATATCTAGGTCTTTCTCTGAATGATTGCTGAATGATGTGCTAGCTGTACAATATTCAAATCAGCAGAGGGATACACGGTTGATTCGCACAACAGCCAGAGAACACCAGGCTTAACAACCCAAGTAGCTAGACAGGTAGTCCAGACAGTTGGAATAACAAAATCCAGTGCATAGCGCAAAGAAGGAATTGGTGAGCACACTGTGGACGGAGAGTGTGGTTAATTTCACAACATGCACTGTATGGACAAAAGTATTGGGACATCTGCTCATTCGTTGTTTCTTCTGAAATCAAGGATATTTAAAAAAAGAGGTTATCTTTCTTTTGTTGGAGTAAGTGTCTCAACTGTCCTGGGAAGACTTTCTACTAGATTACTGAGCAGTACTGTGAGGATTTGATTGCATGCAATGACACAAGCATTAGTGAGGTCAGGAATGTTGCATCATCACCACCCCACACCATCCCCAACTCCATAGCTCATCCTAAAAGTACTGGATTGAGTATCCATTGAGTATCCAACATCTGGATTAGGTATCCACAATCTATTATTCCAGAGAACAAAGTTCCACTGCTCCACAGCTTAATGCTGGGAGGTTTTATACCCCTTTAACCCACACCTAGCATTAGGTATGGTGCCAGTAGGCTCATGTTTATCTGCTCCAGAGAGTCCTATTCTTTTGACAACACTTCTCTACAGGGACAAGCTGTGTGTGCACATTTTAAGGTTGTCCACAAACATTTGGACATAGTGAATTCGCCTGCTGAACACCCAGGGGAGACATTTACTCCAACAAAAGCATGTTGACTTCTCTTTTTTTATATACCTTTGATTTAGAAAGAAACAATGAATGAGGAGGTGTCCCAATACTATTGGCCTACTTGCACTTCTGGCAGTTACTCCACTGGAACAAATGCAGGTCAGGACTAAGCCTGGTCCAGGGCTGGTAACCACAGCGTTAGAAAGCCCTTTAAGCCTTGGTTTAGTTCACTGATCAAGTCAGGCAGCAGGTCTTGAGATCATGCAGCTGCAGCTTTAGCTGAGCCTTCTGCTGAGTGTGGATATGAGGTGAGGTGGCTGGGAAGCAGGCTAAGCGTGTGTGTGTGTTTGTGTGGATGTTCTAATCTCAGGTCATGTTATGGTGAACGGCCCTACAACTCCCATCCCTGTCAAGGCTAAGCCTTCCTCCATTGATCCAGTCGTCCCCACAGTACCTCTTGGTAAGTAACCCACACATACACAAGCTCGCATGCACTCGAACCCGCTGTCAGTGAGCGCAGTCAGAGAGCGCTGGAGACTGCGGCGTGAGTCAAACGTAAGCCGCAGTCTCACTCCTTTACAGCCATGGGATTTTAGTGTTGCACAGTTGAGAGAAAGCGAGAGGGAGAGAAAGTAAGCATGCGAGAGTGTGTGTGTATGTGTGTATGTATGTGTGTGTGTGTTTTCAAGATAAGAGCGCCTTAATCTCCTTCACCCCTGCAGTCTAAATGTAAGCCATCAACATATTGGGATTCATGTGAAGCAGGAGGTTGACGTTTTAGGTGTGTTTATGAAAGCGTCTTTTGACTTTTTTTCTTTTTCTTTTTTTCAGTTTTGTTTACATTTCGTTTTTCAGCTGATTTGGTTTATGTTGTAAAGAGGAATCAATTAAGTGGCTTACAAAGGCTAATTTATTCCTTTTCGGAAATGTATTTATTAAGCCAGGTGCTGTGACTGAGTGTGCGTTACTGGCAGTGTGTGTGTGTGTGAGTGTCTACAGCTGTGCATATGTGCGTGTGTGTGTGAGCTCGAAAGAGGGAATCAGAAAGACACTACGTGAATAATTGTGCACTTAAAATGATCATCCACAGTGTGGTGGTGCTGATAATGTCCGTAGTATTGATTACCTGCATCTGTGTGTGTGTGTCTGTTTGTGCTGTAGGTGACCCTCCAACAGGTTTTAGAGACACGTTGCTGAGGGAAGGTCCCGAAGGCTTTGCTAAGGCAGTGCGGGCCCACCAGGGTCTGCTCCTGATGGACACTACCTTCAGAGACGCCCACCAGTCCCTCCTGGCCACCAGAGTGCGCACCCACGATCTTAAGAAAATCGCCCCTTTTGTGGCCCACAACTTCAGCAACCTCTTCAGCGTGGAAAACTGGGGGGGTAGGCCAGTGTTTTTCTCTGTTCACTCACTCACTCCTTTATGTATGCCGGGGGCAGGGGGGTCCTAATTACATTTTGTGACATGCTTCAGTGCTGATTTGCTAATCAAGGTTTGAGGCTTTTGCTCATGTTACAAAACGCTTACTTTGTCAGAGTGAAGTGGTGAAGCGGAGTGCAGAGTGGAGCTTCACAGCAATCCTACTGCATGTCCTCGCTATTCCATCACTTGCCGTTAGCACATGCCTCTGTGGTAGCATATGGCTTCTTGTACTGTCTGTCATTCCAGCTGGAAGATATTGTGGAGTGGCCTGAGGGCCACATGTGCGAGTTCATAGGTTTGTGCCAGCTCCCCTGCTGTAAAGGAGCCACAACCTCTCAAACTCTCACTTATTTGTGCTTCCGCCTCAGTAGAATAATCATGAGACGCCGGTGTGGGTTTGCAGACCCGCAAAGGTCACGACAGCAGCATAAGGTCTATCTTTGTTTGGGCAGAAGGAGGAAAGCTAGGTAGTGAAATGAGGGGAAAATAATGCCGGAGGAGAGAGTGTACTTTTTGCTTCACTTCCTTTTACACTGCTGTCAAAAGTTTGGGGACACCTTGTCCTAAGCTAAAATACCCGTTTGCTTCTCTGATGTTCTCTACGTCCAGACGTGTTCAGGCAGCACGTCCCCTTTTGCCACACGCAGCTTATACAGTCTCCAGAGAAGAGCACTGCCAGTAGCAAGGGATGCTCTTCAGAAGCCACACATGAGCCTGAGGTCACCATACCAAATGCCAAGCTTTGACTAGAGGGGTATAAACCCCCCAGCACTGGGCTGTGGAGCAATGGACCAGTGTTCTCATGAGTGACTGAGTCTCATCCAATATCTTTGGGATGACATGGAGTCGTGTTTGTGATCCAGAACTAATCATTCAACATCAGTACTTGACCTTACTAATGCTTTTGTGACTGAATGCCAGGATTTGATTTGAATGCGGTCAAATCAAATCCTCACTGCAGTGTTCCTGCAGCAGAATGGGGATAAACTCCCTATTATTACCATTGATTCCATTAGAAAAAGCTGCATAACACCTAGTGTAGAAAGGGCAGGTTTAGCTTTAATAATGATCCAAACTACTGTTAAAAGCACAGGCATTGTTAATGTTTTGCCTCAGTGGTGTTAAAGATATGAGTGCTGATAAATGCACAATGCATGCAATCGCGACAAGGGGTATAATGTGTATTATATGTCTGGAATTATTCCTAAGGTAGTGCTTTTGTGAGTTGTTCATTTAGTTCTGCTCTTTATTACCAAGAAAACCAGCAGGATCTAAACTGCCTGGATTTAACATGCTATGCTGTTGCAAAAGCACAGATAAAGCTTATGTACAGTATTGTGCAAAAGTCTGAGAACAAAAGACGTCTGAGAAAATTATGTGTAAAGCCGTTTATCCAGGAAAGTAAGACTGGAGCACTAACTTTAGATTAAGTATAAATAAATAAATAAATTAACAGTACTCACTTAACCATTTCCAAAGTTCTCAGTATTTGCAGTACACTCAGTAACTTTTATTATCAATTATTCACCCCTCATTGCAATTTAGGTATATTAGCTCTTTCAGCTTTCAGCTGTGTACAATAAACCAGTGAAATGAACAATTTCAATAACACAACTAATAGAACAAGTGCTTTCTCCACATTCAACACAAAATGTCAAGTTTAATGAAGACTGCAGTCTCAGAATTATTTACATTTTACATTACATTTTACGTTTACGGCATTTAGCAGACGCTCTTATCCAGAGCGACTTACAAAAGTGCTTTGCTATTTACTTAGGAATAACCTCAGCTAGTTTAAATAGGCTAAAATTCAAAGATCTCTATCTCTAATTTAAGACACTACTAAACACAAGTCAATAGGGGTTTGAAGACAGCGAGCGACTCTGCCGTTCGGACACCCAGGGGAAGCTCGTTCCACCACTTTGGTGCCAGGACAGAAAAAAGCCTGGACTCTTGTCTTCCGTGGATTTTGAGGGATGGTGGGTCGAGCCGAGCCGTACTTAAAGGGCTCTTGGTGCGGATCGGTCATTGCCATCAAGTACAGAGGGGCTGGTCCGTTCTTGGCTGTGTAGGCCAGCGTCAGGGTTTTGAATCTGATGCGGGCAGCAGCTACAGGAAGCCAGTGAAGAGAACATTTAACCCCATCATATTTAACCCCATCATGACAAGCGTCTGTAGTCCTTAGTAGAGCACCCTTTACTGTTATGACCTGCTGCAAACAGGTGATGTGAGCCAGACACCAGCTTCTGGTGGCTTTCCTGAGAATCCTTATCACCTTTCTCGTTGGCAGTGGCCTCCAGTTCCACTGTGGTGGACTCTAAGGTATGCTTGGGATCATTGTCCGGACTTCCCTGATACACAATTGAATCCTTCTTTCCCTTTCACACACTGCTGTATAATACAGCCTTATTTTCTTTCTTGTAGTTTCTCAGTTCTTGACTCTCTCCCCTCTTCTTCTCTAGGTGCTACATTTGATGTGGCGATGCGTTTTCTGTGTGAATGTCCATGGAAGAGGTTGCAGGAGCTCAGGTCTCTGCTACCCAACGTACCCTTTCAGATGCTGCTGAGAGGAGCCAATGCAGTGGGATACACCAACTACCCAGACAACGCCGTGTACAAGTTAGCATCACACCCACTCCTTCACAGCCTCATTCAGATCACTAGAGTGGCTTTAGTTTAGTATAGATGGGAATAGATAAGTCTGAACATAATAAAATTCTGAACGTCTGAACATATAAAAATAATAAAGCATTTTGGTGGGGAAAAGATAAAAAAAATCTGTAAATTATCTATTGTTTGATGTATTGTTTATTGCTTCACAACATATGGAGCTGTTCTCCCAACACATGTTTAGGTTAAGTCTATTAAGTTTGAAGATAATGTGAGCTCAAGGTGCTACAAAGGAACCTTTGCACAATGCCATAGAAGCATGTTTTTGGTTCTATAAAAAAACATTTTTGTAAAAGAGCTGTGAGTGTAAAGAACCTTTAAATCTGATAGAAAAACAATACAGGCAAAGACATTGACATTATGGCTTGAGGATCTTAAGTTCGAATCCCAGTCATGCTGCTTTGCCATCAGCGGCCGGAGCCTGAGAGAGCACAACTTGACCTTTTCTCTCTGGATGGGCAGAGCGCTCATTTGTAATGCAGACATTTGGGAGAAAATTGCATATGAAAAAATAAAGAACGAAGCATGTAATGGAAGCATACACTTGGCAAACGTATTCTGTTGTGGTGCTGAGATATACATTTTCATTATTTGTTAGCTATATTAGCCTTATAACTCCAGTGTTAAGCTAATGAAGTAGAACTTTAGATACCTAAATGTCTTAAAGAACAAAACCATCCCTTCAATTACAATTCTCTGCCCTTTGCTTCAGGTTCTGTGAGGTGGCGAAAGAGAATGGGATGGATATCTTCCGGGTCTTTGACTCTCTGAACTACTTGCCCAACATGCTGCTGGGTATGGAGGCAGCAGGTTCTGCAGGAGGAGTGGTGGAGGCAGCTATCTCCTACACAGGAGATGTGTCTGATCCCATGAGACAGAAATATTCGCTGGACTACTACCTCAAACTGGCCGACGAGCTGGTGAAAGCTGGAACGCACATTCTGTGCATCAAGGTGGAATACAGTGTTCCAACACATATTCATATATAACAACTTTCTGCAGAGTGGTGCTGGTGTTTCTGTAAGCTCTGTGGGTCAAGTCCTCTCAGTGTATTGCTGATGTTTCCTCTTTCTCACTCTTATCCTCAATGCTGCTTTTACCACTTCACTGCCACCTACACATACTATACTTCTGCTCGAGTCTGTCTGTGTGTTTGTAAGCCATGCACCAACTTACACATCCTATTACTTTCTCTTTCCTCGCTCTACAGGACATGGCTGGGCTGCTAAAGCCAGAAGCGAGTCGTTTGCTGATCAGTTCCCTGAGGGACCGTTTCCCTGACATGCCCATTCACGTGCACACTCACGACACAGCGGGCGCTGGCGTGGCTGCCATGTTGGCGTGTGCTGAAGCCGGAGCGGACATAGTGGACGTTGCAGTGGACTCTATGGCAGGCATGACCTCACAACCCAGCATGGGAGCCATTGTGGCCTGCACTAAGGGAACCAAGTATAATACAGGTGAGTATGGTCAATCAGATGTGTAATTGTGCTGCAGCAGTTAGTTCACATTAGTCACTAAAGCCACCAGTCATGGATGCAAGACTGCTCTATAATACTGTATAGGAAATACTTTATATTTATGTTCATACTTTCACACTTAACAAAACCGCTCTATAATGCTTTGTAATGTCTGCAGTTACCCAAAGTGCTCTATAGTGCTCCCATGTTCTTAAATGTTCATATCTAACAAGACATGCTCTATACTACTCTATAATGTCCGTACCTAACAAGACATGCTCTATAATACTCTATAATGCCCATACTCAACAAGACATGCTCTATAATACTCTATAATTCCCATTATTAACAAGACCTGCTCTATAATACTCTATAATGGCCATACTTAACAAGACTTGCTTTATTAAACTCTATAATGCCCATACGTAACCATACCTGCTCTATACTACTCTATAATGTCAATACTCAACAAGACATGCTCTATAATACTCTATAATGCCCATACGTAACAAGCCTGCTCTAATAATACTCTGTAATGCCCATACTTAACAAGACATGCTCTATAATACTCTATAATGCCCATACTTAACAAGACATGCTCTATAATACTCTATAATGCCCATACTTAACAAGCCTGCTCTATAATACTCTGTAATGCCCATACTTAACAAGCCTGCTCTAATAATACTCTGTAATGCCCATACTTAACAAGCCTGCTCTATAATACTCTTTAATGCCCATACTTAACAAGACCTGCTCTATAATACTCTATAATGCCCATACTTAACAAGACCTGCTCTATAATACTCTATAATGCCCATACTTAACAAGCCTGCTCTATAATACTCTATAATGCCCATACTTAACAGGCCATAATACAGACTGTCCATAGAGATAAAGGTAGGTCAGTGAGAATTGTTTCAGTAAAATTCTCACACACACACACACACACACACCTCCATCTTGTTGATTTATTGATTGTGCTGTAGTTCCTCTGCTTTTCTGCTTTGTTTTTCCCATCAGAGTGCGGCACGCTCTTGTGCCAGGGCAGCGTTAAGGAGAATATGGCGCCCAGTTTTGGAATTAATTCGCTCTCGTGTGGCGAGTGCATGTTGTCACCTCTTTGTTTTTGTAGAAGAACACTTACCCCTGCATTAATGTCCCCTGTTATGACACGCCTCCATCAGGGCAAGAGGCATATTCCAAAAAACTGCACACTCCATTAAACCCATTTTACAACTGTGTGCACTTGTAGCTGTTTGCTTAATTGAAGCACCTTTTTTGATCAGTATTTTTTGATGATGTTTGCTTTTTTTTATTGTTTTATTTTTGCATTCACACTTTTCTGTGTGCATGTTCTACCCACCCCCCATAACCCAGGGCCTACAGTGGTCTGAGAATGTCATCCATTATAGAGCCAACTCGCAAACAGATTGCAGACAAACAAAAGCTGTAATGAAAGGGCCGTGGAGCAGGCATGCATGAACGAGTGAAAGAATGACTGCGTAGGGGTGAGGGAAACGAGGGGAAAAGAGAGGAAGCGAGCGAGAGCGAGCGAGCAAGAGCACGAGAGAGAAAAGGGCAACAGAACGGGGCTGAATGCGCAGACATCGTTTGGATGCGGTCAGTGACCCTGTGACCTTTCCTTAATTGTGACATTACGGCAACTGCTGGTGCTTAACCTTGGCTTATTAGCTTGGCGCCTTGCCTCGCTGCGTGTGTGTGTACGAGGGTGTGTGAGGGCTTTAGGTCACTGGTCTGTCTACAGCAACTGTAGCCACTACACACGGCTGACTTCAGGGGCACCTCATTAAAACAGCACCTGATAAAGTCTGATCATTAAGCGCTCTTTGCTGGATAAGTAAACATCTACACTGTGGTCATTTTCTAGACCATTAGTGTTTGTTTATTTATTTAGTTATTTATTTATTTATTAATCTATTCTTTCTTAACTGTTATGGACTTAAGAATCAGAGTTACCCGCCATAAGCATGCCAAGAGCACCACACTGTCAGCTTTTCGAATTAAATGTCAGGCGTCTACACTCTACACACAGTGAGAGGAGTAAAGATTACTTGAACAAAGTCATGTGTTTACACAGTGACAGCTTGACGAAAACACTCGCTGCAGCGGCACAAATAAGAGCCTCTTTCTCCGCTACAGCAGTGAAACTGGAAAGAGTGCTGTCCAGCTTTTCCTACATTAAACATTGCCATGAAATGAAATGCTGTCAATTGAACCGTATCCGACTCTCACAGTAAACATTTATTTTAGGACTGGCAACTCTCGTGCAATGGCCGTGAGACTCACGCAATTAGGTTCAATCTCGCGCTCTAAAGTCACACTTGCCATTTACCACATATTTTACTGCCCTCATTCCCCTCGAAACAACCTTCCGATGAATTTGAATACTGAGTATTTCCTACGACAGCTGTCTGTTCAGCTTCAGACCCGCTGACCAGCTAGTCAGTAACTTTAGGCAAGCCTGCTAACCAGCTAGTCAGATACTTCAGGTGAGCACACTGACTACCGGTATGTGGTAGCTACCTGCCTGTCAGTTACTCTAGGCGAGCGTGTTAACTAGCGTGTCAGTCCCTTCAAACAAACACACTGACATGCTAGTTCGTCACTTCAGGTGAGTAACTATCTAGTTAGTGTGTTTGCCTCAAGTGACAGACAAGCTATTCACAGGCAAATATACTAACTAGCTTTTTCAGGCAAGCACACCAACAAGCCTGTGAGTCACTCTAGGCAAGCACGATAACTAGCTAGTCAGTCATTTCAGGCAAGCTTGCTAATTAGCTAATCATTCACTCCAGGAAAGCTCGCTAATTAGCTTGTCAGTTCAGGGGAACACAGTAAATCGCTAGTCAGTTACTTCAGGCAAGCTGGCTAATGAGTTAGTCAGCCACTTTAGGTGACTGCGCTAATGAGCTAGTCAGTTATCAGAATAAAACTTTAACTTGAGGCCTTTTTTTTTTGTTTGTTTTTTCCTTCCATTGTTCCATTTATTTCAGCCACCCATCTGTTTCCACTCGGACAATTGTGTCTCTAGTGCATCTCAAACCACTCCCTGAAGTGTCCAGTCCAGTTCAAGATGGGATAGCATAGAATCTAATCAGTCCATGACACATGAAGTGTAAACAGACTCGAGGACAGATACAAATAGTGAAGCAGACGTCTGAGTTTGAATTGATAGAAGAGTGATTCTTCAATTGGGGGATCTTGTTCCTTTCTTTAACTTTTGATAAATGTTGATATATTTTACATTTTGTTTATGTGAAGACAGTGTTCACATGCTTTACATTAAAAACTTAATAATGGCCAAGACTGAGCTTTTACAGATAAAAATAATATATATATATATATATATATATATATATATATATATATATTATGGCATTGTGTGGAAATTCCTGTTCATATACTTTTTCATACTATATATACTGTATCTATATATATATATATATATATATATATATATATATATATATATATATACTGTATTTTCATCTCCTCCTGAATTCTTTTGATGGGGTTTTAGAAGGTGATTGACTTTTAATGTATAAAGAGTTAAAGATTCTAATGGTGGAACTGAAAACCTTCCATTACCATCACTAGATTTCATTACCATCAAAAGTTTCCACTAGTTGCACTAGTTCATCTAACCGGCTTCCCCCAGCACACAGTGTGTCTCTACAACACTGCCGAAACACACAGCGCAAATCATAGCAGTCACACACTCGCTCATTTAAGAGCCATTTGCTTGTTTATAGAATTTGAAAGATAAAAAAAAAGGCAAAAAAAAGTTTGCTGTGCCCTTTTCTCTCAGGGTCGAATCTACCAGCTGGAGAAGTTATTCTCCATCTGGAATTTTACGTTTCACCTTAAATTGTGCAAAAGATACGGCTTTCTCCATGTAACTGAGACACTGTTTTAATGTGGTTGTAGATTTAATGTTATAAGAAGAAACCTATCTTTAGAAATGACATTTCAAAGGATTTTAAATCAGTCAGAACCACTGAATACATGAATCAAAGTTAATTAAAACTTTTAATAAAAGAACTGCTATATTAATAATACTAGTCAATATAATATTAATCAGCTCATTTGCTCAGTCACTCTACAGATGGTGTACAGCCGAGATGCTGAGTCGCATTGTAGAACTTCAACTCTGCTTGGAGCAAAAAAGCTTATACAACTGCCATAGACAGGACTCGTTTGCAAAAGGGTTAATCAGTTGATGGTGTTTTATTATTTTATGGGAGCAGAAAAAGTCGGAAAGTCTGGGTTAGGAAAGAGGCCAGAAGAAGTAGCAAAGGATTGATGTAATTTATTTTTTGCTCGTGAAATGAATCCTCCTATTTGAAGAATCATATATATATGTGCGTGTGCGTGTGCGTGTGTGTCATCCTGGTTATTAACACTGACCTGTACATCTGGACTATGACTATGGACTATAGACTATGATTTGGATCCTGTATGAATCTGCCAGTCACATTCTTGTGGTTTGCAAAGGACTGAGAAGGTGAGCAGTAGAGTAAGCAGTAGATGTTTTTTGCCTTCGACTGCTACTGTACAACTTCTCCCCCACTGTCCCCCAACCCTGCCCTCTCTCATCTTTATTGCTTGTGTCTGATTCACACGTTCCTTTGAATATGAAGGTGAACCACCCAACCTGCCTCTGCATTGGCCAGCTGTGGTGTTTTCCTGAAGGGAGCATCCTCCCCATCTCCACCTCCCGAGTGCCTCGGCCTGTATCTTTCCCAGCAGCGTGTCGTGGGCGTGTGACTTCGGCAGTGAGAATCACATCAGAGCACTTGGCGCGATGAGGAGGCGTTCGCCGCTTTGTTGATTCGGATTTGTTTATCCCCGCCAGATTCCTTCCCGCGGCCCTATCTTCAGTTTCCGCTCCTGGTGATGTTGCCTAGGTAATTGAATTGTTGGGAGGCTGTCAGTTTACCCGAGCAAATGTTGCTGTCAGCACTCTCCCTGCTGCATGACGATTTAGCGCCTGGCTGCCGCCTGTGCCACGCAGCATTCATCGCCGGCTTAAGATTCCAGATTAAGGACTTTTCTAGGCCATGTGTAACAGGCACATTCAGAGGTGTCACATGTGTGGCCCACCCACTTTGCGTTAGGTCCTGTGGTGTGAGAATACTAAAAAAGATGAGGCCCTGTATGTGAGGCATTCTCATACACTTGACAGTAGAAGAAGCACAGTTTCACAGCTAGAACAAAAAGACCCTGCAGCGGCAATACAGTTTAAGGGCCCGAATGAACAATCCGCGGTACAATAGCCAGAGCAGCATAATAATAGCTGCAGTCAAGTGAAGTTATAATGAATGTAGCAGCTGAAAAGGTGAGTGTGTGTGTGTGTGTGTGTGTGTGTGTGTGTGTGTGTGTGTGTGTGTGTGTGTGTGTGTGTGTGTGTGTGTTTCGATTAGCGGGTGTGTGCGCGGCACAGTCAGGGCTTTTCTGCCATTTGTATGATGTGAAGTTCTTCAGGGTATGAGCAGCTTTTAAATCTGGTGGTCGGTGTTTTGATGTAGCGGTAGCTCTTACGAGACCCGAGTGTTTGTAGCTTTGGGTGGTTTTACGTCTAACTTTTGTTGCCTTGAATTTATTGCAGCTGCTGTGTCTGCTTAGTTGATGGTAGCTCAGTTTCTTTCGGGGGGTTGTGTATTTCTCTGTATCCCTGAGATGGAGTTCTGTCCACCCTGCAGTGGTGACTGCAGTGTCACAAGTGAAGACACTCCCGACAATGCCACAGCAGATTTTTAAAAGTCTGTTTACTTGGCCCCTCGCTTTCTCAGGTGCTGCTGGAAGCAAAGATGCTATATTAAGCTTTTTTTTCATAACGATTCCAGTGCCTTCGCATCCTCCAGGGCGACAAATCCCAAGAAACCTGGAGCAGTCTCCATCGTGGGCCTCCTCAGTGCTGATTAGCACACAGCACTCTCCATTTTGCCCTGAAGTCAAAAGTGATTTTTATTGTTTTCCAAAAAATACAGGCCTAGACTGTCGTTAAAGGTGCCACTTGGCAAGCTCCACGACCTCACCTTTGTATGCACTGTTCTTCATGTTGTTGATTAGCCCAATTTCTATACAGCCTTGGGCTGAAGTACATGGTCTGGCAAGCTTGTGTTTTAGAAAGGGAGTAGTTTCCTTTTATTCCTTAACCCTCCCTCCACCCCCTCACGTCTGGACTGCCTTCTGTGCTGAAACTCTGTAACCAGGTGCAGGTGAAGCTGATCAGGCCCTGCTCCTGGACCTGGAAGCCAGCCTAATGAGGAAGATGTGGGTGGTACTGTTTAAGCCAGATTAGTTTATCCTTTACACATCAGTTGACTTAACTTTCTCTAGTTAGTGTAATTATTTGCTGCCCAACACTGTAAAATGGCATTTAAGCAAATTTATTCATCAGCCTTCAAGAAACGATTGCCTTACCAGTCATGAATACCCAGGTCCAGTCAGCTTTCAGACACATTTTTAAAGCCCTGTGTTCCTGCAGTGTACACCACATAATGTTGACCACTTTTTTTGTAGGGAAGGACTGTCACAAGTTGAATGATTGACAGTAAATGGAAACGACAGATTTTTATACAGTACTGCATGTCCTTTCAATCAGGCCTAGGTTAGCGGTTAGCTAAAGTTAGGAAGAAAAATCTAGAACCCATTGTAGTCTCAGTGTGCAGCATTTTCTGGCGCATCCCCTGGGCAATAACAGTACACTACATCCTGTTTTGTCTCCCAGTATGAACACATTACTTGTTCTGAAAGAGGCTAGTAGATTCAAAAAGTGCTCGATTTAAGATACAGGGGGTCTCTATTACACATGAACTCAAACAGGGCTTCTGTCGCAGAGGAAGCATTGGGTTAGGCATGCTTGTTTTTTTACAGAAAGCAAATTCTCTGGAAATACTGTTAGAAATAGACTATAGACATTTCAGATTCATTTCAGATTAAAGCTGTTGATGGTCACTTAAATGTTTGTGCCTGCCGTTGTAAATCTACTCCAGCTGTAGAGCTATAGTGATGGTCGCATGCGTTTACATACGCTCACATTTCACACTCGTTGGGCTGACCAACACACAGTACAAAAAGAAAGTCAAAGGAGCTCAGTGCACATCAGAGACGAATAATCATAGTATCTTAACAACTGCAGATTCAAAGGTCATCAAACATGCAGTTTACCCACAATGAGACATTTAACCCCAAAAATACTGTTCCAACGATTAAGCATGGTGGTGATGGCAACATCTGGTTTGCTGATGCTGAAGAAGGAGGACAGCCTCAGAATTCCTCAGCATGACCTCAAACCATCATCTAGACAGTTGAAATTTGGACACAATTGAATAACCATCCATTGAACTATCCATTGAAGTTGGCTGTGAAATGGATAAAGCAGGCCAATATGACTGTTGCTGAAAGCAATGAAATCCTCACAGAAAACTCAAAAAAATCTAGTAGAAAGTCTTCCCTGGACAGTAATGACCATGACTCTGGTAAATGCATATAACAGGCGAACGTGAAGCATTCGGAATGGCCTTTCCAAAGTCTTTTCCTCACCCCTTTCAAAAATATGTTGACTGTGCTTAAAAGTGGTCCATTATCCGGCCAGAATTCTGCTAGAAGCTTGTTGATAGCTGCCAAAAGCATCAGGTCAGTTAGAAGGCATTTGACCAAATACTGTATTTGAGGTGCTGTATGTCTTGTTTTGTGTGATGTATTTATTTAAATCACAGTCTAAACGGTTCAAAGAAATCACTAATTGAGTAATATTGCTATGACATTCGTGTCTAAGATGAGTGTATGAAAACGTCCACCCACAGCTGTATGAGGCTATAAAAAGCTGTGCTATAGTCAGTTAATCGCATATCATCAATGGTCACACAAGTAAATGCTGCAGAAGGCTGTTTGAGTAGCCATAGGCCCTTAGGTTTCTTTCAAAGGGAGCTCAGTGGTTGCTGAGTGGAATCGTTGTGCGGTGGACAGAGATGGAGTCTACCGAACTTCTGTGAAGACATAAGTCAGCTGCTCGGTACGTGTTGGGGACGAGGGCAGGAGCATGCCTGATTTCCCCTGAAGTTCTGCAGTGGAACAGAGTGCCCTTCTTCCCTCAGAACTGAGCTGAAAAAAATGTCCAGGTTCATGCATTGGGTCTCTCACTCGATATGTATTTAACTTTTTAGATTCCAGTTTAGTGTTGTTCATCTTTTTCCAACACTCTGCTTCCTCCACCAGCGCTCAGACACTCTTTTGATTCATATTGAGCTCTAGTAAAGGCGTTGAAGAGGTGGATGGTCTATTCATCACGCCAGGCTATGGGTATAAACCAGATTAGCATCCTGAACCGATTTCCTTGAACTTTTCCTTCTTTTTTTCCCCCCTTTCTCTTTCACTTTCTTTGACCTTGTCACTTTCTTATCTGCCTTTCTCTCATCTCTCCATCAAGCTCTCAGCATGTCTTTCTCCACTTGCATTCTCTCTCTCACTCACTCTCTCTGTCTGGGCTCTCTTTTTCTCTGCCTTTCTCACACAATACCAATTCATCATGGTTAAGGCAAAGGTGTGGGAGAGCTGTGTGTGTGTGTGTCCTGATGGACATATGCTGACAGTTGTCAGTGTTTATGGAGTGGTGGGACTCGCTTTAGAGCGCACTGACGTCAGTAGTGCCTACAGAGACCGTGGCTTCTGTGACAGTGGGTATGAGTGAGGGGAAATCGTGTTAGGGAGAGGTTTGGGAAAGTGAGAATAGAGCGTTATGCTGTGTCCCAGTTGTGTACTAAACCAATAAACCACTTAAGGCCATGCTTTACAGTGATTTTAATTGGTGCTGTTTATAAAACATTGGCAAAATGCATAAAAAGATGTAATGTGTAAAAACCAAATTCTGGAATTCAGTAACGTCATATTACGCCTCACTTGCTTGTAACCTAGCAACGGTCAGAATCCATTAAAAAGTAACGGGTACGTTTAAAACGATGCGTAATGAGCCTGACTGAAAGAAAGAACTTACACACCCGTGTCCTAACTGCAAGAGCCATGACCGAGCAGCAGCCGCAAACCCAAAATGATCCCACGACGAACCTCTCCAGCTGCAGGTGCAGCACTGCACAGTACCGTTTTCGACGAGCGGCCCGTTTCTGCATTTGAAGTTCATAATCTCTGAAGTAGGAGGACCCCCAACCCACCAATGGTTAGGCCTGCCAAGCAATATCAATTTGTGGCTTTATTTTAGTGGTTTGGTATATACTATATGTTCAATGTGACTAGTGGAACTGTGTGTTCTCTGGAATGATGGATGGTGCTCCATCCAATACTTTTGGGATGAGGCGGGGTGTGGTGATCATCCAACATCCTGACCTCACTAATGCTCTCGTCGCTGAATGCAATGCAATCCTCAAAGCAATTCTCCAAAATCAAGTAGAAAGCCTCCCTTGGACAGTAGAGACAGTTACTCGGATGAAACCGTGAGTGAGCGGGTGTCCCAATACTTGTGTCCATATAGTACATGGGCTCGTTTTACCATAATCTGGAGTTTGAGAACTCCATTATGCTTTTTTCTCCATTACCAGTTAAAGCAGGAGAATTGGAGTCCATGCTTTTGAGATCACACAAAGCTGTGATTTTAATTTTTCAGATTTTAGCAGAATGCTTATTCTACCCATATTCTGCTGTAGACTCCTACACTACTGCAAATGACATTTCTGCTCTGATGGCTAGATTACAGCTGTGATGTGTTCTTTCGTGCTCTGTTTTTCTAGTATGTACCTTACAGCATTATTGTTCGTATAGTTAGTAATTAGGACACAACATGACAGTGTCAGGGTGTTTTCTGCCACATGTAATTGTATAGGAGGGTCTGTTTGGTGCCTTTGTTTGAGTCTTTGGAGCTCGATTGTGATCATAGTGCTGAGTAATTAGGGAGGGTGAGTGGGTTAAACATGCATGTAAACTGTTGCGAGTGAAGCGCCTCGTTGATTGATTAATTGACTACTGCTGGTAAGTGATGGCACTGTGAGAGGCAGGAAGCAATCTGTGCCCTGCCATCCCAACCCACCCAACCCCCTCCCCCCACCCCCCGCCTCTGCACTCACACACTCCTGATTAAACACTCCCGAAGATTTAAGCATTGCATGCTTGATTAGGAGTTACTGACAGTAAAGTATTCGACGGCTTCTGATTGTTAATAATTGCATATCAGCCCCACACAGGAATTTGTTTTGTTTCCTTTGGCATTTCTAGTAACTTAATGCACTAAAAATGTTTTTTTTTGTCCCTGGTCCCTTCTCTTCCCCTTTCTTAGGTCTCTCTCTGGAGAAGGTGTTCGACTACAGTGAGTACTGGGAAGTGACCCGCGGCCTCTATGCGCCATTTGACTGCACGGCCACCATGAAGTCTGGCAACGCTGACGTCTACGAGAATGAAATCCCGGGCGGCCAGTACACCAACCTGCACTTCCAGGCTCACAGCATGGGCCTGGGCAACAAGTTTAAGGAGGTGAAGAAGGCCTATGTCGAGGCCAACAAACTGCTGGGAGACCTAATCAAAGTGAGTGGCCGACATGCATAACTGAGTCAGTTGTAGAACAGTAGTGCTTATTCAAGTCAGTTATGTTAAATGTCATTTACTTAACTCCCATATTATGTTGATATTGGCATTAATTCCTCATTGTTTGAGGCCTCAAAGACCCCAGTCATGTTACTGTGAACATAATCTGGAATAGTCATTTTAAAATGAATGTTTTTTCATATTCTTTTTTTTTGGTGTATTTAAAGCCCAGTGGATAGAAAACTGAGTGAGGGAGGGGGAAAAAAAACAAAGCACATGAAAACCCATATACTTGTTGTAGTCTCTTAGACCCCAAACAGAAGTATAATTTTCTGTAGAGAACTTTTGGAACTATTCCAGGGGTGCTCTGGAAGATCCATATGATACACACAGTAATTGTGACTGATTGTGATGTACTTCAGAAAGCACTGGGGGTGATATGGCCTGTATTGTATCAAAATAACTACATCCTTTCCTTTAGTGCTGCTTCAGAAGCTCCACCCCCACAAATTCATGCATGCAAATTGCCAGTGTAACAACGCTGGGCTTGTGGACCAAAGGATAGCAAATCCAAACATGTAATCTAAAACACAACGTCTAGACACGGCTCCAAAAACACACTGCCTACCAGCCTTGCAGAATATTAGTACTGCAGTGTTGGCGTGTGGATGAGGCCGCTAACTCCACATTACCAATGTTGGACAAGGAGGAGGAGGAGGTTGGCCGGCGTGCTAACACTGCATTATCGATGTAGAATATTGCCGGCATTCTAACACTGCAGTACCGATGTTCGACAAAGCCGTCTGCTGGTATTCTTCCATTGCAGTAGCAATGTTGGACGAGGCTGGCGCTCTAACACTGCAGTAGCGATGTTGGACGAGGCCGTCTCTAACACTCTAACACCATTATTTACCAGTAAAATTCAAGTTTCTGAAGTGCTCTTATTATAATGACAACATATACAGCTCAACCTTCTATTAATGTGGATAGTAAAATAATAAAGAAAACTAAAATAAACTAAACAAACCTCTGTGTAGGTCAAGCTCACTCTAACATTGCTTGCTCCACTCTCAGCTGCCTCCATTTTCTACACTATTTTCTGGTTTAACCAAACATAAGACATATTGGCTCATTTTACTGCTCTTAGAGTGTTACTTACTGAGCATAGTTCTCTTTTACACCCTTTTATACGATGTGGCTTGTTATTGACAAGTGACAATGAATGCATTTATGTTGTTTACTAAGACAATGTTAGTGTCCTTGCTTAGAGAAGAGGGCCATGAAGTGCCATTTTCTAGAAATGATAACAGTGCATTAACATCCCTTAGACTTAGTTTAACACCTGTAGGGGTTTTATATTTACGGTGGTTGGTTTCACTGTTGAAATACAGCTTTGGTTGGAGAAAATGCAGCTGTTGCCTGCTCTTGTGTGCTGTCTGCTACCGAGCGTTCTTCACAAGCCTCAGACACATAAAAGGTAGAACAGCTAGCACCCCCTTGTGACCAGGCAGAGCAGCTAGCACCCCCTTGCGACCACAGTATATACACCTAAGAGTTGAATTGACTGAATGTAATGTCCGTGAGAAGTATGGCCATTGAGCTGTGAAGAATGGAACTGCATTCTCTGGAAAGATGACCGTGCTCCATCCAGTAGTTTTGAGATAAGTTGAGTAGTTGGGGATCATATATCTTATATCTTATATCAGAAAATCAAGGAAAAGTTGGTTGAAAGTTAGTTTCCACCATGTAGGCCCTTTAAGAACATTTCTGTTTATCTCTCACTTGAAAGTTTAGGCGGTTTTGGAGACAGATGTGTCACGACAGAGCCGCTGTGCAGTGGATTCAAGTAGGTGGACAAGCTGCTGGTGTCGTGATCGCAGAAGTGTCGGTTTCGTTTGAGGCCTGCGTCAAGTGCCACCAAAAACACGCCATGTCAGCGGCAGCTGTTTGATTTCAGCAATACCTTTTCAGAGCACACATGCTGTAATTAAGTCACATGACTCTCGTGTGATCTATTCGCATATGCGGCTCTGGCTCTATAGTGTAATAGGATTTAATTATCACCTACTGTTCTGACAGACATCTCGCTCAGCTCTTTCCAATTCACGCGTACGTTCTCGCGATCGCGAGAGCCATGGACCCAAGAGCTCATCTGTGACTTCAAGACTTTAATTGGCCTCCGACTTTCTCTGGCTTCTTCTCCTCTCTATATATTCATCACTCTGCTGTTGCAGCCCTTCTCTCTGTGGCAAAAAAAATAGTAAATAGCATACACACACAGAGGAGGGGGGTAATTCTGGTTCGTCTGGCCCAGACACAGATCAAATGGGCCCTTTTAGTGAAGCTTATCTGCTTGGCCGCACCCCCCCCCCCCTTCTCCCTCCCAAATCAATGGCATCTGTGAGCGCATGGTCTCGCCTTGCTGCTTTTCATTTCCCACGGCTTAATTAAATGATCAGAGATAGGTGACGCTCTGTTGTGCTTCCTTCTCCGTTTCCCCTCCCCGTTTATATTGTCAACATCAGAGGCTGAGCGGCGCAGGCAAGCGAGAGGCGCAGTGTTTGGATGCTAGCCTCTATGCTAACGCCAGTTTTCATCAACATGATTTCCATCCTCTTTGGTTCCTCATTTTAGCTCATCCACTGTTGTGGTGGGAACAGTGAATATGATCTACTCTCGATGATGCGTCTCTGCCCCACCAGCTGCCAGAGAGCCGTGGGACCACACAGTGCGAGAAGTGGTGGGTCGTGAGAAAGCTGCCTTTGTAGTGTAGTGAGTGTATGTAGCAAGTTTGGTCATGGTGTTTGCTGCACTACCTGCCACACAAATACTCAAAATATAGGCTGCTCTACTGCTGTGCTTCTGGTGTAAAACCAGCATGCTCTAGCCTATTCAACCAACAGTGGCTAGACTAAAGGGATAGTCTGTACGTTCTGTGGATTTGGGGTTTTAGAGACCTCTGTGGTGAGAATGTGTAATTGCCCCAAGCATGCTGAATGTAGTGTGCAATGTGGTGCGGTCTCCCTTCAGAGCGAAAGAATCTGATCATTGCAAGTTTATATTCATTCAGCCAGTGGAGAAGTGCAGAGTGGAGTATTCAGAGAGAGCTCGGTCAAAACCTGGTGAAGGAAATGTCGGCAGAAGATGTAAGAGAATGAAATACAGTTGTCATTCTTATCCGAATAATAATTGTATTTAGGTTCTAAGCCGTTTAAATGCAGAAAAATCTGTCACTGTACAGAAAATAAATATGTATGTCCACAATAGGGAAATTTTATCTGAAGGCAAAACCACCTTTAAATTTGAATGCAGGTTAATGTAAATACATTGCAGTGAAAAACTGTATTCTGTGTTTTTAAGAATATTGTTTTGTTAATTCATGATGAAATACTGTACAATGTAGGGAGTATTTATGTCCAGACATTCCAAATGTAGAAAACTAAAAATGGGGAAAATGGAGTCTGAATGCTTTTTTATCTCAGTATGGAAAGAAACAGCCACGTTCATTGAGCAACAGACAAAACACTGGCTATAGGAGTAAGGCTGGTTAGCATGAGTCCAGTAGGTAAATCGGGACTCCAAGTGGATAACCCTTGAAATGTTGATGTTTTTCAAACAACAGAGGCTCAGTTGCTACACATAATTCAACAGGGCTGCACTGTAACTGTAATCATAGCCTAGCTGCTTGTTTCCATAGCTAGTCATAAAAAAATAAAATGGCCAGTTTAGCATCAGGTTTAATCCTTTCAGCTCTCGCCTCCTTTCAAAAAGCCAGTGTTTATCCTGGTTTTAACAAGAATTCTGTTGTGCTCTAGTCAGTTCTCCTTCTCTGTTTCTTTGGTTTTTAAGTCTCTTTGGTTTGATAGTGGGTGAATGAGGAGGTGAGAACTGAGTTTGCTGTTCTGATATCTGCATGTTCGTTGTAGCTGCAGTGTTTCCGTTCTGTTTGTATCAGCACCATTAGCAATGCCGTGGTTGCTCAGGTAACCAGCAAAAGGTGCTGGATCCTCTTTCAGAGGCTGTGCATGTGAACATAAAGACGTGCGACGTGGCCAGAAAAACACCCGCAAAAACCTACCAGACCTCTCTGTTTTTAGAATAAATATATTAGAGGTTGCAGGAATGGTCTTAGAAGAACACGGATACCATTTATTATAATATTTTGTCCTCTTTTCACTGTTTCATAGACACAGACCTCTACTTTCCTGGCATGAAAATCTTTGGTGTAAACAAATCTTGAGCAGCAGTCAGACTGACGTCAACTTTTCTTTTCTTTTTAAGCTTCAAAATGTACCACTGCCTCTCTAGTCTGTAAAATCCATATAAGGGTCAAATACAGCTCCTTTTGAATTGGTTATGATGCTGCAACCATAAACAGGCTTACATCAGTTGCCTACATCAGTTTAACCCACCTGTTCACATCAACATGATTGAGAGCACAGTCTAAAATAGAGTAACAGAAGCGAGAGATCAAAAGCGAAAATGATCAGATGTGCTCTTCCTGCCAGACAAAGTATTTCGCATGAGACACTGCAGGACTCAGGCACAAAGAGAAATCATAACAGCAAAGTGCAAAATATGGAAGGCCTTGTGGGTTCAAGGCCACTTAATTTACCCATGGGACCCAAAATTAACAACATTAACCCTCTAAAGCCTGTGTTTAGTTGGTTATGTGCATGGCTGTATCCCAGGCTAATTCAGGATTGGTTTAAATAGACATGAAACACATGATAACAAACCGCAAGGAATCCAGTAACAGCCTTCGTAGTAGTTTTTTGTTTTTTTTTTGTTTTTTGTGGGGTGGGGTGGGGTGGTGGTGGGGGGGGGGAGGTTGTGGTTCTGTCCTCGTATCTCTAAGGGGGTTTAGTGAGTGATCAGGGCCAGTAGTATTCGAGAAGCATCCAAAAAAACAAACAGATCCTCTGTTTACTCCCAAGATAGGCAGCATCTTCTTTTCACAACCATTATTTAGGCTATTCCCAGTGTTTACTCTCTAAAACAGCCATGATGTGTTTGGGCCGTGTCTCGGGGCTGCAGGGAACTGATTTGCTCTCAGTTAAACACTGCCGTTGTAATTGCAGCTTAAACTGTATCACCTCGGCCTGTAAGATCCCATCACTAAATAAAGCCATGGTACAACATGCCAACAAAGAATTTATTGGTTACTGTACATTATCACAATTTTGGGAGTGGATTGAAGTACAATAAACCCTAGGAAGCTTTAGGGAGTAACAGAGTACTGTAGCACAACCTACTGATGCCTGTCTATCATATGAATGTCTAAAGAATTAGATCTGGATAAAAAATATGCAGCGGAAATGTATGTAGTATAGATAAAACTGTCAAATACCCATAGTGCATACTTAGAAACGGTGTGAGTGCGGTATCCTACAATGTTATGCTAACTTGCCAAACCTGTACTATTAAAATGAGCATATAGCATATAGTCTGTATCTTATAGTATTAGTGTGTAGTACGAAAACTAAGGGATGCAGCTTTAGTGTCTTTCCAGTTGCATGAGCAACTTCATCAACATGGCTATTGCGAAACCTCTGAATGATCTGCTCTATTCACACATGGGCTGACTAGGACATTGTCCCGAGTGCAAAGTCTAGGTAATGTCTGAGTAAGCCTGTGTGTGAATAGAGCAGGCCATATTACACTTATAATTTCATATTAATATTAACACTAATAGCCTGTTTCTGTCTTTTCACTTAGATCTTCATTTGAACTCAGACATTTTTGAACATTAAAATAAAAACTGACACCACCGTTAACAACCCCTCCACTCCTGTTTTAATTGTGTTGGTTTTCATTTTTATTTTTTTTTACTAATTTTACAAAACTGGTGATAAAGTTATAGTTTGTCCAGAAACCATTGTTGTCCATTCAGATCTGGAAACCTGTTTCTTAAACCACTGAAAAAACACTGCATTCCCACCTCACAGGACTAATTGATTTAACCCTTTTAAACTGGTGAAACGGACTGGCAGTATTAATCAATATTAATCAATTAGCTGTTAGCTAGCTATGTGTAGATGCCGTTGAGTACTGTAGAGTGCCGTAGTTTTACCTGGCTGCCGTTTGATTCAGTACCTCAGTGTATCTGACTGAGCAGATAGATGGACAGTAATCTGGGCTACATAAAGGTGTGGAGGTTGTAGCAGACAGTTAGCTGTTCTGTTAAACAGTCTAATACAGCAGAAAGGGGGAGACACCTTCTCACAGAGCTCACTCAAACATGTTGCGCCAAAAGACGATTGCACTTAAGGGTAGGGGAAGCCCAAAGCTTTCACAGATTCAGACACAGCAGTGTGCAATTAGCTGCCTGATTAAATGTAGGTACTTACACTTGGGTTGTTTTTTTTTGTACACTGAAGACCTCATGATTGAATGGTTGAAAATTGTAATCTCTTCCTCGTCTCTTTCCAGGTGACCCCATCCTCGAAGATTGTGGGAGACCTGGCGCAGTTCATGGTGCAGAACTCCCTCACCCGTGCCGAGGTGGAGGAGCGGGCTGACGAGCTCTCCTTTCCTCTGTCAGTGGTGGAGTTCCTGCAGGGCCACATCGGCATCCCGCATGGCGGCTTTCCTGAGCCCTTCAGGTCAAAGGTAAGCCCCTCTATGATCCCGGCCTCCTGCCTGCCATGAATTCTGAAATGAAGCAAAGCTTCTTATTCAGAACTATTAAGCCTGTCTTTAACCACTGTGCGCATTACCTCAGCAGAGAGAAGTGCTGAGGATAAGGAGCTCTGGTTGTGAGGGCAGTGGAGCTTTTTGTACAAGACATTTATTTTGATCTTTTTTTCATCTGTTCGTTTTGTATCTAAAAAATACAGCAGTGGAAAAAACGAGCAGCTGGGAATGAATAAGTCAGACCAAACTTATACATCCTTTAATACTCGTATCCTTTTGTAAGACCCATTACTAGAAATCCTGTTCTTCTTTAAGTGAAGGGGGGAGGAAAGCTTTTGTTTGCTAAATTGCTCTTTCTTAGGCTTTCACTCTTTATGCCTCCCTCTCTCTCCCCCTCTCCATTTCTCTCACATCCTATTGCTCATATTCCTTTTTATTTTCTCTCTCTGTTTTTTCACGCTTTCCCTTTCTTTCTCTGTCCGTCTCTCTACCCCCATTCTTTCCCTTTCTTTCTCTGTCCGTCCCTCTACCCCCATTCTTTCCCTTTCTTTCTCTGTCCGTCCCTCTACCCCCATTCTTTCTCTTTCTTTCTTTTTGTCCCTCTGTCCCCCTTCTCTTTCCATCACTCTGTCACACTTCTCTTTCTCTTTCTTTCTTTTCTGTCCCTCTGTCCCCCTTCTCTTTCCCTTTCTTTCTCTTTCTTTCCCTCCCTCTATCCCCCTTCTCTTTCTTTCTTTTTCTGTCCCTCTGTCCCCCTCCTCTTTCCCTTTCTTTCTCTTTATTTCCCTCCCTCTATCTCCCTTCTCTTTTCCTTTCTTTTTCTTTCTTTCCCTCCCTCTATCCCCCTTCTCTTCCCCTTTCTTTCTCTTTCTTTTCCTTCCTCTATCCTCCTTTTCTTTCCGTCACTCTATTCCTCTTCTCTTTCCGTCACTCTGTCCCTCTTCTCTTTCCGTCACTCTGTCCCTCTTCTCTTTCCGTCACTCTATCACTCTTCTCTTTCCCTTTTTTTCTCTTTCCGCCCCTTGACCCCTCTTCTCTTTCCATCACTCTATCCCCCTTCTCTTTTTCTTTCTGTCCCTTGACCCCTCTTTTCTTTCCCTCCCTCTGTCCCCTCCTTTTTCCTTTTTTTCTCTTTCTGTCCCTCTATCCCCCTTCTTTTTCCCTTTCTTTCTCTTTCCGTCCCTCGAACCCCTCTTTTCTTACACTCCCTCTATCACACTTCTCTTTTTCTTTCTTTCTCTTTCCGTCCCTCAACCCCTCTTCTTTCCCTCCCTCTATCCCCCTTCTTTTTTTCTTTCTGTCCCTTGACCCCTTTTTTCTTTTCCGTCACTCTATCCCCCTTCTCTTTAAGTCACTTTTAGCTCTCTTTCTTTCCCTTTTTTTTTACTTTTTTCTTCGCCTCCGTCTATCCCCCTTCTCTTTTTCTGTCTGTCTCCTCATCATCCTTCTTTCTTTTCTCTCTCTCTCTCTCTCTCTCTCTCTGTGTGTGTGTGTGTGTGTGTGTGTGTGTGTGTGTGTGTGTGTGTGTGTGTGTGTGTGTGTGTGTGTGTGAAGTTGTTTTGTTTAGAGCGTTCTCCGCCCTCTCATCTCTGTCTCTGGAGTGCCGTCACGCAGTCTTGTGCTTGTCAGTGAGACGTGTCAAAAAATCCCGTCCGCCCCAATTGCCATGCGCACCCCAATTACCCAGCAGCCTCTCCCGCGCAGGATCAATTGTTTCCCTGACAAATTTGTGTCTGGCGTCATTGGCAAACAATGCCTGTGTCTCTGTTGTGTGGTTGTGTGTGTGTGGACCATGCTGCCACTTGGTTAATTTATTTAGCACATTACTTCAAAATAAATAGGCCATCTGCTTAGCATGCTTCATAGATAACTAACGCCTTTTCTGTAGCATTGGCCCTGTTTTCCCCAATCTGTCTACAATGCTGAAATATTAGTACCACTCATCCACTATGCCAGTGTTTGCCTGTGGAACGTTCATTTGTTGTTCATTGTAGCCGCATTTCTTTGTTTTTTTACCCTCAAGATAGGTGTAAAGCTCTGCCCATATCAAATATTTAAGTTATCTCACACTTATAACCACTGGTAGTCACGGCGTGTCCTTGAGGACCTCAACCCAGCTTTTTCCACTGGCCTCTTAAACGGAAGGAAATGAAGCAGCAAGAGGAGATTAATTGGACTACAATCAGATAGAAATGTTTGCAGGTTTTTCATGAGAGGCTCTCGGGGAATTGTAAGCTCTCCACTCCAGCCACTCGTGTGTACGGAGGCTTTAAACTGTATTACAGAATGATTACAATGTTGCCGTTAATCCCCATCCCGCCTTCTCCTGAGGCACGAAACGGATCTCTGGATCTATCTCTGATGCAAGGATTTAAATATCTGACATTACTATGATTATCGTGATGCGATTAGTTTATACAGAGACCTTAGAAACAATACAGCACTCTTTACACTTTCAGTACGTTTCTTTGAAAGGAGGACGGTCTTTTAAAGTGATTTCATTTATGTATTTACAAAAGTACTAAACATTTCACTGGTGTACAGCTTTTGTAAATGGTCACTAAATATCTATTAAATTTACTTTCATTTTTTACTTTTTTACTTTTTTATTTGGTTCCAGTTTTCACAACACTTCCCACCCAGCAGTCAGAACACCATTACATTATCCTACAGATACTGCAAGATTGAAGGCTAGCATGTGGTTCCTCCAAGTCTCGTGGTGCCAGCTAACCACAGCTTTATTTCAACAGTATTGGGCTGCTGAACACACTTTGAGTGTAACTGCCAGCTAACATCAGTGAACAGACGCCTGCACTAACTAGCATAACTTTGAGTGATTGGGAGAGTGAGAGCCATCATCATACCCACTTAGAGAGAGCTAGGCCAGTTATGCTCTTTGGGACACATGACCATGGATGACTGTCTAAACATTGGTTTGGTCATTGAACTAGTGATCTCTTGATGATGGAGCCAGTGCTCAGATGGCCAACAACCAACGCTCATTTTTATAGCCTAAACCTTAACCTCAACCCAAAACCTATATCTAACCCTGATCCTAATCCTAGCTTTAACCGTAATAATAATATATGATAATTACACGTTTTAGCCAGAACGCTCGTTGACATTTTCAGCATAGAACCCACCTCCACCACCTTCCATAGAAGAGGTCACTGTGGAGGGGAAAGGAACACCAGAACATCCTGTCCTGGCTCGGTTATGAAGCTCCGTTAAAACAGACGAGTCTGGTGCTTGTGAGGCTTTTAGGTTAGCTCTTAGGCTAACATCTTAAATAACAGCCTCACAAGAGCCTGATACGTCTGCCTCACGTCTCTTCCACAGAATGGTAAAAGCAGACAAATGGAAGTTGGGGTGGATGTTTTAAATTGAGCGCATTCAACCATAGATGCAGGTCCTCTTCTTTTTTGGATATGTGTTCAAAGCTAGTCAGCTATGCTCCAAATAATGTTAAATAGCCTAGCTACTTTATCATCAGTGTCCACAGCAGTAGCCTGCCATGATTTTTTTTTTTTCGGCTGGTTTCAAACAAACTGGCCAGTGACCGATATTTATTTTTCATTATATTATATACAAATTAATTCATTTATTTTAAGCTAAAGCTCAGTCAGTCATAACATTTGGAAAATGATGCAGTTGAATTAGCATTTTCAAACTAAGGCTTTGCAATGCATTAATGAATTTCTACTCCCCTTGTCTGATGCAGGTACTGAAGTCTCTTCCTCGTGTAGAGGGTCGTCCCGGTGCCTCGCTGCCTGCTATGGACTTTCAGGCCTTGGAGAAGCAGTTGTGCGATAAGCATGGAGATGACATCACTCCAGAGGATGTGATGTCAGCAGCCATGTACCCGAAGGTGTTCCAAGAGTTTAAAGAATTCACCACAGCTTTCGGTCCCGTCGACTGCCTCAACACTCGCCTCTTCCTCGATGGCCCCAAGATTGCAGAGGAGTTCGAGGTGACTCTTTGCTGCTGCTGTGATGTTTTATTGGCAAAACCAAACCCTGTTGTTATTTATTTCACTTAACATGATTGTCAGTCCACTCATTTACGGTTCTAAAAGGAGGGCGGAATCCAGTTTCTCCTCTGTCACGGTGTGATGGATAACTGTTACTGCACATAATACAAATGTTGCACATATTACAAAATGCAATACTGTCAATTTTTTATCTCTCTTCATTTTTCTCACTGTGCTCTCATCCATCATTCTTTTATTCCTTAACCAAGTGTTAACCTTTCTATTTGTCTTCTCTTTTGTTTTGTTCCTCAATTCCTGCTGTTTTGCTCAGGTGGAGCTGGAGAGAGGAAAAACACTCCACATAAAAGCTCTGGCTCTGGGGGATCTGAACAAGGCTGGACAGAGAGAGGTTTTCTTTGAGCTCAATGGCCAACTGAGATCTGTCCTTGTCAGAGACACCGTGGCAATGAAGGTATGCTCAACTCAGACTTTGTTAAGGAAAGTCACAGAGACGGTGCCTGAAAATGCCCTTGACATTGTTTCAGTTATTGTTTGCAACTGTTCCAGCCAGAGCTGTGCCATGACACACACTGGTGTAACCATGTATACAATAACATGTGTTACCGTGGTCACTCTGACTCAGTGGCCTCGCCCACATATGCATCTACCAGCATATGCCTGAGAAATGACACATGCTGGTATGCTGGACATGATGTTTTTAAAGCAACGTTGTCTGATCAAGGATGCAAAGTCACACTCCAGTGAGACAGATACAACTGCATATCTAGCAATATTCAGTGTTGTGCCAGTCAAAGTAAATTAGGATTCATATCATTGTTTTTAATAAAACGAGACATCCAGAAGCAAATGTTGTGGGATTATTCTGCTGTGACAAATGTATTAATTTCCTTCCTTTCAAGATGTGCTGAACACTTTGTGCTTTGAACACTTTGTCTTGAAATAGACTTTGGTCTGATATATCTATTCAATATTGAACTTTGGCCTGATATATCAGTACAGGTAACTTTGGTCTAAAAGATTAGTACAGAATTGAACTTTGGTCTGAGATTGGTACAGGTTTGAACTTTGGTCTGATAGATTGGTACAGAATTGAACTTTGGTCTGATAGATCGATACAGGTTGACCTTTGGTCTGATAGATTGATACAGAATTGCCTTTTAATTTGAAAGACTGATACAGCCAGAGCCATCATAGTTCACCACTCCCCAGATATGTTTCCCATTTTTCTTTTGGTTTGTTGAAACCTTATGGCTGTACACTCAGCTGCTGTTGTCGTCTTACTGTGTGTTCTTGCAGGAGATGCACTTCCACCCGAAGGCTCTGAAGGACGTGCGGGGGCAGGTGGGTGCGCCTATGCCTGGGAAGGTGGTGGAGGTGAAGGTGAAGGAGGGCCAGAAGGTGGAGAAGGGCCAGCCTCTGTGCGTGCTCAGCGCCATGAAGATGGAGACAGTGGTCAACTCGCCACTGTCTGGCACTGTGGCCAAAGTGTATGTGAAGGCTGACAGCAGCCTGGAGGGAGATGACCTGATCCTGGAGATTACAGAGTAGAGAGGCAGCCTGGGGAATCAAAATGTTAACCTGACATTAATGGCGTCAGTCCCTGTAAGCACACAAACACACAAACACACATACACATTGAAGCACATTCATAAAAGCACACACAAGGCACATGCAGCAGCACTACACAAACACACACAATTATTAGAACATAAAGGGAGGGAGGGAGAAAAGCCTATTTTTGGAGGAGAAAAGTCTCAAATGATCTGAACACAGTCACTGCCTAATGTATCTGGAAATGGGTGTTTGTGCATCGGGTGCGCGAGAGTTTCGCATTTTCTGCGCTCATCTGATATAATCATCTGTCATTTGTAATGATAATCGCTAGAGGTAATCATCCATGAGCTGGGAAGTAGTTACATTAACATTGAGTGAGTGTTCTATTAATGTTTATGTCAGTCGTCTAACTAGATACATGAATGTAGTGGAGGAGAGATTTATTATGGGGGGGAAAAAAACAAGCAATAATTAACACAGGCGTAATTACATGTAAGCCTAGTTTTGCACAAGAAAGAAAATAGAGCATCACCTTCATCTTTGTACATTAACTAAAAAATGAAAAAACCCTACTTTGAGGGGCTTTTCCCTGATGTGTTGAATTAACCAAAACCGAAGCATTAGATCTTCAGCCCAGTGCTCATATAACCTTTTTTCAAATTAATCTCCGCTCTCTCTACCACTATAAGCAAGCCTTTTTAACATTTACCAGATTCACCGATGCTTCTTCACGTCTTATTGGCTGGAATTGACCAAAAATGCAATATTAGATAATTAAAAAAAAACAACAACAAAAAACTGCCACAGTCACCCTGTAACAAGACCAACATGTTAGCATTAGCCCGATACACTTGCTGTGGTCTCTTGGTGTGCATTAGGCAGAGCTAAAGTGCAGGCTCACTACGCGCTGAGGCGGTCCTGGCTGAACTCCAGCAATCACAACAAGGATTGATGATTAGATGTGTTCAGGAGCGCCTGCAGAACGTGGGGAGTCTGAGCTCATGCAGTTAGAGCACGGTGATAGAGGGCAACCTTCTCCTCACGTCACTCCTCCAGTTTGCCCCTTAAACGTAAACGCATCACGCCGCTCTCGTTACATTCCACCCGGTAGAAAAGCGTACCATGCCTTGGATCGTGGCCCAGATGGAGCCTCACTCTGTTGCCGTCTTTTATTTTCCTTCGCTCAATAGAGCACTGACACTGGAACTTTCTCGTTTGAAGTGTTATGTTTTGTAGCTGTGAATCAAACGTAAGTGATCTGTAAGAGCAGGCTGTTGAAAGCACTAGGCGCTACACTTGAATGGTGGAGTATCGATAATCCATTAGGCTGCATCCGGACTACTTCGGCTGCGGAACGTCGCTAATTTGGGGACTAACAGATTGGATAACTGCTTTTATCTTCTAACCTCTTATCATGAAACATCTCCAAACAGAACAGCTAGCTAAGTCAGGTGGAACCATATCCATTTCAGCTCATCGCCACAAACCGGAAATCGATTCAGTAGAACTGTTGTGCGTTAGGGGTACGCTCTGAGTTTATTGTGCACTAGTGGGGGTCAAACTGGACTCACTGACTCACATGAAGGCTAGCACAGTGGTCACACTAATAGCTTGTTTCGAACTCACTGAACCAAGCACATTCATGTTGACTTGGCCACTTTATGAAGCCCTGTTTACATCTGGAGTTGGTAGATACGTTCTTCTCGTTTCATCACAATGCGCACAAGGGGGGTTTGAGGGAAAGCTGCTTTCGTATTCGTTTGAGTTCTGGTGGGACCTAGAGGGGAGTTGGGGTTCTAAAGCTCTCTCTAAAGCTCTCGAAGATCTCCGTGTTTTCACTTGTGACCATAACACTCACCAGTATTGGGTCTTTGTGGTGTCGTTCATTGTTCTTTAGCCCAAGCTTCTGAGCTACATAGGTCCAGGCAGTAGAAATCCATCAGTTGCCCTGGTGATATCTGAACATTACTTGGCATTGTAAGTAGATTGTGTTTACATACTGAACAATAAGGCTATTTCAAGTGTTTATTTTATATATAAATAAATCCTGTTTCCAATTTCATGAACTTGTTTGAGCTGAAATGCAATGCGCTTGAATTCAGAAACGTATGCATTAATAATTGGGATCATGCTGGAGGGGAGTGGAACTAATCTTACAGGCTTGCTGGAGACGATAGTGTTTGTTATCTTATCTTTTCATTGCATCCTTTCTTTTCTGTGAAGTTATTCTCCTTTCATATGTTTTGATAACGAGAACTGTACCAGTTAGAAGACATGCAGATACTAATTCAGCGTAACCTTGTGTTCTTTTATCATTGGAAACAGAAAATGGAAGCGAAATAAAGGAAGGATAACAAACTGGCTGCCTGGGTCTTGTCATTTGAATTGTCAGAAGTCCTTTTTAAATGAGGGGGACTATCAAGAAGTTGTCATTTTAAAGAAAGTAGTTGAGATCCTGGAAGCTAGTTTGAAGAACTTGGTGCTGGATTTCTCCTGTGCGCCCCTTTCAGCAAGTGTGTGGATTTGTTTAATTCCATCACCAGCTAACTTTATTTAACATCATTAAGCACTGATTTATCAAACCAGGTGTTGGATGAGAACTCTAAAAAAAAAAAAAAAAATACTAGACTCCCACGAGGAGAACTTTGGACGTGTTTTAATGAACACCGTGATGTAAAACCACTACTATTTTTATGACTTTTATTAATGTTTATTCTAATAGCAGTGTTTTACTGTCTAGATAAGGAGCTTTCATTCCATCCATCCATCCTTTCTACCCATTAGCATCACTTGCCATAACATTCAGTAGGTTCCCATTGTGCTGCCACAACAGATCTGACCATTCAAGGCATGGACTTCACCAGACCTCTGAAGGTGTCCTGTGGTGTCTGGCAACAAGACATTTGCAGCAGATTCTGTACGATGTGAGGTGGGGCCTCACAGGTCTTAGGTGCCCATGGTGCCGACTCGCTGATTGTCCTTTCTTAAACCACTTTTGGTAGGTACTGACCACTGCATACTGGAAAAACCCCACAAGACTGGGGTCATGCCTGCCATTTTGGAGATGCTCTGACCCAGTCGTCTAGTCGTCACAATTTGGCCTGTGGTAAAGTGGCACAGATTCTTACTCTTACCCATTTGTCCTGCTTTTAACACGTCACCTTCAGGAACTGACTGTTCACTTGCAGCCTAATGTGTCCACCCCTTGAAAGATACCACAGTAGATGAAGATAATGAATGTTAGAATTATTCAAGTTAATGGGGATCACTGCCTCACACACAGAAGGAAAAGGATGTGAACAAAGAGAGCAAAGGCCTGAATGTTCCCAGTGAAAGTTGGAACTCTGGCCACACTGCTTAGATGTGGCACAAAGAGGAAGCTACCACTGTCTGCCAGCTGATGCCTGAGTAGGGACGTGGTAAAAAAACAACAACAAAGTGACTGCCTTTAATGCGCAAGTGGTCCAGCACACCATCTCAGTACACCTTCACTATGGCGGCTCTCAGCCCACAACATCCCACAATGTTTGAGTGCCTCACAACAGCATAACAGTGGTACCCACAGGCCACTGGTGCTAGAAGGGAACGACGACTCTGGTGAGTGTTACAGAGCAAACGACAGATATCTCTTTTTTTTTTTTTTTTTTTTTTTTTTTTTCAAAGCCTTTCCCCTCAAGATGATGAAATAAAGACATGGGATTCAGCAGGGATGGGAATACTACAAAAAGAAAGAAACTGCATTGTTTAAAAATAAATACATGAATGATGTCGCTGTTTATGAGTCAGGAGTTGCAGAGAGTTCTGCGTGGGTTTCTTCAAAGATCAGCCTGATCAGTGGAGATGAAGCCCAGGACAGCACTCTAAACACACAGAGCTTATTGATTTACTGTTAGCTGTAACCATGGACAGCTGTAAACGTGAGAGCTTGTGTATGTGTGTGTATGGTGTGTGTGTGTGTGTGTGTATGCCAGGGCATGAATCACCAAGCAAGAAATAAAAATGGCCAGACCTGGTGTTTGTTTAGCTGTGATATAGAATGAGCCACTTCTGTGTATAAAAGACATGCATGTGAGTGTGACATTATTGGTGGTGGTGGCTGCGAGAGGAGGGCTAGTGTGATATGTTATTCCTCTGTTGTGATTAATTACGTCGTACATTATGAGTACATTGTGTTTACTGTCAGTACTTCTCAGAACAAACAGCGTGACGCTACAGATGGAGATACAACAAGATTTGACTTTCTACGAGGAAAAACTTGGGACGACGGGCGGCAAAGCTACGATGTATCCTTAAAAGACCCATAAAGAGCCAGAAAACAAGAGCATAATTACTGTAGTATTGCCAGTATTTGCATTTTTCCACCTGTGACCATTTTTTTCTTATATATTTAATTAATAATAATAATCATAATCATAATAATGTTTATTTAATATTTAATCATTTCATTTAATAATTATTTTTAATCATTTATTATTTAATTATCACTGGCAAAGGTCTCAAACATTAAAATATGTCTTGAGTGTTATACACTTGGCATTAAAGGGTTCAATGCATATAGGAAGGATATAAAAGTACATATTTCAACAAATAAAAGTAAAATGTATTTTATTATTAAGTGTGACGGTTGTGTGCGGTATAGCAAAAAAAAATGGTGGTACTTCTCCTCACAACAAACCTGAACTAGCACATCTGTGGGCTGTTTTATTTTACAGTGGTGTGAATTAGGCTGAGTGTTTTAATCAAAACTATAAATTGAGATGCACAAGAATCCAACGGACTGACGACAGTAACTACGTTTAAATGTACCCAGTAGTCTGAAAACGTTTAGAACAAGACATCACAAGAGCTGTGAAAAAGACTAGTCCATTTACAGTCCTGTTTACATGGACAAATATTTAACTTCAGTAACATTTGAGAAGCTTTAAAGGTCTAAGGTTGTGGCTTGGATCCTGTCTCTGGTCACGGTCTGCATGAGTTTTGTTCTAGTACTACAGTGTCTAAATTCAGCCATGTCACTCCACTGCTGCGTCCTCTTCATTGGCTTCCTGTAGCTGCTGCCCGCATTAGATTCAAACCCCTGACTCTGGCCTACAAAGCCAAGAATGGACCAGCCCCTTCGTACTTGATGGCAATGGTCAAAAGCCGATCTGCACCAAGAGCCCTTCAAGCTTTAAGTACGGCTCGTCTTGACTCGCCATCCCTCAAAATCCATGAAAGACAAGCGTCCAGACCTTTTTCTGTCCTGGTACCAAAGTGGTGGAACGAACGTCCCTGGGTGTCCGAACAGCGGAGCCACTCTTCAAACGCAGACTGAAGACCCACCTATTCCAAGAGTACTTGAGCAAAGAGTAGAATATTATGGTGTCCATATTGGCTTGTGTTTAGTCATCTCTAAGCTTAAAGGTATCTTTGAATTTTTAGTCTATTCAAACTAGCTGAGGTTTTTTGGGGGTAAATAGCAAAGCACTTTTGTAAGTCACTCTGGATAAGAGCATCTGCTAAATGCCTTAAATGTAATGTAAATGTGTCATCTGCAGCCGGAGTCTGATAGAGCACAATTGGCCATGCTTTCTCCAGGTTGGTAGATGGCGCTCTTTCTCTGAGCATATTGGCTGCCTGGCAATTTTTAAAAATAGATGGTGGCCGGCTTTGCATGTATCAGGGGAGACATGTTAAGTCCTATCCTCCTAGTGTCGGGAGCACTGCTAGTACTAGGGGAAGCTACGAACGGGCATAATAACTGGCAGTACCAAATTAGGAATCAACAAACAAATTATAAAATAAAAAGAAACTTAGCTGTGAGTGTGTGAGGGTATATATGCCCCTAGCTGTGAGTGTGTGAGGGTATATATGCCCCTAGCTGTGAGTTTCCAGGTAGGCTCTGGACCTGAGCGGACCCTGACCAGGACGAAGCAGATAAGAAGATTGATGGATGGATGGATGGACATCATTAGAGAAGCTTCTATATAAATTATAGATGCAGAATTACACATGTATATTCCACCCACTCCTTCAACTCTGTCCACACCACCTGTAGAGTAAGCCCAGATAATGTCTCTCTGTGCAAACCATTCAGAAGAATATGTTAAATTAAACACCAATTAGACCTTATGGTGGTGCCATTTTAATGAACTGTTCTGTGAGGACATCACCGCTTAAAGGAACTCCTTCACTTAAAGCAGTTCAGTATCACTGGGGGTAACACTTTAATTCCCATACTAGAGACCAGGTTTAAACTCCCTAGTGCTTTCAGGCTACTTCCATTTGAAGTTAAACATTAAAGCCTTCATTCATGTTACAGGTACCCTTTGTACCTCTTGAGCCCCCTGTACTGCTAATTGTCTGTGCACAGGTCTCGGCACATGTTGGAGCTGGAACTGAAGGATGGCCTTTTGGGTTTACACTGGGCTTCTTCTGGATCTGAGGTGTGCAGCATCTGCAGCACGCTGGTGCATGGATGATCTTAAGGGAAGAATGAATGAGTCAGGGGGAAAACAAAAGGCAGGAAGCCGTTCATTCGCTCATCATCTGAAATCCGCAGCAGATGTGAAGGTATGCATGAGTCACGTGAGATCTGAATGGTGAAATATGACGCACTGTGTGGGAAGTGCTTATATCTGTATTTGATTAAGTCACACTACTTCAGCACTTAAGGATTAGAGGCAGATCCTCTCTCACGGCTGCCACTCACTTTGTCACTCTTTATCAGCGGCTGTTCAAATCAATGTCTCTCACCCGAGCTTGTCGTAGCAGCCCTGCTTAGTTTTATCTCCTAACCCCTTCCCCCCCCCATCCTTCTTTATCCTCTTTCCCTTTCTTCTTCTCCCTACTCAGCTCAACATTACAGCTTCATTGTAATGACTATATTAAAATGTCATTTTCCTATTAGGAAATTAATTTCCCAAATCACTTCTAAAGAACAGTTTCCACCCCATGTTTATCTCTAACAATTATACAGGGTGTTTTTGTTTGTGTTACTGTGCCTTTAACCAATATGCTAATGAGCTCTGCTCTGATTGGATCTTTTTGTTTGGATGTATTGTCCCTCAGAAATCTTGGCAGAAACACTCCTTATATAAATGGATGAATAGGCAGATACACGGATCAGCCATAACCTTAGCACCCCTGACAGGTGATGTGTAAAACACTGATTAGCTTCATCAACAGTGATGTCTGTTAGAGGGTGGATATATTAGGCAGGAAGAGAACAGTTCCTGAAGGTGATGTGTTAGAAGCAGACAAAGTGAGCAAGCCTAAGAATCTTAGCCAGTTTAACAAGGGCTAAAACTATCAAAAGTGGGCCAATGAAGGACAACTGGTGAACCAGCAACAGGGTCCTGGGCACTTCATGTTTATTGATGTGATCCATGGAGGCCCCACCTCACAACTTACAGGACTTAAGAATCTGCTGCTAATGTCTTTGGTGCCAGATACCACAGGAGGCCTTCAGAGGTTGTCTGGAGTCCATGCCTTGAATGCTTCGATCTGTTGTGGCGGCACCAAGAGACTTAATATTAGGCAGGTGGTACTAATGTGATAGCTGATCAGTGTGTATGTAAAACATTTTAGGGACATCACAAAAAATCATGAATTCAGCCGTTTTTGTCTTAATATCCCTTATAAACTGTGAACGGTACATTTTGAAGCTTGAACAATATTTAGAAACTATATCTAACTCTTTTATTTTTAAAACACATGGAAATAAATTCTTAATATGGGCCCTTTAAGTTACAAATGATTAAAAAGTGTTTTCACATTCGATTATATTCCATTATATTGTGTGAGTATTTCACAATAAAAGGACCAATATAAATGCTCCACAATCTCTAAAATCTCTTCATATCGTAAGACTTTTTTTGCTGCCTGCTGCTTCTATAAAGTTACTGTTACAGGTTTATTAGACAATAACAGTATGATTAACTGTATTTGTTAACTATATGTGTTAAATGTCATACATTACATTATAAACTAATGTTTTTACTCACACTATGTATTATTCCTCTTCTTACTTTCAACTCGAAGCTTTGCCAGGATGGCCATATTAAGTTGTTTCCAAAGCATTTATGTCTATCTTGCAATACATATATTCACTGTTAACACACACACAGACACACACACACACATATATATATATATATATATATATATATATATATATAAAACCATATACAATGCTGTACACACCTCTAAGAAACTGTAATTATAACTATAACTATGTATGTAACTATACTGTAACTATAACTATATATGTATTTAGGTAACATACTATATATGTTGGTTAGAAGAACAGCTTGAAGGACACCATGTGAAGGACACATGTTAAAAGAGACTGGTAGAAGGACACAAGGAGAAGAACACAGGTAGAAGGAGAGGGGGATTCAACCAAACATGTTTCCTTCTACCTCTGTGATTTGCTTGGTTCCACCAGCAGCTCAGCTGATTTACTTTAATGAAGGACTGATTAGATACACTAGGTACTGAATGATAACTCTAAATACTGGCCTTCCTCAAGGAGAGCTTTGGAAATACTTAAGCCAACACTCTCTCTCTCCCTTATTTATCTCTCAGTCCCTCTGTCTCAACCTCAGCCTCAACAGTACCTGGTGATAAATTAGACATGAATATTCAAAGTCTAACCCTGCCACTCTGTAATGCCCCAATGTCAGGTATTCAAATATTCATGACCTCCGAGTAAGCCGAGCCTTTCCCGCAGTCTGCACATCGCCCCCACAGAGATCAATAAGTTTAAACGAAGTCGTGATCGATACCAGCACGCCCTACACACATTCTCTTATCCAAAAAGCCCCCGAAATCTCTCTCACTCTCTCTCTCTCACTCTTTGACTCTTTGAGAAATTTTATCATGTCTGTTCTTCTGACCACTGAGCTGATCCTGTCCTCTTTTCTTTGTCTGCTGCTCGTCAGTCAGTCCATCTGTCTGTTCATCTCAGCATTTCATTCTACTCAGCACACACTCCGGAGCTAAACCAGACTAAAAAGCTGAACACCTTTCTTTCCTTATACTAGCCAACAGTAAGGCTAATGGCATAACATCGTTAATTAGCTACACCGATACTGAAGGCAAGGCTGAAATATGCCACAACAGCAGGATTGCTAACATGGATCTGTATGTGTGTTAAAGCAACAGTTCTGGGAAAAATACCTCCAAATACCTCAAAGCAGAGCTGGGCAGTATGATTATTTTATCGTAACGTGATCAATTTTGTTATTTTTTATAAGCATATGGAGGATATTAGTGCTTTATGAACACTGACCAACTGCAACTTTCATTACACAGTGTAATTAGACTGGTTTAATTGGATGAAGTGCAGCAGATGTCTTTAAATATTGTGATATAGTATTTTTACCATATCGCCCAGCCCTACTTCAAAGGTCGTACATCCGCCAATTCACGTTTGGTGTTTGTGTCTGTAGTTTTGCTCTGGAGCTATAAAGCTAATGTAGCTAGCAAGTAAACAGAATGGAATTTAGCATCACTTAAACATCTGCAAACAGCTGCCTCAGACTGCTTCTTCATGTATGTTTTTTTTTTTTAGGTAAACCGGTTCAAGTAGGACAAGCTTTTGGCCACCTTCTCATATTCCCATATCCCATATCGTCTACACATTCTCACAGCTCAGACAAAAATTTCTCAAGATTCATCCTGAAAACTGTTATCATGAAAGTGAGTTCTTCTCTCTCATCCTATGTGTTCTTCAATCATTTCTTTTTGAATTTTGGTGTAAAACACAGAATTCACACCTTTATTACTTTAAAACTGTCCGTCATGTGTCAAATTTGCAACCAGAACCTGTGCAGCAGAGACCAGAGGCAGAGCCAGACTGTTGTACTCATTTGATAGACCCGCCCCTTCTCCCAGATCAAGTGTGTGTCTCAGACCGCCTTCATTGAGGTTACAGCGCAGAAGCAGAGCAGATTCTTTCCCCTGGATTCCCAGTTTGTCCAGTAAGTGTAATGTTTTAAGTCAGCCATGGCTGTCAATCACTTCATTCCTAAGTGTAATCCCACCTTCTTACAATACAGCAGAATAACATGTGGAAACAAATTTAAACAAAATGGGCCAGTATTAGCACAGGAAAAACTAAGAGCTGGAATTATACACTGGTGATTGCAAGACAGACTAGGAGGGGAGGTGGGGAGGGGGACGGGAGTGAGATGTGGAAATTGGCTGTTTTGTCATTGAAACGTAGGGATGTGCGAAGCTACACACAATTCTGCACCCAGCCAGCAGAGGTGCTAGACCTGTGGTTGCTTTACTTTTGAAAGACACTGTCCATGCTTTTCCACAGCCATTGATAAATAATTTGTTTCTTTATATGTAAAAGTCCACAGAATATATGAAAAAAAACTTTTCGATGCAAATATTTGCATTCAATTATTGGAAAGCTTTTCTGGTCTGAAGAGGCTTTTTAACCGACTAGCCTCCAGTCTGTCACAATTAAGCCCACCTAGCCCACCAGGCTAAACTAATGTTTTCACTCCTGACAATTTTGTCTAATTCAGTTTACACACTACATGACTTCTAAATTTGTCAGTTTGCCTTGTAGTTGTGAATCTTGGTTTGAGGAAGTCATTGTGGTTTGCACACCACATTTAATCACAAGATATTTCAATCGCCAATGAATCTGTCATAGCTTCCAAATGCATTTCCCACACATGAGCAGTAACATTGTATATATCATGTGTGACACATTCCAAAACAGATGTCTGTAAGAAATGAGCAATTCAAGTTTATTTTTACAGAGTCCAAACAGGCCGCAGAACTCTTCTTTTAGCCATGCTTGTTGTTAATGTACAACCTTTCCCCCGGGGTTTCCCTTTACTTGGTGTCTTGCACTGCTCTCATTGGCTGTAGCTCGTCACCACACTCCCTGCCAGTCACAACCGGATGACAATGTTTTTCATGCTGCTGGATTTGGACTCCAAAGCAGGTCCAGATATTTAGCATGCTAGATCTCTTTCGGACGTCTTTGAGGAATCAGCGAGGCATTGGTGAGCTCTCAGCAGGATCTCGGATCACATCTTTGAACAGTTCCCAAAAAGTGATGGAGCCAGCCCTGAGCAAACTCTGATTTACCATTGATCTTTCATCTGCAAAAACTGCTGGCGAGTGGAACATTAGGGCTAACATTGTGTACTGTGAACTTGCTAAAATATGGGTTATATAATGGTATATATAATAATAGGCATGTGACGCCTAGCTGAGGATATCAATCACTGCAGTGAATTGGGCCCTTAGCTTAATTCTAATTTTTTAAAGAATTTGCCCCGCTGGCTAGCTCTGGGGGGCAGCTGGCTGCAGCATTCAGTCGGCCATGACTGTGCTAGTTGCCTGGTGGTATTGGAGCAAATCGAGCCATGCTCTCCTACCATGGCCTGCACACTCAGCCAGCGCCTTTCTTCCACCTGGCCTTTCGTTACCAAGTGATTGACTTGCATTATTTTTGATTCAGGGGCCGGAGGGTCTGTTGCTGCTAGGCTAGGACTGATGGTCTTTTGAACCCATCAGAACCTGAGCTACTACAGGAGGCCCTTGTGCTCAATAGAAAGCAAATAGCTAATTGGCTTCATTTGTGTGCCTTAAATTGACGCCCATTGGCTTCATTTTCTCAGCATGTGTACGAGAGCCAATTTGTACGCTTTGTTTTTGCTGTTTCATAGCAAGCGGCGCTCTCAGCGTGTGACTGCGCTCTCATGGACACACTTTGTGCATTAACACTCGCTTGTGGAGGGTGTGGGCCGTTCTGCAGCAGACAGGTTTGATTGCTCGGCAGCCCCTCACGTTCCACTTGATAGATTGCTGTGCTGCATTTTATTGCGTCGACAGACTTTTTTGCACACTTTGCTGTTTTCTACAAAGCTGTGAAGCCGACCAGTCAGGAAAATGGCAAGATTTTCCCTTTAGCGACACCTTTAGCCGATGTAATTGGTGACAGTTTCTTTCAAAGCGAGGCAAGCGGTCCAGCTACATTTGCAGTTAACGGTTTGATTCCCTTCCTCATATTCCATGTAATACAGTGAAATCCTCCCAGCCCGAGATAGCTCTCATCATTAAGATTCACAGCATGCCCCACTCCAACACTTAATTAGTCATTTGCCACAAGATCTGCTGGAGTGCCATAAGGGTCATCTTTCCAGACCTGCTCTTGTAGATGAAGTGTTTGGGATAAGTATTACAGAATAATACATCATCATAATCCTCATCATAATCACAAGATACAACACTCCACTGTTTTCCCCAGGCTTCTCCAGCCTAATGTTGACAAGGGCTAAATCACAAAACTGTAAACTTACACGACATTAACGACCTCAAGGAAACGTCAGTGTAAGGCCAAAATGGCTCTGCTTATTCTGGTGAACAAGCTGTCGAATGGACAGATTGCTGTTTAAAATCCTCATCCATCTCATGTGCACTGGCAGTCACAAAGACCTGCTCAGATGCACTTACAGTTATATTTCCTAGAGGTTTGGGCACCCCTGGCCTATCAACACATTTTATTGATGTTTGAACTGAATAGAAATAAACACAATCTCTTAATTAAAACCTAAAATCTAAAAAAAAAGGTTTGACACTGTTGCAATTGTAAAGTCTCAGAACTTAATTAACTCATTAAGTCTTCACTGGCTTGTTGGAACTGGTTAGGCAGGTCAAGAATTCTTCACTAATTAGCTGTCTGTGGATATTATATGGAAGCTAATTGATGCCTACAAATCAGGGGCAAACTAAAAATAGACATCAAAGCACTTCCAGCTCACAATTTCCATGATCTGAAATGCTATTAATAGTTAAAGGGAAATGTGGAAGTCCAGGCAAGATCTAGAAGATCAAGAAGATTACCGGATAGAATGGCCTGTATGTTTGCCCAGAAAAGCAAAGCAAACCTTCATACGACAGCAGCGGATCTGCAGGATTGTGCAGCTGACAACAGAGTTGTGCTGCACTGTTCTACTGTGATCTGCATGAAAGAGTCATCACAAAGGAAAAATCTGTGACTCTTATCTGAACCCAGATGAGGTCCATGTTTAACTCCTCCTGGTCCCACCACTGAGCCTGGTGGGTCCCTGGTGGGCATCCATATATGGGGCCAATATAGAAGCCATGGGCAAAACTTTCTAGTTTCTAACTGGGCTAACCATACAGGCCTCACATGGGTTTGGGTTTATTATGTTTTGTGTTGTGTGGCAGACAGTGGCACAGGACAAACTGCATGGGTGGATGGTAAAAGGGTTTTCGCCGAATATAGGCCGAGATCATGATCCAAAACACCTCAAAACCCGCTGTTTAATACTACCCGAAATGCAAGCTGAAGCTTTTAGAATAGCCCTCATGTTCATGTGCAGCAACAAAGCCCAAGAATATTGCAGAACTAGAAGCACTTTGTGAGGAAGATGTCTGCCAAAGGGGGTGTTACTAAATGCTGAATTGGTAAGGTGTCCACTCATAATAGCAGAGTATTTAATTTAATGTAATAGTCCTGTGGTTTAACATTCCCAACCTTTTGTGTCATCCTAACCCCTCCAACCTAAATTATTTGCCTTAAGTGGCCCTTGGGATTTTGAACAGGCTAATGTTAAATTACACATTTTTAATGGTAATGGTTTTGTGGCCAGGCTTACATTTTTAGTTTCCAAATTTCATTATTTTTTTAAAGCCTGGGTTCATACTTTCATACTGGGTTCAGACTAGAAAGCTGCTCCAATCATATCACTTGCTTAACACAATTAAGAAATTCTAGACACCAAGAATGATTTAGCTGCCTATTAACTGTAATCTGTATTAAAGTGTCTTACAGTGGCAACATGTATCACATGTAATGATTTATTTAGCAGATACTGAATTCATCACTATATAATATATCAACTTTTGTCACATTTTGTACAAATGAGGTTGCAATATACTAAATTTGATTTAATTTGACAGTGCCATTTCCTTCTCAATAAATCCCCCAACACCCCAACCCAGCAGCACCTGCACAAACCCCTGTTTTGGCAACCCTGTTTTGCTGTTCTCCATTCACTATTTGTCACTTTCTGACCAAAGGACAGTTTTTGACCAGATATTAGTATCCGTAACACGGCAGTAATAATGACATGGTGCACACATGCTGACTTCAGGAAGCCTGAAGAGCGCTGGGTTATTGATCACAGGGTTGTAGGTTCAACATTTGGGTCTGCTGCGCCGCTTTGCTGTACTGTATAAGTGTAATGACAGTAAAGGTACTTAACTCTCTAATTTGTCACTACCATGTCAGTGCCACTGTGGTCACCACTCACATCAGAAATCTCAACAACTTTGTTGAGTGCTGTTTCTTGACTCTAGTTATGACACACTGTCTCTAGTTTGAATCTCTGTGAAGGCTCTTGCTACTTAGCAGGGAAACTAGCATCCTCTCTCTCGTGCTGGTGAGAGCTGAGCTTTAATAGCTACTGGGAGGGCCTTTCTAACAAGCTGCAGCTGTCCATTACCAGTGAAAGGGCTCCCGGCACGAACTGGCGAGCGAAACAAAGGCAAATTCTCAATTTGCGTTCTTGTCTGTGCTTGTGTTCCTGTGGATTTGTGAAATGTCATCAGTTGCAGCCCTGCAGTACTGTTCCATTCAAAGGTTCACATCTAGCCAAGTTTAGTCTGAATGCCCGGACGCGTTCTTGTTCTGCCCATGTTATCAAGGATGCATCAGGGCGTGACTTGTGTGGACTCAGTACAGCCAAATATCCCAGAATGCTGTTTTAACCGCAGAATTACTCGCAAGTCCGCCTTTCCAAGTCAGTACTACCAAGTATGCCAGTCTGAAACTGAGAACCCCCCAAAACTGAATATCTGTGGACCAGCTTGGCTAACGGCTGTTATGATGGGTGGGCTTAGTGGCACTCGCTTCAATTCAAGACGTTCATGACAAAGTAAAACACCATTTTGGCCAGGTCTTTTTTCCACACCACCCCCATGTCAAATAGAGGTCAAAACAGACAAGGAAATTAAAGAGAGGCACGCAAATGGGGAAAGTATTGAAAACTTGAAGCGTAAAATGCAAAGAAAATTTGTGATTTATCCTAGAAAAAAAGGCACTGTAATTCCTCTTCTTCTGCAATATCTACTTATTTCCTGTTTGTTTATTTTCCTTGAACACTATTAATGTGACTGCATATATATAGTGATCTGGATTTTCAGTTGTGGACACAGCTCCGAGTTGCACCATTAGTCATAATGCACAAATCTGATTGGCTGAGTAGCGTCACGTGTGCTTGAGTATAAGTCCAGGTCTGGATAGGACAGCATCTGGACCCGGACTGTGATCTACCTATTATTGACCTCTGGTCTGGACCATTATGCTGGAGACCGCTTGTGTACTGCTCTGTGATTGGTCACTTTTCAGGTTTGTAATGCTGTATTTAGACCTAAAGGTTATGCAGGAAGAGAAAAATGGGGCCTAACAGTCTTCAGTCTGTGCTGATAGATGCTAAGAAGTTCCTCTGCAATTCCGAAAGTTACTCCGCACTTAAGAGGTTTTTGGACCTGCCACTTTTCCTCTTCTCCTAGCTTTATTTTTGGAAAGGTACTTTTACTTCTGCGTGAGACATTATTTCACCAGAGTAAATCACTTTGAGATGGATTTAGGCTGTTCTACCCACCTCTGAGTGAACTGCACCGTGTCATCTGGAGAGCACCTAGGCTTCAGTGACTGACGGTTATGAAACAAAGGAGTGAAGTGGAAGAAAATAATAATAATATTTCATCAAATTAAAGCAAGGTGTAGAGGCGACTGATAATCGAGGTGGTGCAGATATACAGTTGGATTCAGTAATCAAGTGTAAAGAACACTTGTGTGTCAATCAAATAAGTTTAACTAGGGCAGTTTCACCAGATTGTGCTCTCATATGCCATGCCTTATTTGATGTGATCCAATGCCTTCTTTAATGTTTGTACAGCAGTTTCAGTGTGTTTGTGTTTTGCACACCTTCCTATCTCACAGTAAAAACTGCAGGGCTGTCCCTTTATACCCAATGTACTATCTAGAGTGTGCTGCTTCACACAACATACAGCACATCCTTAAAACACATTCAAAAGACTGGCCTTTAAAACTCACTTAAGTGTTTGCTGATTAACCCACAAGTCTAAATTACACTAAAGGACTTCTATTAAAAAAAAAGTATTTAGTCAGTCACCAATTGTGCAAGTTCTCCCACTTAAAAAGATGTGAGAGGCCTGTAATTGACATCATAGGTAGACTTCAACTAAAAAATCAGAAAATCACAGTTCTACTTTGGTTTCATCTGACCATAAGACATTCTCCCAATACTCTTCCGGAACATCCAAATGCTCTCTAGCAAACTTCAGACGGGCCCGGATATGTACTGGCTTAAGCAGGGGAACACGAGATCTGAGTTCCTGGCGGCGTAGTGTGTTACTGACGGTAGCCTTTGTAACGTTGGTCCCAGCTTTCTGCAGGTCATTAGCCCCCCCCCTGATATCTTGTGTGGAGCCCCTGATCGAGGGAGATTAGCAGTGATCTTGTAGGTCTTCCATTTTCTGATTATTGCTCCCACAGTAGATTTCTTCACACCAAGCTGCTTGCCTATTGCAGATTAAGTTTCCCAGCCTGGTGCAGGTCTACAATTTTGTTTCTGGTGTCCTTCAACAGCTCTTTGGTCTTCACCATAGTGGAGTTTGGAGTGTGACTGTTTGAGGTTGTGGGCAGGTGTCTTTTAAACTGTTAACGAGGTCAAACAGGTGCCATTAAGGTAATGAGTGGAGGACAGAGAAACCTCTTAAAGAAGAAGTTACAGGTCTGTGACAGCCAGGAATCTTGCTTGTTTGTAGGTGACCAAATACTTATTTCCCACCATTATTTGCAAATAAATTCTTTAAAAATCAGACAATGTGATTTTCTGAATTATCGTTTCTCATTTTGTCTCTCATAGTTGAGATCTACCTATGATGTCAATTACTTTTTAACTCCATCTTTTTAAGTGGGAGAACTTGCACAATTGGTGACTGACTAAATACTTTTTTCCCCCACTGTATATTCTGGACCACATCTATCATCTAGGAAATGAAGATTGTGGGCCCTGCTCTTCTCTTGTTGGAACTTAAATGGTCTAAACACAAAATGATAAACTTGTACAGTCAGAGGTGTGACTTTACAAGTGCAAAGCAGTGCAAAAACACACACTTCATATTATAAGTCCTTTAGTGCAACTTAAACTCGTGGGTATCAGCAAACACAAATGTTTGTGTGTTTTGGCTGCATTTTAAGGATGCGCTGTATGTTGTGGGAAGCAGCACCCTCTAGGTATGAACTACTGGGTATGAAGAGACAGAACCGCACCTTCCTATTGCTAAAATAGTGATGATCCTTGTATGACAAATGCTTTGCAGCTAATGGTGGTCTATCAAAACTAGGCTTTAAGGTTAGGTTTTTGGTTTGGTAACCTAAATCCATCTCAAACCTCTAAACTTACAACTGAACTGTACCAAACCGGACTGAACAGTTATTTGCACTCTGCCTATTTTGCACTATGACTATTTGCACACCTGTACAGATGTCCTTTTCTTTTCTGTAAATATATTTTTCAGCTCTTTATTACCTTTATTACCTTTAGTACTTTCTACTTTTTTTTTTTTTTTTTTTTTTTTTTTTTTAATTTATCCCCTACCCTATTTATTGTTTAGTGTCATTTTCCTTTAGTTTAAGACTGTGTTCTGTGTTTCTTTGTTACTTGTCATGCGTGTTGCTCTCACCAAGACAAATTCCTTGTATGGGTAACATACTTGGTGAAATAAAGAGATTCTGATTCTGATTCTGATTCTGATTCTGACGTGATATTAGGTTTTTACGTCGCAATATGTCTAGTGGAGGGGATCTAGTGGACCTCACCTATCAGACATGTTCCGCAATGATGGGAAGAGTTTTTTTGGGGGTGTGGGGATCAGCATTTGGATGATTTTTGGACACAGGTTGGATTTAGAGGTTCAGCTGTGCGTGATCAAGGAGGCTGTTGACCAGACAAGTTCATTTAGTTGGTCCAGCTGGGGAAGGAGACAGGCTCTGTATGACTGTCTGTCCTGTGACTCAGGATCAGAGCTGTACACTCATTCCCCTCAGGAGCGGCCATGAGCACAACTCATCAGACTGCTGACAGCAGCCCTCTGCCTGTCACTGAGAGCAGGCCCATTTAAAACGCACTCACACACACACACACTTAACGCTCAACACTCACGTATGGCATCTGTTCTGCTTCTGTACTGGTTCCAATTTATTGCCGGATATTAACAAATATGATGCCCCTACCCAACCCAGTTAGCCTATCAATTTGTGCTAACTTTGTGCTAGCAGTATTTAGGCTAGGGGAGCCTGCGGCACTGATTGTACTGTATTGTACTTATTTGTAGTTTATCTTTAGGAGCCATACCGTGATAAAAACACAGGCAGCAGATGGAGTGCGTTGTGATTAATGATGGTGGGAATGAGATCTCTTTGAGATAATGACTAATTTTCTTTCCCTCTAGTTGAGTGTCATTCCATAAAAGGAGCACAATTTAAGAGGATGAGAGACAGAAACCTGCTGTTCATCTGGATGATCTGTATCACTTTCAAGTCCATCACGAAATAGTGTAAAACATTTTTTTCATTCAAATTGATTGTCTCATCTTAAATATTACTGAATGCTTAAATGTGCATCTGTGTTCAGAATAATGCAAAAATATATTAGTTAAATGTGACTGGGTGTGGTACCCTGCAAAGGATTGGCGCCAAGTCCAGTGGGTATTCCTGACCAGTGTGGGCAGGGGGTATTGTATCCAATGATTCTGGCGACCCTGACCAGGAAGGACAAATGAATAAATAATAATAATAATAATAATAATACAAATTATTATCATTATTATTTTAAGTTAAATGTAATAATTTATATGCATTCATCTAAGCCAGACAAACAAGATGAGTTTAAAATGTATTCTTGTTTTTTATTTTATTTTATTTTTTATTTTTTTTTAACAACACTGTATTTCTATACATGAAACAGCCTGCTTTAGCAGAACTGCAGTGCTATGGGTCACATTCATCACCAAGACATGAAACAACAGCTGTCCTCTCAATATTAATCAAGTGTTATTTTGGCCTGGTAACGAACAAGATGTCGGGAAGTCATCCTGAGAACTCTAATAAATGATCTATGAATGTCTGGGATTTTTAAAGATTTATAGAACTTTTAAAAGAATATTCAGTTACTATGCTCGCAGCAAGTGGAAATACTATAGGGAGGAAAAACATCCCAATTATAAAAGTATGTGCAGATTAGGAAATGTCCTGTACTACTGTAATGGTGTGGAGATGTCAGAAAAGTCCTCCCTGAGATGGCCATTCTGAGAAGGTCCTAAGGGTGTCATGTTGTAAGCAGGTGTGTATTAGAAAAGTAGAACAATAGACGGTGAGATATGGAAATAATTATATTGATCAAATCTGTGAGCATGGCAGTGTGTACATGCAGGTTACAGTTCCACGGTCACATATCACTGCCACATAGCAACACTGATAAACATACTGAATTATAAAATCCACTCTGCAAACATGTCTGTTTCATTTCCCTTATGTTGCTGCACACGGGGGAGAGAGAGGGGATGAAGTGTAGACTGCAGCATTAGTGCATAAAAGGATTCACTGGACTTTTATTTTGTAGTTTGGCAGAAAAATGGCAACACCATTCAGTAAAGGGTTTTAATAACCGGGCTGGTAGAAGCCAGTTTAGCATGAAATATTACGCCTCTTCACAATCCTCTCCATCACAAGCTCAGTGTGACTGGGTTTTCAACCCACCAATGAAGACTGAATAGAAAAGGAGGAAACTGGAAACAACAATTCTCTCAAATTAGCAAAAATGTTTTCCATCTTGGATAAAGTGAATGATTTGGATTATTGGTAAAGCACCATCAGAAATGTTAGTTGGGTGACATCCCCACCCAGGGGTTCCATAGTGAAATGGGGGAGAGACTTCAGACTCTCAGTCCTTGGAAAATGGGGTGCTGGCTGCTCCACCCACAGTCCCCAGAAAGTGAACACTGCAGACTCCAGGGCCGTTTACTTGGTCGTCTGTAAACTACAGCGGTGCACAGCTGACAGAAAACTGTCTGGAAGGAAAAGCTTGTAAATGTGTAAATCTCTGCACTGTACTGCTCTAGTGAAGCGTAAGCATGCCACGCCATCTTCAGGAGTTAGTGCAGAACAGCACTTGATGGTAACACTTGATGGTTTAGGAGAGGAAACCAGCATGTATATATATGTATATAATGAAGCACATTTCAATTAATCTTATCTTATTTGGCAGTTCATGTTCATTAAAAGCCCTTAACCCAGTACTTTAAAATTATACTATTAGACCAAGCTCATTTCCTGGCCCAACTTTTACATTATTATTTTTTTCTAAACAAATAAAATTTCTAAATCATAGTCCATACTCATGTCAGTCGTTTTAAGGCCTGTAATAAATTCATAATCACAAAAATGAATATTCTGAATTTTTATCATACACAGCAGCTTATCGCTGCCCATTCCTTATAAGGAGTGTTTCAGCCTGTGCTGCTTTTTGAATGTGGCATGATGCTGGACAGCCAATCACAACAGAAGTCATTTACATATATCAGTCTTAATGTCTCAGTAACAAAACAGTCTGTCACAATTCTTAAAGATGGAAGAAAGGTTAGTAAATAGGTTTTTAAAATGAATAATGATTGATAGTATTGGATTATTGTATGATATTGTAACTGACTGGAACTGATGTGTACCCTGAGCTACTGATATGTGCTTTTTAAATTCTGTCCTTCCTTTTATTTTATTCATTACGAGTTACTTTTAGATTTTTCTGTATTTTCTTTTTTTTTAGCATGTACTGACGTGGAAGATCTTATAACTCCTTTATCTTTTTTTAAACTTTTATTTTATTTTATTTTATTTTTTTAAGCCTGGCTGGAATAAGAGACTTGTGTGTGAGACAGAGAGAGACAGAGAGAGAGAGAGAGAAAAGACTTTCACTGCTTTGCCCCAAATGTTTATTATTATGTGTACGTGTAGGAAATATTTATTTGAAATGTATAATTAAAAAACAAACAAACAAACAAACAAAACTATTAACTTTAATCTCTACCAAAAATAACTGGACTTCTAAACAGAGCCATGGCGCCTCCAGCTGAACACTCAGCTACCTGCACTCACAAAGTGTACCAGCAACAACACACAAGTGGGCTTGTTAGACACCCATCAAAATAAAAGTCCCAACCGTAACATAACTTACTGCTGTAACGTTTAAACCATAATGAGAAGCAAAATAATCGACATACTCAGAAAACATTTCCCTTCAAATAATAGTAAAATGCTCCCAAATCTCTCACCGTCATTTTTGAATTCCTATATTAAGATCTTGACGACAAATGTAATAATCACATCATGCATATTGTGACAAAATCATCATTTTCTAACTGTAGTATCAATATGGTTTATTCAATGCCTTGACACACACATTTTCTGTAGTTTCTAGTAGCGTTTACGGACCATCGAGCACTACCTCGCTCAGGTACAGGATTCCGTTTAAATCCCAGGCGTTTGATTAGAGTGGCTCCTTTCACACTTCTCTGTTCAACAGCACTTCTCCATCCAAACCCGGCTGTGCTTCTCATTCCGACTGCAGGTAACAGCACCTAACAGAAAATACCAGCTCATTATCGTTTGCGTTTATTACAGCTTGAGGCTTGATAAACTGTAAATTAACCAGCGCTAGTTAGTTAGCTATCTTATCCAGCAGATGTGGCATTAGCGAGCAGCGCAGTCTAGCATACTGCACTCAGGCTAGACCAGTGAGGACGCCGGCAGTGTCGGACAGTTAGCACTAGCTCGCTAGCTAGCTATATAAACTAATGCTAGCTATCTAGCTGCTGTAATCTAGCCTCTGTTACTATCGTAGCTACAGAGCCGTTTACCCTTAAGTTAAAGTATTTTATCTAGCTGCTACACGACCTGCATGTGTCTGGGTTGTTTAGTTAGTTGCTAGCTAAATAGCTAGCTAGCTAACCTGCAGTGCCTTGCACCAAGCCGCTGTTAAAAGTTGAGAATTATTGTGTTTCGTGAGGAAAAGAAACGAGGTACAGGTTTATACAATTATGCTCTGAATTATGGACATTTTTGGCTGACATTAGCTAGCTGATATAACAAGTGCCTTAATTCGCTGTTCCTGTGGCTCTGCTCAGGCCAGGCTCGCTAAGCTCAGTAGCTTACTCGTTACTGTCGGTGTGTGAGCTCGTGCGGTCAGGCCTCCCGTTCACATGCTCGGTGTTTCTCACCTCAGTTAAATAATGGTGAGATGCTGGGCTTTGTTTCAGCAAACGCTGCGAGATCGGGGGGAAATGTCGTGTATTCCTCGTCAATGAAACGACAGCTGCTCTAATGTTTATGCTGCGCTGAATGACACGTCAGTTAAAGACGACCTGATCGCTCCACTATGCCCAAATGTTTGCGGACACCTTTTCTAATGAATGCATTCAGCTACTTGAAGTTACACCCATTTCTGACATGCGCCCGCACACACACAGCTTGTCTAGTCCCTGTAGAGATGTACTGCCAATAGAATAGGACTCTCTGGAGCAGATCAACCAGATAAACCTATTGGCACCATGCCTAATGCCAAGCATGGGGATAGAGGGGTATAAAGCCCCCAGCATTGAGCTGTGGAGCAGTGGAACTGTCTTGAATGATTGAGCTAGATGCTCTAAAATCTAGTAGAAAGCCTTCTCTATACACTAGAGACAGTCATGCCAACAAAAAAATACCCTTTATTTCAGGAAACAACAGTGAATGAGCAGGCGTCCCAATACTTTTGTCCATATAGTGTATGTTCCTCCCCTCTTAACTTTGTAAGTATTAAATGTATTACTTCAAGGTAAAACAATCCTGTCTGTTTCTCTTGTCTACAGATATGAAGCTGTATTTTTTGCTAGCCGTGACCCTGATATCCCTCCTCACAGAGGTGGTACATGGGGCTGAGAAGAAAAAACTCCAGATCGGAATTAAGAAAAGGGTGGACAATTGTCCCATCAAGTCCCGGAAAGGGGATGTCCTGAATATGCACTACACTGTAGGTGACCAGGATATTACTCATTTTCACTGAGATGTTCTCTCACTTTTTCTTAGTTAATTTTTTTTTTTGCTTTGTTTGCCTTAAGGGAAAGCTGGAGGATGGGACTGAATTCGACAGTAGTATACCAAGGAATCAGCCCTTCACTTTTACCCTGGGGACTGGACAGGTCATTAAAGGCTGGGATCAGGGGCTTTTAGGGTGAGTGCAGTTGTAAGTCGGCTTGATGTGTTGAGGTTGGACTGAGTGGTTACATACAGTTGTGTTTCAAAAACTCTGTTGTTGTGGGTCATTTCTTTTCTTCCCCCACCCCTTTCCTCAGAATGTGTGAGGGCGAGAAGAGGAAGCTGGTTATCCCATCTGAGCTTGGTGAGTAAATGTGGGCGTCACGTCTCTCCAAGAGTGATTTACAAAATAAATTAGTCAGTGGATGGGTGTCCGTCTGAGAAGTCTGTGCAGTTTAATTTGAGGTGTTGATTAAGAGAGATGACTTTAGTATGTGTCATAACTGTAATAAAGATGGAAGTCCAGCTTAAGATACAGGTGGCGTTGCTGTAATTACTCCACTGCTGGCTAAATTCACACTGCTGCCTTTCAGGACATACATCTGTCAGCCAACTTTAACAAAAGCTTCTCTTCGCTGATTAACAACAACCAGCTGCATGGTGTTTGATTATTATTTTCTTTTAATAACACAAAGAAATTAAGTGTTGTGGGTCATTAAAAAAAAAATCGGTGAACCAGCCTCAAGGAGGAGAAAGAGCTATTCCAGCATCAGGGATGGGAACAAATGGGTATAGTGTGATGTGCTTGCCTGGGTGGAAAACTGCACCCCAGGCTATAGTGTGAGTCTCCTGGGTGTTTTTAGACATTGAAGGTGCAAAGCTTTTAGGTGCTGCACATTGTTACGTCATATGCACAATATTTAATAAGACCATATGGAAACTTTGGGGAGGGGGGGTTGTGAAGTCTAGTAACAAGGCCCCTTGTTTCTTCCCCCTCCTTCCTGTCCTGATACAGCATATCTGGGCTAGGTTGCCTGAAAGCATCTTAGCACCATAGTACATATATTTGAGCTGGCAGCTGGGCTCTAGCCCTCTATTACTGGAAATTGAATACAACTGGTCTAGGAAGTCTTGTTGTTTTCCTGTTGTAGTGGAGGAACAGTAAAGATATGCTGGTAGGTGTTATGGGGCATGTGATTATTCACCTTGTCAGAACATGGTGTGGCAAAATGAGGATTATCAGTGATGGCAAGACAGTTGGTCTCTATATAGTGGCCAGTCTGCAGACTATTTGGTGCCTAGCTTGCTTGTACGTATAGAAAATTAAGAAGTACCAAAACAATTCAGGAAGTTTTTGATGTGATCTGTTTAGGACTGTTTTCCAGGCTATCTTTAAGCTAACATGGTTAGTGAGGGGTTTCATGTTTGAAAGCTTTGTATGTGTTGTCTGTGACTCTACTGCCCCAGATCATACAGTACCAGGAAATAGTTCAGGTGGTAGTCCATGTCCATGTTTAACTGACATGCAGAGCTGATTTGTGAACTATGGAATCATAAATTGTCCCCTGTGTGGGTCTTGGTTCCTCCCAAGGTTTCTTCCTCCAGCTGTGGGGGAGTTTTTCCTTGCTCAACTCACTATTTCTTGCCTCACTGACGCCTTTGGTTTTAGTTGTTTTTTGTGTAGTTGTTGATCTCTTGTTCTCGATTTCTGTAAAGCTGCTTTGTGACAACGCCAGTTGTGTAAAAAAACAAACAAACACACAAAAACACTAAAATAAAATGGATGTCTTTTGTGCATTTGTAGGTTATGGAGATAGAGGAGCACCACCCAAAATTCCAGGTATGTATTTCAGGTGTAATGTGATGTAATTTTGTTGCTGTGATGTGTACAGGTTTCTAACCTAGCATGAAAGTCCATCCAAATAGACCAAACAGGTCATTGAAATTTAAATATAAATGTCATTTAAACTCCTAAAATATTGCATAGACCAGTGTTTCTCAACACCGCACTTTTGTTTTAGTATTTTCCCTGCTATCAACTCACCTAAGCCAACTAATTAGTTCATTAACAACCCATTTTACTGAAGCAGGTGTGTTGAAGCAAGAGGACGAGAGACACTGTGCACAGATGCAATGCCATAAGTATTCATTTCTACATGTACTTTATCCTGTAGGTGGAGCCACACTCATCTTTGAAGTAGAGCTGCTGAGCATCGAAAGAAGAGCTGATTTATAGTGACAGATAAATTTGCCTGTAAGTCTTAACAGATCAGAATCAGTGTACTACATAAGCAGCCTCCCTCTAGACTGTAAAAGCACTGAATTTGGTGGTGGATTCACTATTGCTGCCCTGCAGACTGTGTAGCAGTTTCAGGGGATTTGTTCACCATATTTGCTCACCATGTTTCAGATTCGGAAATGATCACTTCAAAGGTGCAACTGTACAATTGGTTTAAGTCAACTTCAAGTCTGCTGAATATTAAACACATCTCCATTGACCCAGCATGTTTTAGCACCATTCTTTATTTTCTTAAGAACCCTAGTACACATAATTGGTTGTGAGAGTGCATACAGTACAGTTTTCATTCCAGCAGACAGGGACCGTGTTTACTTCCTCATTGTCAGAAAAGTTCATTTTTCAGTTGTGGAGTTGAGCTGAATAAAGGTTTTATGTACAAAAACAATGTCTGGGCATTGACACTCGATGTATCGTAGAGCTAGGCCTATACCACACACACTAGTGTCAGAGTTTCAAATCTGGCTCCTTCCTAGCCTTCACCTAAGTTCACCATAACCTTCGGTCTGCATACACAAGTAAGCTTTAAAAATGTGATAAGAATGTAACAAAATTGGCAAATTCACTCCCAAAGTATTGCTACTACTCAGACTGACTTTGTTAATCTAGAACAACCTCCTGATTTAGAGCAAACATTACTGCTTAAAAGCTAGAGCACTTTTAAATCTTCGTCCGCATTTACCATAAAAACCTACTGAATTACAATGGTTCCAACACACAAATCCCCCAGCCTTCTTGTTCCCCGATTTCACATCAAAAACACTTCAAAGTTAAAACGACCATTTACTTCATTGTCTCTAATAGCTGCCTTAGCCCATTCTGAAACAAGTGTTACTTGTTCTTGATTAAAAAATTAAAAAAAGAAGACAGACATTAAGTGAAAACTACTTGGACAAAAGGGAAAGGAAACGTCTTAATCTAATCTTAATCTACTCAATTACAGATGCACCAAGCCATGTCCTTATGGCACTTAAGTGTTTTAGTGTACAAAACTGAATAACATCAACCATTCCACATTTCCTCTCCCTTACGTTTAGGCTAAAAAGGACACTACCACACTCTCTACGTTAATAGTATATCCAGGAAACAGTACTGAAACAAAGTAAGACAGTTGGGGTGGTTAACCTGCAGCTGAGATAGGCTTTGCTGAACTCCTCGCTCGTCTTCGTTTTGACAGACAGACACTGTGGTGTAGTGGTAGGGTCTGTGTGCCCGCCTCCACCCCTCCTGGGTTAGAGCAACAGGGTTGAGAGTGGGAGGAGCTGGTGGAGTTCATGGGGTGAGGTCCCCTTTCTTCTGTGGAGTGCTGAGCTTCTGCATGCCTCTCACCTTTTCCAACAGCGCCGCCACAAAGTCCTACAGGACGTTAACAATGAATGAATGGAATTTAAATGAGTTTTAGAATATTCATTACATTTTGGGGGGTTTTAACTTTTGTATTTAATGTTGAGATGAACCTGAAATCTTAATCCATTTTCCTTCTGTTCTGTGATGATTACAGGTTAATATTTATTTCCCCTCCGCTGGGGCATGCTGGTGTATCCCAGCAGGCGGTCATTATACTTTGAAGAACTTTGTCTTTTAAATGAATGTAGACAGAACATGAAACAGCTACAGGAAAACACGCTCTCTCTACTTTGATTTCAGGCTGACTATCATTTATAACTAGCTCAGTCATTTTGCACTGTTACAAAATGTGGAAATTCAGTATGCAAGCATCAAGCTGAGCTAACAATAGATGTAATTGCTTGAATGTGGACTTACATCATTAGGCTTATAACAGTCAACAAGCAGCATCTGAAAGATAAGCACATTTGACAAACATACAGTGAAGAAATCAGTTAATTTGCATTAAATAATGCGATTAAAATCCTGATATTCCTGAAGTATATTCCCTTTTCAAAATGTTGTACATACAAATGACTTTGCTTTCTCAGTTTTTGATCAGGTTTATGTTGAGAAAATTACATCTGCACATATTTGTGACAGTACTGCCTTGGGAATAACAATAAAAAAAACAAAACGTCATCACGGTTTTAACAATAGTGTGGAAAAAAACATGAGGTTTTCAAGTGACTAAAGATTACTAAATACCCAAAGTATCAGTTAATAGCTAATAGTTACATTATTATTATTTTTTTTAACTTTTGCCAAGAAAATTCTTATTTCAAAAGAAGTAGGCTGACCCCAACACAGTTGCATGCAGTGTAAAACAGCTCAACAGTCTTGCTGCAATTAATGAATTAATTTAGAAGGCACTGCTCAGTGTTTATAGTATGTGGGGTGGGACTGTTAGCCTTGTGCTTCTAAGGACCAGTAATTCTGCTAATTTTATCTGCATCCGGACCGTTCTACTTTCATTCTAAGGCAAAAAGGGCATCCTGAAGAAGGTCAAACTGTATGCCACCTCATCCAGCAAGAATGTCACGGTTGCTGAAATGCCAAACCTCCACTGTTACAGTGCTATATCTATAGAAACATAGTGGAAAAACTGAAGTTCACTAAGATCTCTGAAGTCTAAGAACAGCAGTATGTCAGAAGCATCAACCTTCACTCTGATGGCTCTCTCTACATCACTGGGTAGATCCAGCAGCTCGTCCACATCAATTTCCAGTTCAGGGACTTCGTCTTCCTGTAGCACACAAACAAATATTAGAGGTTAAAAAGGTTAGTAATGAAGAGATATGAAGATGAATGCAGAACAATGCAACAAAAATACAACCGTCTGCAAACCTCAGAACAACACTGTCTTATCAGGACTACAGCTCTCCTTTTAACTCTGATCAGATGAACGTTTCTCAAATCAGTAGTACACACTTAATGTCATACATCTGCAACTTGTGCCTGCGTCATAGTATGATTACAATGAACATGTGCATTCATGTGATCATTACGCGTAAACGGTTTAATGCAGTGTTCTTTAAACGTGTACATTAAAGTGTTTCTGTTCGTCTAAAATGTTCTCTCTTTAAATATACAGCCTTAAAAAGACAATCCATTAGTAATGTAATCAGAAATTGTCTGTAATTAGGCATGTTTAACTCTCTATGGTTCAGTGTTTTTGCTTTTATCTCCATTGTTTTTCTTATCTAATCTTACATTCGTGTGCCACGTTAGTGAACTGTTTGGTTACAAAGGCAACATGTGCCAGGACTTTTACATGGCTAAATCCATAACACATGCCATGGTCATTTGCATGCCATAGTAATTTAACCAGTTTTAGTCAAGTCAATCTCAAAAATAACTATTGTAATTGGGCTCCCAAGTAGCACAGCTGTCTAGGGTCTTGCTTGCAATACCATGAGAGTCCATGAAAGCATAATTTGGTCCAGAGGTTTGCATGAGCTTGAGTTCTAGCTTGAGTCTTTCCTGCCCTCGTCAAAACATGTCACACCTGCCCACATCTGCGAAATCTAGCACTGTTCCTTCCTGTGTCCAACCTTCAGACATTTATCCACTCTATACATGTCATGCCCACCCACTTCCCGTCTTGACAAGGGCCAGTTCTTGTGCAGACTCACCCATTTTAAACCTTTTTTATTTTTTAACTTATTGCTTTGTCTGTCCTGCCCAGTCTATGATTATTTTTATTATTAGTCCAAGAACATGTAGGAATTCCATAGGTTTTAGTTTAGATTTTAATTTTTTTCTTTGATAAAAAAAAAAAATCATGCAAATCGAACAGACAGTCATAGAAACATGAAACTGAACAGTTTGTACCAAGCACTGGGGGGCACTACAGAACATATTTGGCCCTATAAAACTATAAAACTGCAATTTGGCTCATCAAGCTCTACTTAACTTGTTTTGTTGGACATGATAAAATCAGAATAGTATGTCCAGGACCATTTTGAAAGAATGTGCTATCAGGGGACACTACCAATGTAGGCATTTTCCCTTAAATTGCTACTAACTCAAACAACTAGTCTGACCACTGCAAAATGTAAAGCATTTATTAGAATGAGATTTAGGTTCGCAAAGCAAAATTTTACCAAGGATCATATGATCCAGTCTTTTGAACTAAAAAACTTTGCATTTAGAGATGGAAAATTCAAGTTCCAGTTGGAACAAAATCCTGGGATTGATTTGTACTGTATGGTCCATGTTTGTTTGTAATTATTAATGTCAAAAATGGGACTGCTAGTCTGGTATTTTGACGTAATAGAAAATTTACAGCTTAGTAAAATGATAAACAAAATCTGTATGTACAAACGTCTGGTAGTGTTTGACCAACAATCATAACACATGGAGACCTTTAAAAAGAATCTGACCATCTTCATTCTCAAAACAGAGCCATACTGGTGCATTGTGCCGATTTATGTTTGAACCCCGCACATTGCCACTTGTGGCTATATTTATCATTTTTTATAAAAATGTATTGCTTTAGTTTTTACTGCTGTTTTATTGAACTGTAATAAAACAGTAATGTCCTCCAGTATTGTGGCTGTGCAGCATGGGGGACTTTCTTTTCTTCTTCATGAAAAGTACATCAACATATGTTGACACACCAAACTGGACTCAAGCTATTGTCCACATATCCGTGACTAAGGAGATTCTCTGAGGCCTTTGTCCCTGGTTTCCTCCCTCCCGTCCCTCTTCACAACAGGATGTGCCGAACCCCCCGGGTATACGAGTGTGCGAGAGACGATGACTGTAGTTAACTTCCTGTCAAAATGTACAGAACACAATGTGTTGAGTATGTTTTCGTCTTTCTCCAAACACAGCCTACCATCACGTTCTCAGACCCACTGATGGAACAGAGAGGCTCTCTTCAGAAAGGCTCTGAGGCTGAAGATATGATGGGAATGGTGTAGGCAGGACGCCGACGCCACAGATTCAGTCCATGTGACTAAAGCCTCTATTCATTCACCATTCCCTCCATTTCTGCCTTTCACTCTCACTGTTCAGTCTGCACACTCTTTCAAATCTGAGCCGCTTCCTCTCCCTCTGCTTCCCAATCTCACAGCTTTCAAGGACAGCTGTCATTGCACCTGGCCTTAAATCAGCCAAACCACCCAGCTCTCACACACAGTCCACTGTGCTACTGGGCATGCTTAGCCTCTACAGTGTAGGTCTGGGCCAAAAATCTAATCTGCCATATAATTTGATATAGATAATTATAGCTAATTATGTTCATCTGGAAACGTTTGAGCTGAAGAAAACTGAAGGCGTATTCAGGTTGTTTTGTGGTACATCTGGTTTAGCCCATTCATGTTCCACAACTATGTCTAGAATGCAAAGAAAAAAGGGCTAAAATGACTAAAGTTTGCATAACATCTAACATTAACATCTAATGGTATGAATTTGCCATCCATTTTAATTTTTATTAGAGGTGCACAACCAAAATTAGCCTTGACTGGAAAATGGCAGTTTTTTCTTCAAATAAAAAACCTTTAATTGGCAAATTATTTTTTGGATTTCATGTTTTTTAAAAACATGTTTTATTTAAATAAAAAAGGTATAAAAACTATTAAAAATAGAAAAGTTAGAACAGAAGGTAAACTGCCTATCAATTACTATATTTTAATTTGACAGCTTTTAAAATCATACCTTGTCCAATTTTTCTATCCATCTACAAGAACTGACCCTCACTTAATTGTATTAGTAACACCTAAGGTTAGTTTAACTACTAAGCTCACCAACACCTACACTGAGACAGTAAAGGATGTTAAAATGAACATACAGTAATATTTTACTTAATTTAAATGATTGTTATTTAAAATAAAAAATATACAGGTACAAAAAGACATTTAGAAATAATTTAAATTTGTTTTATTTGAAAGTGAAGAACTTGTAAGTGCTAAATCAGTAAAATTAGCAACATCATAAAAAAAAGATTATACTTATTTCAGTCACAGTGGACTGCCTTTCACACTAGCTGTATCATGCACTATTAACTAGACGGATTTGTGAGTGTTTGGGTTTGTGTGGAAAGTGCTTTTATTATTTAAAAATGAAACATCAGATGATTTGTGCAGTTACAGGTGCTTGCATGGTTCTATTTTGTGCTTTTACCCCACTGTATAGTAAGCTTATTATGTATCCCACTATTACATTTATTTATTTATTCTGTCTTAGATTATACCATCAAAGGCAGAAAAATATTTTATTAGGTTTAATTTTAATAAGATTAATTTACAACAACCATCAGCGAGTATTTAAAGTCTGTTTATGAAATATTTACATTTATTATAAGACATTTATTATAAATGAGCTTAAAGGGAGCACACTGAAACTAACTGAAGCAATTTCTAATTCAAAATAATTGACATACTAAATAAGTATAGGATTTTTTTAAAGATTATATGCATTATTGAAATAATTATATGAATATTTAAGTAACCTTTGTAATCTACACGCAAAAAACGGGAAAATGATGTCACATTATATATTATAATTACTTCCCCACATCCATCATACTATGCATAGTTTGAAACAATAATCTCTTAGGCTTGCAAAAATTAGTGACATATTCCCTAATTAAACATTAAAACATCTAAAGAATGTTTGCGGGACTCCTCTTTTGGTCAAAACCACGGATAGCAATATCTAAGCATGTAGTAACTAGCTTAAAACCAATCAATAGTAACAAGATGATTACTTGTTTAGAATTTCAACTAAGATAAAAAAATATTATAAGTATAAGTCTTTTGAACTCAAAGACGCTACAGTGCTTTATAGGTTTAATAGGTACATTTACCCTATATATATGTGCCACCTTTGCCAGAAATGCAATTTCTTGAACTTTGAACTCAAAATTGATTTTGCACTGGTTCCAGTTCTGGTTCATGCTACCTGATTTGCACGATGCACAATTGAGATTTTGGAGGTGTAGACACCATGGCCTCTGCAAGCTCTGCGTAGCCATGAACCCCTTTTCAGTATCCCAACACAGATATAATTCTCATAATCATAAATCATTGTCGCACTGGTTTGGGATGTTGTGAGAGAATGGCTAGACTTCTTCCTGCCTTTTGAGTGAATAAACGTGCACCCTGGCACTCAGCTTACTGATGCTGAACTGGTTCAAAATCAGCGCTAATACAGAATTCAGAAACAGAACAACAGGCCAATCATTACCATCAGAATTGGAGAATCCCAGACCTTGTTTAGTGTGCAGAGTGTTGAGGGAAAGCTTCAGCGTTGGAATCTTGTGCTGTGTTAAAAATGTGTGTGAGTGTGAAGTGTGCAGGCGTGTGTGCAATCGCAGTCACTGAGCAAGCAGAACTGTGACAGTATGGGAGCAGGCTTGAGTTATGAAAGAATTCACACTGACCCATATTGCTCTGCGGCAATGCTACACTGAGCAGGCCTACGTTGCCTTGCCCAAGGCTGCATGCACAGCTCAATGGAGCAGAGAGCACAAAGATGCTGCCATTTGCACTTATTAGGCGTCGTGCAAAAGCCTGTCTTTAATCCTTATGCAGTCAATCAATGGCCCTAAAGCTTATTTGTGGGGATGTCCATTTAGGAGGATATTAAACATTATGCATGTTGCAGTACTTCAATGCAGCCTGTTGGTGTACAGCACACTCCAGCAGCCTGGATTAACACCAGGACCTTTACCAAGGCTGTGCTGAAAATAAAATTCATTAGAAGTAATACAGCACGTAACTCCCTAGTAAGAGCATAAAGCAGTCAAATGCCACAATCACAGCTTCGCTTTTTTTTTTAAGGCATTTAATCTGCTTCACTATTAAAAAAGGGCATCTGAGTCATACTCTAGTCTACTGCACTAATATAGGAGGGGAACATTAGGAGGCCAAGAATCTCAGCTATTAGCTAACTGTGGCTTTCTTCCACACCATTAGAGGACAGAATTTGTACGAATGCCCGCTGAAACCTTACAGCAAATAAGTTGTGTACCAGTGCACGGTTATCCTTTTTGACGGGCTAGGTTTGACTTGAATTTGAGCCGAGGGCTGCTGTGATGCAACATGTCCTTTCTAAAAGTCGAACCTAATTGGATAACAAACATTTCTGGGACAGGGGCAATTTCATGGTCAAGTTCTTCTGCCAGAGCAAATTCATATAAGTTTCTTCCTGGTTCATGATAAAACTACAGGTCAATCTTCCACTATTTTCAGAAGATTGTGGACACCCCTTCTAATGAATGCAGTCAGCTACTTTTAGATGCATCCACTGCTGACACAGCTTGTCTAGGTCCTGTGGAGAGGCACCGCCAATAGGACTTTGGAGCAGATAAACACGAACCTACTGGCACCCGGCCTAATGCCAGGTGTGGGCTAGAGAGGTATGAAGCCCCCCCAGCACTGAGCTGTGGAGCAGTGGAACTGTGTTCTCTGCAATGTTGACGCTCCATCCAATACTTTTGGGGTGTGATGGTTGAGGTGGAGTGGTGACCATCCAACATCCTGACCTCATTAACACTTTTGTCGCTGACTGCAATCAAAACCTCACAACAATGCTCCAAAACGTAATGAACATGCTTCCTTCTTACTCCAACAAAAGCAGGATCAACTCTTTTTCAAGGCCCTTGATTGTGGATGAGACAAGAAACGAGCAAGTCAACTGTCAACCTGGTGGATCTTAAACCTCCCTCACAAGTCATACAAGCAGGCGACGTCCAAAACCTCTCCATGGAGATGATCCACCATCCTGCAGGCCTCAGCACCAACCCTAATTGTCTAATTTTCTCCTCCAGAAGTGCTTGACTGGATGAATGGTGTTAGATCTGAGCGGAGGGCGATACCTGTCGGGAATGAGATGCCCAGGAGGGGTAGGTGAACACTGCTCTCCAGGTAAAACACCACATATTTACCTGAGACAGGTAGCCAGGGGCGGCACTCGTCAGCTGAAGAACACAGCAGACAGATGAACCCCAGTTGTGAACTGAACAGAACATGCGGTGCAAGAGCTCCATCTGAACTGCTCTTTAGCCCGGAGACGATAATCTGGGTCAGAGTTATCGGCCCATGAGGTTCACTAACTACAGCATGCTTTGCATGTCGGAACAGATGACATCATCTCAGTGGCTAAACGGAGGATGTCTTTGGATCCCTGAGGGCAAGCCAACAAAAGATTTCGAAAACCTCCCCACACCCATAGCTCATGTGCACAGGAGGCCATAAATGACCATAAAGCCATAAATGGCCACTTATTAGCTGCTCATATCGAGGAGAACATCTCTGCAGGCACTAAAAGCTTCTGCCAGACTACATTAGGCTTATAGGTTGTGACAAAACTAGGCTACTGGAGTGCAGCCATGAAAAAAAAGAAGAAAAAAAAAAAGATCCAGTTTAAGATACAGCCTAACATCACTGAGGTGAGGTAAAGATGGTAGATAGCTATATGCTGATGCTGATCTACCAGAGCCTCGTGTTGGTCTTCGTTCAGGCTTCAGGCACCATGCTATTGTCATCACCTGCTCGGTCAGCTTTGTTTTACGGCTTTGTCTGGAGTTGAATCTTGCCACGCCCTTCTGTATGGAGACCCATCTGTTCTGTCTTAATACTGGGCTTCCGAACCGCTAACAACTGTAAAAGGACGGTAATAACAGGCTAATATGCGCATTATTGGCGGTTACCTCTGGAAATGTGGTGAAGGGAGCGTGGCAAACGTGAAAAGACGCGACCGACTGAGCTGACAAAGGGCTCCTCACCTACAACAAAGGACTGTACAACAAAGTGGTGCTGAGAGGTAACGCCACACATGTCCTACCTCGCAGTCGTATAAAGTCATTAACTGGCTAACTATCCACTCCTCCAGGTTCAGCCGCCTCCTCAGCTCTTTTCTGTCGTATTTCACGGTCACTCGTCCTTGCTTCTGTGGAACTTCTTCCTCGGTACCGGGAGGTGTTTGAAAATAGACCCGGGGTTGAGGTGTCGACTCCGGACTCGTCACCGCCGCCATTGTCCAGAATTTGTTGGTTGGTTTGTTTGTTTATTGTTTATATAAAAAAGCTTTAAAATCGTGGTTTAGTGCAGGAAAAGCCCTCCTCACAGCATCAGTTCACAGCCAGTGCCAGTCTACTCATGCCCTGCCATGTGCAGCTCCACTGCATCCTGCAAGTGTCCTCATGTCCTCCTTTCCAATTCTGCAGCGTTTTCTTGGTGGATGTGTGGCTGTAAGGCGGGTTCAGCTCTGGTTTAGCTGCAAGCTGGCTAAAAAAGGGAAAGGATTAATTAGACAAAGTATGTGACACATCAAAGTCCATCTTCCTGGCTCCGGCTATCAATTGTCTGCACACAGGTTGTGGGCGCCTCCAAGTGACCGCAGTTATCACCGGCCGTTCACATCTGACTCCAGTGTTTCCTCTGAGGTAGACTCGTGGTAACAGTGATTTAGATTAGACATGCTGACACTGAAAATGTTAATAATCGCCGTGCTCTTTAATGTAAAACACCATATAGATATTTCCACACGGCTAGATTAGCCTGTCCTCCCCCCCTCCGCTTTATTTGGACTGTTCCACCAAATCACATCTCCTCCTCACCGGTACGCAGCCATGACACCCAGCTGAGCTCAGGGCCTGCTGTATATTCCCTTTCTTAGAATTAGTCTTACATCTTAGTAGACTGGGATCTTCTAAAGCAGCTGTCGCTCCTGCTCAGATGAATGGCCTACCTTCACTAAAATGTGCTTAATAAGCCTCTGTTTGTGTACATCTGTTTTAATGCTCATCTCTTTGTTAGGGATGTGATGTCTATGCCATCATTTTTAAAATGCAAAATATAAAAAATTTTATTAGATTTAGGTCAGTTTGGATGAACCAGCTACATCATATTTGTTCATTTGGTAAAACACAGCTTCATGTTATATGCTTCACTTACATGAATACGTATACACAGTTATGCCACAATTGCTCCATTGATCATGAATTCATGGCAGCTGGTATTGGAAAAATGGGGAAACAAGATTTTGCATGACAGCGTTTGGAATAATCTCAGCCTGTTATATCAGCTCCACTTCCCATATAGGAGCACTTTGTAGTTCTTCAATTCCAGACTGTAGTCCATCTGCTTCTCTGCATACTTTCACCCTGTTCTTTGAGGGTCAGGACCTCTCAGGACCACCACAGAGCAGGTAGTATTTATGTGGTGGGTCATTCTTAGCACTACAGTGACACTGATTGACATGGTGGTGGCGAGTGTGTTAGTAGTCTTTCCTGTGTGTGCTGAGCTGGTACGAGTGGATCAGACACAGCAGTGCTGCTGGAGTTTTTAAACACTTCAGCATCACTGCTGGACTGGTCCACTAACCAGAAATATCCAGTCAACAGCATCCTGTGGGCAGCGTCCTGTGAAAGACTAGAGGTTCACCAGCACAAAATGTGCAGCAACAGATGAGCTTCTTGTCTCTGACTTTACATGTACAGGGTGGACCAACTAGGTATGGTGTGTCTAATAGAGTGGACAGTGAGTGGACACAGTGTTCAAACACTCCAGCAGCACTGCTGTGTCTGATCTACTCATACCACCAGCACAACATACACTAACATGCCAACATGATGTCAACGTCACTACAGTGCTGAGAACAACCCACCACCCAAATAATACCTGCTCTGTGGTGGTCCTGTGGGGATGACTGTGTATATCATTGCTGCATCTTGTATCTCTATTTTGGCCATTTTCCCTTTTTTGCCATAGGTCAGTTTGAATTTAGCAGATATCTTTCATATTGTCATAAATAGTAATAATGAATAATTAGTGGACCAATATAAATTCTCTAAAATGAACCTGTAATAATATATTTTTATACTGATTTTCCACTGATATTCATACCTAATTACCTAAGTGTGTGTGTGTGTATATATATATATATATATATATATATATATACTCACACACACTTAGGTAATTAGGTATGAATTTGTTATACCATGACCATACCATGTCTAAGAAAGGTGACACAGGATATGACCAGAGCGTGCTATAGCTCCAGCACAAAAACAAACAGTTCCTGGAAAGCCTTTTTCACCAGCTGAGGGCCAAAGGTAGAGTAGAATGTAGCTATGTAGCTAAGGAGTCCCAGATGCAATACACCCAGTTCAAGGTAGAAACCCATAAGAAGGAGAACTACAAAGAGCACTTGAAGTTCCTCAGACTGAAAAGATCCATCATGAAAAGCCAAATAGCTCAGACTTTCACCCTTAACCCTCATTTTATTCAGTTCCCCATAAAAAAGCCAGAGTGCTCAGGTCAGGTTTTACCGCAGTAACTCTGATGAACCACATGATGGAGCTAAAGAGAAGCCTTTTTCATTTGTTAAAATTGTCAACCCTTAGTGGATTTGGATGAACTGGTTTAATTGATTGAAACTAATGTTGGGGTAGCCTATACAGTTGTATGTAAACGTTTGGGCTCCACTGGCCAAATGTTATGTTATTGTATATCATACTTTTCTATGGTGATTTCTTTGGTGTATCTTACTTCAAAATATGTAAAGTGGAGGAGGAGATTTCAATGAATTAGTATCCTAACATGTTTATCTATGAATATTTTGATGACTAGGATCAGTGATAGGGTTAAGGTACCTTTTTAATAGGCTTCGACTGGGATTAGAATTAGATTGCAGATACAGCGAGGGTTAATGAGATTAGCGTAAGAGTCAGGGTTGAGCTAACACAACAGTTTAGCCAGGATCATTACAGTACTAAATCCAATACTAACTAATGTGTTTGGATTTTGTTTTGGAAAATGAAAGGCCCATTAGAATGCAATGTTTTTTTCATAAAGTAAATGAAATACAATAACTGACTAACACAGAAAGAGAACAGACGACAAAGTGAATTTCATAGGGGAACAAACCTTAGACAGTTCAGGTCCAAAGGCTAGCTAAATATATTCACAACCAAGTTCCTGGACTTGTCAGCTTAAGGCACGTAAAGTCAAATCAAATTTATACCAGTGAACCATAACATTAACACCACTGACAGGTGAAGTGAAAAACACTGATCTACAGTGGCATCTGTCAAGGGGTGGGATGTACAAATTAGTCAGCGAACAGGAAAATGGGCAAGCGTAAGACTCTGAGACTTTGACAAGGGTCTAAGTGTGATGGCTAGACAATTGGATCAGACTATCTCCAAAACATCAGGCAGGTCTTGTAGGGTTTTTTCTGGTATGCAGTGGTCAGTACCTACCAAACGTGACCCAAGGAAGAACACTGGTGAGCTAGTAACAGGGTCATGGGCACATAAGGATCATTGATGCAATACATGGAGGCCACACCTCACAAGTTACAGGACTTAAATGATCTACTGCTAACGTATTGGTGCCAGATACCACAGGGCGGGGGTATTAATGTTATGGCTGATTGATGTATTTGTATAGTGCAACTTGATGTTGTCACAAAACAGCTTTAGAAAGTAACAAGACAAATAATATGTAATATTATGTAGCCCCAACTGAGCAAGCCAAAAATGACGTTGGCAAGCAAAAACTCCCCCAAAACAGGTCCTTAGAATTGTCCTAGCAACCCCCCTCCCAATAGGCAGGAGACCCCGGCGGTCAGTGTTCCATTAGCACCAGCATCAGGCTGGACAGGTGGGCAGTCATTAACACCGTAGGAAATATTTAGCACTTACATTATTTGAACTTTTTTCTGATCCTATGGCCAATTTAGTACTGGACCACTAGGTGGCAGACTGTGATCACCACATCTTCTGTCTTCTGGGTATTTTCTGCATGTTTTAGGACGCTAGTATAAAATGAGCAGGCCTGTGAAAATGAATAAATGTGGACGTACCTAAGTTATAAAACACAAATCAGTTCCTATGTGGCAAAACTTAATAAAGATGACTGCTTATGTTTCATTGGCAATATATACGCTTATGCTTATATATGCTTATAACAAGATGAGAGTGAGCGTAACGCCACGATAACAGCATTCGAAAAGTGCAGAACTTCCATTACTGCATTCAGAATCAGTGATCTAAACAGACACCACCTCTGGATGCATGATCAGTGACCTGGAGCAGATCAGAGTTGTGTTAGCATAGCTGCATGGTCAGGCACAACAATTCAGCATTCAACATCTAGTGTGCACATTTATCTAAAAGATAGCTTTACAAAAGCTACACAGTGTATTTTTGATTATTGTTATAATATAGGCCTATATATGCCTTTGCAATACTGATCATGCAAAACTGCCCCTATTACAAAACTTTTATTCTGTTCTACAGGATCCTGGCCAATCACAGATCATGCAGACAAGTGTTTTTGTTTGTGAGTATTTTAACAAATGTGCTTTAATATATTGCAAATCGAAGTAAGTAATCATATAATTAATATATTGCAAATCGAAGTAAGTAATCATATAATTAATATATTGCAAATCGAAGTAAGTAACCATATAATTAATATATTGCAAATCGAAGTAAGTAATCATATAATTAATATATTGCAAATCGAAGTAAGTAACCATATAATTATAGTGAGGTACTTCATATTGTTCATATTGGTTATCGGCTACTGTCCGTCAGTGGCTTTCGAATTTTAGCGATGTGCTTCCCCTGCAGAGCAAGCTCCAAATGAAATCCTAGCCAAAAAGAGTCTCATCCAGTCCCCTAATGCAGCATGTAATTGGTTCTGTGGCCCTAGTGTGTTATACGGCAGCTTTGGCTTATGAGCTCTGGGTCCTGCACAACTCTCCAAACCCCTGCGCTCTTCTCTACTTCTGTCATAAGAAAATCAAGCACACTTCATGTGTTAGTAGAAGGATTAACGGACAAGTAGAAGCTGTAGAAGAGCTAAATGTTCCTAGAATAAACATAGCAAATGCCAGATGAGTTCTTCATAGTAATTCCACAGGAGAGCCATTTTCAGGGTCTTCGCTTGGTCAACTTTTATCGACTTTATAATTCACATGACCACCGTAGTTTATGGCTCAAATATCGATTATGACTCAAGATTATGACTCAAATATCAGAACAGAAGTGTTGATGATCAGTGTTTTTAGCCAAGTCAAAGAAGCTGTGCTAACTTATTTATTTTATATATTCACTACAGTCACTACAGGCAATTAAACCTATAACTATGACATCAACAGGAATGTCACTAGTGAACCTCTCAAGGAAGCCCGGCCTGTAGCTTCATATGAAAGTCATGACAGAAAAATCATATTTACATGCATGAACGCCACCACAAACTCTGAGTGCTCTTTCTGAGTGGGAAACGTATGAATTGGTTATGTGTGGGTATTTGGCAGCAGCACAAACACTGCAGACTGTTTTTTCATGAATATCGTTCGGCTAATGCTCATATTTTGCGCTTTGTTTGTTTGTTTTGTTTTGGTTGTAAACATGCTTGCTCTCTGCTGGCAAGAGGAAAACAGATGTAAACAAAAGAAACGTCTTTTTCCCAGGATGTTTGTGCTGTTTCTGAACCACTTTAACAGAAATCACGTCGTAATTACCAGCTACGAACTTTTGAGGTGGACCTGAGGGCAGCAATAGTCACAGCTTGAAAAAGGCTAGTGGTTATTGTTGCAATGGACACAATACGTTAGCTCCAAGCTAGCAGAGTGCTTTTAGTGCTTTTCTCTTTATCTCTCACTGGCCACTAAAATGACTCTGTAACAAACAAACAAACTAACTAACTAACTTAAAGCAGTAGGCTAAATTCCCTCATCGGTGGGCTGACAACCGCAGAGAGCTCGAAAAAGCAAGGCTCTTTGTGGATCTCTCCTACTAAGAGGATGATGATGACAAGAGCACAAATAGCAGAGCTGCCTCCGATGCTACAGCCCTGCCCTCAGGTTATGTAGCTAGTAAGTCTGTGTTCATTGTGATCGCATCATCCCTGTAGTGTGTGACCAATGCCATGATACACTCAGGAAAACACAGCACAATGTTCGGGAGTCATGAGGAAGATGAAGCTGAAGACTACAATATGTTAGCACCCAGCTAGCAGAGTGTTGGCTTCTAACATAGCATGAGAAATTTACCACAGCAAGCCTTTTAGCTTTAGTGTTTCTCATTTTCGCTCACTGGCCACAAAAAACACTCTAACGAACTCCTAAAGCAGTCGACTAAAATTCCCTCATCAGAGAACTCGAACAAGCAAGGCTGTATGCAGAGCTCCCATACTAAGATGATGATAATGACAAGAGTACAATAGCACCCCTGCCCTCAGGTTACGTAGCATAAGTCTGCGTTCATTGTGATCGAATTATCCCTGTTGATGAATGAGTTTTGGTTGAAAATCACTAGTTGCTGAAATCATGTCAGTTGAACCGACTCTTTGACTAGTTTACAGTTTGTATTCTCTGTAACTGAATGTATTATTCTCTCATTTAAGAAGGCCGAATACGTTGGCACAGTGCTAACAGGCTAATGGGCTCTCCAAGAAAAAAAGACAAAGCTCACATTCAAGCCTTTATGGATACAGTTACTGTAAAACTGCAACGTACCATTTGAAGACTATGTTACCTGCACTCTATACGCTTTTCATTGTGTGTGTGTGTGTGTGTGTGTGTGTGTGTGTGTGTGTTTAAACTAGAGTGAAACAATACTTTAGCACCAAGCTAGCAGAGTGTTAGCTCATAACATTAAAAGGCAAATCTCATAAGGGGTGCTAGAAGGTGTTAGCATTATGGCTTGTTTTCTATGTATAGCTACATACTTTAATGACTGTATGTGTCTTCTTGTAATATATAAAACGTTTATGAAATTAGTGACATTTACACTGAATACACAGAGCTTAAATAATCTGAGTAACTTTAAGGCTAGATCCTCTTCTGTGTTTCTTCTTTGCTCTGAGGACAGACCAGTTGTAAACACTGACATACAAGTGTTTACATATTATAACAGAAGAGATTATTTATGTTTATTAATATTGCCCATGCTGATTGTTTTATATATTTTCCCCACTGTATGTTCAAGTTCTGTCCCCTTGAAACAATTCTACCACGTCTGTAGTCCACTACACTACCCAGTCTGTGACATGAAGCACCATGAAGGATACTGCAGACACTGAGTGAACTGAGCTGCTTGAGTAGCTTATAGAATTCTTCATTAATCGTAATCAGGGTTAAATGTTCAATTCATTGTAACATTGATTTAAAATTACCCAGCACTGCTTTTTTAGGATGTTATTAGCATTTTTGAAGTGCAGAGGCAAGGAAGGGGAACTCAAGAAATTTTCATCACGAGAAGGACAGGGGAGAGTAGCAGTGTGTAGTATGCAGTAATGGAGAGGATGAGTTTGGGTGTGGTCCTTCTCCCAAACTTTTAGTTATTACATAATTCCATTTAATGTACTGTACTGTTTAATGTAAGTCATGTAAACCTTTAAAGGGCCCATAGGGGCAGTGGTGGCTCAGCAGTTAGAGCTCGGGGCTATTGATGACAGGGTTGTGGGTTTGATACCTGGACTCGGCAAGCTGCCACTGTTGGGCCCTTGAGCAACGGCCCTAACACTCCTGGCTCCTGACCTGTCTTGTCTAAAAAAGGACAAAAACTGGCTTCACACACTGTCAACATTTTTGTAGTAAGTGACTCTACGAAGCAGCAGACAGTGATTAGGAGTATAGAAATACATGTTGAGGCTGGAGTATTAAAGGATTATCCTCAGAAAGGTTCTTCAGGGAAGGTGTTTGGTCTATGGCATTGCTCCAAAGAACCCTTGCTGGCATCTTTATTTTTAAGAGTGTACAGAGGCACCTCTTCCCAGAACTTCCCATGAGCTTGCAGCTGAACTCCAGCCATCTAAGAGGAGCATGAAAAAAAGATGTTGTATAAGCGCTCACCAGAGTGGCTTCAAATGTTGGATAATCTCTAAGCAGTACATCCAGGCCCCCTTCCCCTTCAACAGTTCGATCTATATATACACTCTGTGTGGCGCTGAGATGGTAGAGGGGGGCTTGGTGCTAAATCTACCACAGCAAGCCTTTTAGCTTTAGCGTTTCTCTCTTTTTCGCTCCCTGGCCACAAAAAAGACTCGGTAACTAACTCCTAAAGCAGTCGACTAAATTCCTTCATCGGCGGGCTGACAACCGTGGAGAACTCGAAAAAGCAAGGCTCTTTGCAAAGAGCTCTCATACATACGATGATGATGATGACAAGAGTACAAATAGCAGAGCTGCATCCGGTGCTACAGCCCTGCCCTCAGGTTACGTAGCATAAGTCTGCGTTCATTGTGATGGAATTATCCCTGTAGTGTGTGACCAATGCTGTGATACAATCGGGAAAAAAAAACAGCACAATGATGGCCCTCCGCTCTGCTCACTAAAGCAATGTTCGGGAGTCATGAGGAAGATGAAGCTGAAGACTACAGTGTTGCTTTGCAAGGCCAGTGAATCATCCTCACCCTGAAGTGACACTATGTTGATGACTAACTCGCTTTAGCTAGTGATTCATGAAACAAGCACCCATTCTCTGCCTTCTCCTCCTACCTCCATTTTACTTTCTACATCTCTCTAATTCAATCCCACGTCTTCTCTCTCACTCTCTCTCTCTCGTGCTCTCACTTCGACATTTGGGTAACCTAACAGACAGAAACAGAAACATGCTGCATATGCTGTTGCTCGGGCAGGGATTGCTTTCTCTTTTCGTAGAACAGAGTATTTCCACCTCCTGAGACACATAAATAATGGCTAATCCCTCAGATACTAAAAACAAAAAGAGGCCAGGGAAGAGGAGGTTCATCTAATATTTATTCGACAAGGTCTTTGACCTGAGGCCAGATTTTCATTTGAACGTTACGCCAATGAAAAAGATAATGGGTGCAAGTGAGAACATTATAACTTGCATTAGGGCCTTAGAACAGTTTGCTGTAATTAGGGTGTAAATTTCGCAGAGGCTGCATGACCATTTTGCGGCTGCGGTGCTGGAACCCCCTCACCTTTAAAGGGGAATGCCACCTTTTTCAACATTTCAGCTTAATTCAGTGGTTAAGATGTGAAAAGTGAGATGTAAAGTCGTTCTGAGTGGTTTGGTGTGAAATAGTTCAGTGTAGGCCTAGATAAACTAACTGACTTACATTTCTTTACATTTAAAAATTTATACCATTTTCTACCCAATTTGGGGGGCTAATTACACAATCCCCTTTCTCTACCACTAGCAATGCCCCAACATGGCACGGCCCCCCAGCTCCAATACAACAACTGACCAAGATTACACTTCAGAGTGATGTGGGGAGGAAATGCAATCCACACACTTTTAAGAGAGCAAGGTCAATTCTGAGAATGCTTTCCCAGACTCCAGCTACTGATAGCAACTGGACCACTTGGAGCCTGCTTGGAGCCTGCTTGGAGTTTTCTGTGTAATGTTGATGATTTCTATGTTTTATATGTAATGTTAAAGATGGTAAAATAGTGGTAAACCTACATCTTGGTTGACTGTTTCACTTCAGAAATCCCTGCATGTACTTCTCCACTGCGTATAAACAGAATAAAATGTGCTTTTTTGGGCCAAAGCATTCTCCAAACTATCAGAAAACAATGTCTCAGGCCTCAGATAGTGAATCTTTAACCACTTGGTTGTAAAGTTACTTTTAGAGCCATTGAACTCTTCAGATGTTCCTTCACCATTAATAATTCTGACCTGGTGACTGAGGTGGTGGATTGGATAGGATAATGGATAACAACACCACCTTTCCTGTGGCAAACTAGGGGTTTAGTAGTCCTTAGGCTAGACTCCTAACTCTCTTAACATTCTCCTATATTCCTCACACCATTATACCACCTCCACCAGTCTAGGCTGTTGATACAAGACAGGTTGCATCTATGGATTTATGCTGCTGGCACCAAATTCTGACCCTCCCTTCTGTGTGCCTCAACAGAAATCCAGATTTCTCAGACAAGACTACACTTTTCAGTTTTTCAGTTTTCGATTGTCGAGTGTCTGGTGAGTCTCAGCTTTCTGCTCTTGGCTGACAAAAGTGAACCCTGATGTGGTCTTCTGCTGTTGAGTAGATCATCTGCCTCAAGGTTTAAAGTACTGTGCATTATGTGATGCTTTTCTGCTCAACACAATTGCAGAGAGTAAAAAAACCCTACAAGATTGTATGCATTGCACTGCTGCTGCATGATTGGCTGATTTAAATAATTGCATAAATGTGTAGATATACTGGTGTTCCTTATAAAGTACAGTGTACTATTCTCATACGACTCTTCTATGGCCATTCCTCAGTCAGTTCAGTATATTAGGAACACTATGCGATGAAAAGTTAATAAGCTAAAGAGTGAACCCTTCCAAACACAGTGCAGGACTGCATTGATCCCTGGTATTAGGCTGTAAATACACCTGTTGCAACAGTGTTTCCAGCACCAGATCAAGATGATTTTGTCAAACACTCAACATTGATGTCCAAGATATGAAACATGACAGCTATAATTGAGCAGAATGGAACCTATTTCCTGTAACAACTGTGTGTGAGAAGACACAGTGTGAGCTGACCCTTGTGTGTAAGCCCAGGTGTCTATTGGAGCCAGGCTGCAGTGATTGATGACAGTATATAGCTGCTGCAATGTTTGTCGCTGCAGCCACTTCTTTTCCCCCTGCAAGTGATCTGAAAATAGAGCTGGCGATTGCTCAGACAAAACTGCCATGGCAAAGCAATAGCTTTCTAATTTGTTAAGCTACAAGTGGCTTCTGCTAGGAATGCTTCCAGCTTCAGAACTTTCAAGGAACAGAAGTGAAAGAGGGTGAGAGCACCACTTCTTTGTGCCTTCATTTTGACATCCTAAATCATCAAGGCTGATACATGTGGGGTGCCTTCAAGGCCACCGGTTCTGCTTTAAGTGAACTTGTCAGGCTCAGTGGGTAAAGCCTAGAAGTCTCATTGCAGGGAGTCAAATTTTCACAGGATGAGAATACAGGAAGCAGGAAGGCACTGAAGTAGAAATAACTTTTTTCTGTAGAAAAAAACACTGTTACATAACAATACTAATCCTGAGCAAGAGTGGATGCATAACACAAAATGACTCACTTGAGAAGTGATTGTGAGTAAGGCTCTGTTTGAATCGGGAGGCAGGATGCTCAAGAGAGGGAAAGTAGGGATGACAACTTGCAAATAAAAAAAAAGGATAGGGATGGAGGGAAGCGGAGGCGTAATCTCAGGTGTAAGTAAGACCTCTGGTTGTGCATCATTCTTGTTGTCAAGCCCAAAATAAGGAACTTTGGGTCTAAGCTATATTTGTTTATGGGGGAAAGTGAATCGCCCCATTGCAGCTTGTAGTAAAAAAGGATGTGCAAAATGATTTCCCCCAGATGTCACTGGTTTCTATGATTGAGCAGGGTTGGGAGGGTTCCTTAAAAAATGCATTGCTGGAGCAAAACCTCATCTCTAAAGGACAACGTCTTATTTCCTTATAGCTTATATTTTCAAAGATAATGTAAAAAGATTATAAAGGGTTAAGTTATTCTTGTGTTCAGCTACAATGGTCTAAACTGGTTCATGCTGTTCATTAGAAGGGATGTCTTTGAGGCCTTTACCGTGCAATTAAACAGCTGAATAGTCAGGTAAAAGGTGCTCAACCAGCTCATCAGAAGTTAAAGCAGCAGTGTTAAGCAGCATTGTCATACTGGGAGCATGTTATTCCTTATATACATTATTGAACACTGGCTTTTGTGCTCGGTTTCTAGTTTTGCTCCCCAGTAAAGGTCAGGAATTCGCCGTCAACCATTTTTCTACCGTGGTAGCTGACTCCAGTGTCTGTGTATCTTGGGGAAACAAGCAAGCGAACAAACAAAACAGAATAGGTGTTTGTTTCAGTCATAAAGTCAGAAATCCGCAGAACAGATTGATGTTGGAACAGGGCCATGCACAGCCTGTCTGGGGAGCAGGTGCTAAAACGGGAGTAAAAAGGTTTAAATAGGGGAGAATTTATAGGGATTAATGGCTCCAAAGGCTCCAAGCCAGAAAATCAGTGAGCTGCTGATTGAGATCCCAGACTCTTCTGCCTTTTCTTTGCCTATTATGAGGTCTGCACCATATATTGTTTGTTTATTGCTATCCCAATTTCGGCCTTTGCATTATTGATATTAAAAAAAAGGCTGCAGTATGCAAATGGGTCCTCTTTTTTTATTGGGTAATGTCAGCATCCCAGCTCCTGGGAGTTCCTGGGGGTGTTTTAATGAATCACACAACTGAAGTGATCCAACAAACAAATAACTTTGGCCACAATAATGCAGGTCTAAAGATGAATCCAAAATGATATAACTGCAATATGGTGCTATGTCCATGTCATGCCTCTCAAACCGCTTTTGGTTGCTCTTATGCACAATGTCTGGCACATGAAGGTCTGTGTGTGTGGGGACTGTGTGGGCAGCCCAACTGGGAAGCAGAAAGTTTTGTCTACGGGTTCCATGTTGGCCCCACTTATGGATCCCTGTGAATGGGACCAAGAGAGGTTGGATATGAGCCCTATTGGGGTTGTACACTGTATGTGGTTGCCTAGTGTGAGATAAAGGTGGGCAGTGAAGATGGAGCCCCAATTGGGTCCCTGTAACTAAACATGTACAAACCTATCTCAGTGCCCATGCTTAGCTGGAACCCATCCAGCCTACAATCCACACATGTGAGCCCCACATCAGGTTATAAACACTATTCAAGTGCATAACAATGCCTGGTCCCCGTAATTGCAGTTTGGTGCTGTGCGTCTTTAATGCTGTGCCACAGTGGTAATAAAGGAGGCCATGTTCCATCACTTTCATCTCTCATATTCTCAGTGTCATGTATTTGCTGAAGTGTAATGGGCTCATCAAATTAAGAGCTGTTGTTTAGGTCTTTTCCTCTTTTCCCACAAGGCTTTCGTTCCTTTTTTTATTATTAGTATTGTTATTTATTTATTTAGATTCTCCACTTCAGAGCATCCATCTCCTTTCTCTGTCTAATGAGTGTTTTGGGCTGCTGTGCAGCTCGGCAGTCTGTGGGGGGAATAGGACCAAGTCGAGAGCCATCTGTCAAACATTCTGGAGAATACAGGATTTAGAGAGAAATATCGACTCTCGTCATTCAAGCATGCATTCCGTTTTATTAAAATGTGCTGTTTTTCATCCTTCAGAAACTCTGGGGGTTAAAGAAACCTGGTTTAAAAACATCTGGAGAACAAAGCATCCACAGAACTTTCTGTAATACACTGTAAATAACAGTTCGTTTAATATTCCTCAGACACACCTCTTTACATCTTTCTTACTGGATCATTTATATCTACTCACTTTCCTTTAACATCTACTTACCCTGCTGGAAACCCTCCAGCTTCTGCTGGTAGTTGGTTTTAAATGGTTTAAGCTGGGCTTTGATGGTCAAAGTGCTTGAACAACTGGTTGTACCATGGAAAACACTCCCTATGCTGGTAAACCAGGTCTTGACCAGCATGTTGTATGGTGTGATTTGATCATGCTTGGTCTTGCTGGTCATGATGGTCAACCAGGTCAAGCCTGGTCATACTGGTTCTCTAGCCTATTCAGGTGTTCGTGCTTATAGACCAGCTAAACCATCCAACTCAAACAAAAACACCTACAAACAACATACAAATACCCTATGTTGGTTAAGAGCTAAGCTGGTCAACCAGCTTAACCTTAGCAGGGTACTTGCTCACCAACACAGATCTATTGTACAGTGTGTAGCAGCCCTGGTGAAAACAGACCAGATGTAATTCTGATTCTTTTCTAGCCTCCTCACTTGACCCTGCTGTCAAACTAGGTGTTTTTCAGGGAACACCTAGAACAAGACTGCCAGGACTTGTGAAACAATGTGCTTTGATATGATTCTTGAGTCTTTTGACAGCAAGTGTTTCCTCCTTTCACACCTCCCATTAAAATCAATTGTGAGTTGCACCTTTCTAATGGTAGATTCTGTACTTTTACATCAGCGGTGGCAAGAGGTACCTGTAGATCCCTCGTTTTTAGATGTTTTAGGATCTTAGGAGACTTCTTTACACATCTTGTGGTCTGCTGTTGGGCTGAACTTGCTAGGAGTCTGACCTGGCCATGTTGGGACATGTTTTAAATGTTCTCCAGTTGTAAATGATTTAGCGGACAGTGGAACATCTGATTTCCAATTGTTCGAAGATCTTTTAAAAATCCCTTTTCCCTGACTCATTTCTTCATTTTTATGTTTAGTTATATAACCTCCTTCTCTGTGTTGTTTATTAAGATTAAATGTCCATACGTTTAAATATGTTAAAAGAAGACAAATGTTTTCATGCCGTGTCCTAATTTGCATTACAATTAGTTGGGAGTTTATCAGGTATATCTTCCATGTAGCTGCACACCCTGGCCATTTTATCAGAAACACCTACCACACAGGTGTACTTCATAGGTTTCCAACTAACGCTGTAATCTGTCTGTCAATCCCCCTCTGACCTATCCATCAGTGGAAAAGGTTACGACAGGACCACCACTGACCAGACATTATTTGTATGGTGGGCTGTTCTTAGCACAGTAGTGAAAGCAACATGGTGGTGGCATGATAGTGTGTGTTTTGCTGTTGTCAGTGTACCAGGCACAGCAGTGTTGCTGGCAGGGCACCTCATTGTCACTGATGGGTTGGGAGTAGTCTACAAACCACAGCCAACAGATGTCCTGTGGTCAGAAACATGACCACTAATTAAGGGATAGATGATGAACACTGCAAATTGTGATGAACAACAGATGGCTGTCAGTCAGTGACTGTAAACCTACAGTGCAGTTGTTGGGTAGGTATACCTGAAAGTGTGAGCACCCCTGGTCAAAATCTGTTACTGTGAATTGATAAATTAGTAAAGGATGACCTGATTCCCAAAAGGCGAAACAAGACTACTCTATTTCTTGCAAGCCCAAAGCATCCCTTACAGAAGAGTATATTTAATGTTCTATTTTGTCAATTAAACTTGAGTAAATTGGAGTTTACGAATGTGCTGCTTTTGTATGGAATGATTTTTGTGCCAAAAATAGGATCTGAATTACTTTTCAACATTAAATTGTTTAAATGTGTATTTATGACTCTAAAAATCTTAAAAATTCAGTGAATCAAATTCAGATTCAAGTCTCAGAAACACTCAACATCCGGGTACGTAGGAAAAGCAAACGAACACTGAGTCACTCGTCGCCGTTTCAGCCAATCAGCGGTCACCAAAAAACGCGCGCTTGAAGAGATTCCAAACGAGAAGAAGCTCCTCTCAGCTCCTCTCTGCTCCTCTCAGCTCTCAGGTAAGAAGCAGTTCAGTACTTTGTCGCAGTTTAAGTGCATATGTATTATTTTGATATTTATGCGCTCTGTATTTTAACTGTTCGTGCCTCAGACACAGTTAGTTTGTGAGCTGGCTGGTAAAGCCAACTGTCTAGCGTTGACTCCTAATGGCGCCGAATTGAAGCGCAGGTCAGTTGAGCTGTGAGCAGTTAAACGTTTAACTGACGAGAAGGTGTGAGAAGGTGATGTTTCTGTGAAGATACGGGTTAACGTCCTGTCTTTGCTTCCTCTTTACCTTAGTACACACATTTATTAGCCAGTACAGGTCACCCTGCCCTGCCCTGCCCTGCCCTGCCCTGCTCACTGCGCTAACGTTTGATGTATTAGCTCGACCTTTCCTGTTATTTCTGGGCTGTACTAATATTACTAAAGTAATACTAGCTAGTACTACTGTACGAAAATTACTATTATAATATTACTAGGAGTTACCTCATTTTTTTAGTAGCAGCGAACGCTGAAAAGAGTGAAAACTTTGTGTCTTTAAATCCAGAAAGATTTACAAACATTTTGTAATGACTTGTAACTTATGAATTTATAGTTATAAATTCTGCACGGCATCTGCCAAATTTGCTTTCCCAAGACAGAACTGGACAGGCAAGGCCAAGGTGTTGTGGTCTCACTAAACAGATAAAACCACTAGCTGCCAGTGTGGTATTACACCAGGTTGGAGGACCAGGGTTCGATTCCCAGTCTGGGTGACTATGCTGCGCTACACCATTAAGAGTCCTTGGGCAAGACTCCTAACACTGCATTGGCCCACGCCAATAAACAGTAACCATGTAAGTCGCTCTGGATAAGAACGTCAGCTAAATGCCATAAATGTAAATGTTAATAGAATTGGACAGTATTGTAAAATCAGCTGCCTGTGCGTTAATTTTATCAAACTTAACTGGCAGGATACAGGTCATGAAAGAGGGTGAGATGTAAATGAGGAGGTTATAGTCTTTTATGTAAAGAACAGTTTAGCAGTTTATTTTGGTGTTTGAGAATTAGTGTCTGTGTTTTTGTCTCTTTGTCTTTTACAGATCATTTCCAGGTGTGGTGTTTGTTTTGTTTTTTTTTTTCCCCCAGCAAAAGGAAAACGCTGGTGCCTTAAAGGGCCAGTCAGTCTAGCCAAAGAAATCCGGATTACATTCTGTCTGTTGGCCAGACGCTCAGAAGTGCACACCTAAAAGAAATGGGGTTTTTCAATTAGAAGCGGGGTTGGGTTGGGTTGGGGGAAGGTCTGCAGTGATACTAGAGGACTTGAGTAAGGTTTGAGATTTTAAGGCACAGGCAATTAGCAGCAGTCAATAATAAAAATTGAGGTTAATGGTCTTTCCTAGAAACTACTGAATGTTTTGCAGTTAATTAGGGAATATGTTTAATAATTATTCAAAGGTTGTATCTTACAGAGAGGGATTGCATGAAATTGCCATATACACTGTGTAAAAAAAAAAAAAAAAGATGAGCCGTCAACTTAATCATTGAACTCAAAATCAGAATTATTCTAAACATCCATGCTCAACGTGTCAAATCTTAATAGTGTAATACAGTATGGCTAGTGGAACTCTGGAGTTTAATTGTCCTGTCTTACTCTCTGGGATCCTGAGCACTTTCAACATGCTTCATTAAGATAAGATCGTCCTTTATTAGTCCCGCAGTGGGGAAATTTCTGTTATTGTAAAAAACATTTTTTACACCAATTTGTGTTTTAAAGGTTCATGCATTGTGTTATAGGGCACAATAATATCCAAATAAATCTTATTTCAAATATACCACTTACCAATATTACATCACTTGTACATGTATAGGTTTACTGGTGGTAAAAATGTTGACTTGGGACAGACAGTGACAGTTGTCATACTGTACTCAGAATTGGACAGTGTGACAGCAGGTACTAAACATTTTAAACATGCTACTTTATTTGGCTGTATTGTGATACTTGATGTCATCTTATCAAAATACCATTTGTTTTGTTAATAGGTGAATAGGGTTCTCAGCTCTTAAATGTGCTGCCCTCTGACTTGTTCTAAAGAATGCAAGTGGCTGTGGGAAGCATGTCATGTATATTGTTCCAGTAGCAATTGGATACAACAACCCCTGCCTCCAGATGTGCAATCTATTGCTTGCCTGCCGAAGACAACATACAATTCTTGTAAACAAATTGACCCTATTCAGATACTTCCCAGTCATGTTTCAGCCTTAAAATAGACATTATTACATACAGCACATTACAACAATTTGTGTTTTTTTTGGTTTTGTTTTGTTTTTTAAAGACTAGGTTAGTTTAAAACAGTCTGTTTTAGTCAGGCAGAATGAAACTAATCTGAAACTGTGATGCTTTACAGGATTGTCTCTAGACTGACTGACTCAAAGGATGGAGTCCACAGATGAGGTATATAGAACCAGATATGGGCTATTTTACCATCCATTTTGTTAAATAATCATGAAAGATTAAACCTTTCTTATGTAATATTTTTTCCTGATAGGCAACAGATGTAATTCTTTTATCAGTAACCGAGGTGAGAAAATGACTACTGAAGGTAACCTAGCAACACTAGTGGATATTCTCGGGGTTGTTTAATATAATTGTAGTTTACAAATCTGTTATAGTGGGTTTCCTGCTGAAGAGCAGGCCGTTCATGACATTCAACATGCTGGTTAACAATTAAACCGTATCTTATGAAAGATAAACCCTTAGCAACTTCTGGATTTTTGTTTGTTTGCTAGCTGTCTGGTTTTAGTCTCAGAACACAAAAGTACTTTGGAGCTCCAGGATGTCTTTTTTTTTTGCATGTTTTGACTCATTGTTTCTGCAATCATGCATAGTTGACAGCAAGCAATGTGGAAAGAGTGCCATCTACATGCACGATGTGCAACACACACAAAAAAAAGCTTTGGACCTAAAGGCCATGTGTGAAGTTCTTTTTTTTTTTTTGCCCATTTCCTACTTCCTTTTTTCAGGTTTGCATGTTAGCTTTTTTTTTTTTTTTTTAAAAGACTAATTGTTGTCTTGCATAGTAGATGTACAGTTAAAAAAAAAGTTTTGTACTAAATTCTAGTCAGCAGTAATAGCAATACAATGTTTGTGTGTACATTTTGTTTTTTTTTTCTTCAAACTGTTTGATTGTTAAGGACAGCAAATCATTCAATCCTACATTTATCTTGTGATTGGCCACATCTGTACTGCAAACATTGTCCAACATTGGTCCATGTCAATCAGCTAATGTCTTATGTGTAACAGTGGATTGAACAGCAGAACAGGGGTGTCCTAACATATCAGTAGTTATTTGTTCTCTTCAAAGTATAAACAAATACATATTTTCTTTTACAATGTATTTCTCACTGCCTGGTCATTTGTCATGGGAATAAATTTATACCATATTTCTGCAATGAAATGCCAGTAAAGGAACAATAGTAGGCTAAATGGGTGCATGTTGTGAAAGTGGGTAAAAGGAAAGCTGTAGGGCTTCCATGTCCTCTGCTGTTAGAATTCAGTCCCGTTCTGGAACGCCACCACCTTGATTAGGCTTGTCCACACACTGCCCGATAATCGCCTGATTGAAGGGTGGGGAGCAGGATGGATAAAGGAAACACAAAGGGGAGTTATGCATCAACTGTGAATGGAGTAGGTAAGCAGTAGTAGCACTACACAATAATACCTTCTATGGCTCCGGTTTCCTTACTGGAGTCTGAAACATGCCCAGGTGCTATAACTGATCAAGTGTTAGACCTCCTTGAGCTTTTGAAGAAATGTATTCCCAACAACAAAAATCTTCTTCCAGACTATAAAGTACATCATAAAAATGTGACTGCAGTCCACACATCTTGCCAGAAGTTTAATTCTATGAAAGGGTGAAAAACATCGGCTTATATAATATACATACTATTGTGGTGGCTAAAGTATTTTCCTGACGTATATGTCCTGAAGATCATGTAGTAAAACAAAACAAAAAAAATCCTTACAAAGAACTGCCACTGCTTACGCCTGCTTTTCTACTAGATGAACTAAAGTCTGTAACTACACACCTATATAGTGAAGCTAAAAGGTAGGTAGAGCTTTATGTGGCCAGTGAGTGGAACATAAGAGCATTTTACTCACTTGTAGGGCCAGCCAAATTTCCTCACCCCATCCATGAAGACCTCCAGCTGTAGCTGGTACAAAAAGCTCAAGAAGTTCTCCTGGAACTTGAAACTGTAAACGTTCAGAGAGACCAATCATTTTCACCACAGCAGAGGATTGTGGAGTCCTCTTTTCAGTCTGTAACGGACTGTGTGGTTGCCTCAAAGCTTCACAGGCATCGGCAGGGAAGACGTCAGCATCCTGGACTGCATTATGTAAAGTCCACTCTTGGGGGAACTAAGTAATCCAGTTCAGAGGAATTACAGTTAGGGCTGCTGAAGTCTGCTCTGCAACCTGGTGGTGTATTCTTGGATGAAAGTAGCCTAAAAAACTATGTAAACTATTGTGTAACATTTGTTTACATAAATATATGCACGCACACACACAGTTGTGTTATAATTGTGTCAGAACTAACTCTGTCTCTTTACCTTCTCTGAGTAAACGTTCACCCACTCATCCAGCCCAACCTGCTCGAAGACAACCCTTTAACTGCGTCAGACCAGCTGCACACCCTCCTACCACTGTTACCTGCCTAATCACCATGCTGTAACCTAAATGGACTCTTAACCATCTGCCACTATTGATATTACCACTATTAGCCATCATTACTCTCATACTCTGACCATCATTGCCATGACTATATTAAATTATACTACACCATGATTATTATATTATGATTAAGAATATGTTGCACATCTGAGCAGTACAACAGTTTGGGTGGTTAACTTGTCAATAATGTATAAATAGCTCTGATCAATGGAGGATGGGTCCTCCTTGTGAGTCTTGGTTCCTTCAAAGGTTTCTTCTTCCAGCTCTGAGGGAGTTTTTCCTTGCCACTTGCTGTTGACTTGCTCACTGAGGGTCTTAGATGTTACATGTCCTCTTGTGCTGCTGATTTCTTGACTTTTTACTAATTACTGATTGTGTAAAGCTGCTTTGTGACAACAGCTGTAAAAAGCGCTATACAAATAAATGATGTGATTTATAATAATCTCATACCACAGTGACTTCACGCTAAGAATAATTATAGCTAGTCTTTCACTAAAAGTAACCTCAATGAGTTAGCTATGATATATACTTACAGTTTACTGTGTTTTCACCACCTAAGGTAAACCTGAGATGCAATAACAACAAACATGCAAAACTGAGCTTCGTAAACGTGGAGCAAGGAAGCCTTCATCCGGGTTTTTTTCAAACGTTAGCACAGTGAGCAGGAGCAGGGCAGGGCAGGGCAGGGTGACCTGTACTGGCTAATAAATGTGTGTACTAAGGTAAAGAGGAAGCAAAGACAGGACGTTAACCCGTATCTTCACAGAAACATCACCTTCTCACACCTTCTCGTCAGTTAAACGTTTAACTGCTCACAGCTCAACTGACCTGCGCTTCAATTCGGCGCCATTAGGAGTCAACGCTAGACAGTTGGCTTTACCAGCCAGCTCACAAACTAACTGTGTCTGAGGCACGAACAGTTAAAATACAGAGCGCATAAATATCAAAATAATACATATGCACTTAAACTGCGACAAAGTACTGAACTGCTTCTTACCTGAGAGCTGAGAGGAGCAGAGAGGAGCTGAGAGGAGCTTCTTCTCGTTTGGAATCTCTTCAAGCGCGCGTTTTTTGGTGACCGCTGATTGGCTGAAACGGCGACGAGTGACTCAGTGTTCGTTTGCTTTTCCTACGTACCCGGATGTTGAGTGTTTCTGAGACTTGAATCTGAATTTGATTCACTGAATTTGTGCATTTTATAAAACTAACTTAAATAAAAAAAATATTTTATTAATTCATTTAGAATGATAAATCACATGCAAATTATTCAAGCCAAGTCAGACAGATCAGATTCAACATCAAACCTTTAAACATGAGAAAATAGTGTTAACGAAAAAATATCTTGCTGCACAAATTCAATAAATCAAATTCAGATTCAAGTCTTGGAAACACTACAGTGTTATTGTTCAAAAATAATGTAGATTTCTTATTTTTATTATTTATCCAATTTTCCACTTATTTTCTCCCCAATGTGGACCACCAATTACCCAACCCATACATATGATCCCCTTCAATAAATCAATAAATCACACGTCTCAAATTCCATTCCTATTGATACAAAAATCATTCCAAAAAAATATTCATTTTTGATGGAATGATCCATCCATCCTGCGCTTAACAGTTTGAAAGATTTTCTTCTCATGAATTTCTACACCCTTTTGTCCTCCAAACATACCTTTTCTTATCAAGGCAGAAAAGTTAGACGTTACCTTCATCAGCCCGCCGCTGCCCCTGAATTTTGTGGTGGCAGGACTTGTGCAGGTATCATCTACTTACTTAACTATCGACAGTTACAGAAAGTTTGACCAAACCTTTACATGCTGCTGTATCCAGGTAGACCCTTGACTACAATGAAAGACAATGGAGGACTCACTGTAACTGTATAATATACAATTCCATTTAATTGAATTTAGTCTTAAATAAATAAAATAAGAAACCAATTATTATGCACTACAAATAGAGACATTCTCCATTCCCCTTTTGGCAAACAGTTCACCTGTACAGGACAACTTCAGTGAGTCGACAGAAATTCATACCCTTTCTTACACGCACACATACAAACTTATAGTGTTAATTCAACATAAGTTAGTTTTTTTTTTGTGATGATAATAGTCACATACTGCCTGTAGCACTTCATTGTGATTTGTTTACCCAAAATATAAATTTGTCCTCAGTACAGTACAGAATTCAAGACAGTAATATCATATACTTAAATTAAGAACACTTGGCATTTAGAAAACAATGTCTTTTAAAGCAGTAATTTATCAAATGGTGATACATACAAAACGCAAGCACAAATTGTCACTTCTGTAAATATTTCATTGTCACTTTTGTAAATGTTTCAGTGTCGCGATCAAAGGAAAAAAAAAGATTCAAGCTTAAAAAGACGAACACACGTAGAAAAGACATGCTTTAAGTTTCGAAGGATCACAACAGCACGTGTGTGACGGACAGACTTGAGATACGCACGGCACACGTTAGCAAACTGACGCACGGCAATGAAACAAGCATGCAAGTAAAAGACGACACCCATCTCTCATATACTCAGAGGATCTGTATGTGTGTTTGTGTGTGTGTGTGTGCGCGCGAGTGAGAGAGAAATCATGTACGTGGGCATGAGGGCAGGGGTCGTGCTCTGGCAACACCGTACTGTACTACACTGCCTTGTGCTTGATCGTCTGATAATGGTAATAATCTATGGCATTACAAAACATGGCTTTTAGCCAACAGCTGTGGCATCTGAAACGAGAAAGACGGCTATAAAAACTGAGCTGTTTTTAGTTCTTTTTTTTTGGGAGAGAATTTGTGCTCTGTCTGTCGTAACAGCTGAAGCGCTCCGGCTTGATCCAGCATACAGGAGTTTAAAGCAATACTTGGTTTTACTTTAGTTTTTCAACCTAACCTCTGCTGCATGTATAGAATGGAGCTGTACGGAGAGGAACATCTGTTCCCGTCCTAACTCTCTCTGACATGCCTCTATCCCTTAACCATCCCACAACTACCCAACTCTGTGCACCATCCATTCCTGCATTACTCTACACCATCCCTTTTCCATCCCCAAATTACCCAACACAACCCTTCACCATTTCCTTCCCATCCCTAAAAAGTTCAACACCTTTCAATCTCTGCATTACCCCACACCATTTGTCCCCATCCCTGAATTACCCAGCAATGTCCTTTCCCCATCTCCGCATCACTTAACACCATCCTCACTCCATCCCTGCATCACCCAACAATGTCCCTTCAACATCCCTGCATAACCCAACACTGTTCCTTCAACATCCCTGCATCACCCAACAATGTCCCTTCAACATCCCTGCATAACCCAACACTGTTCCTTCAACATCCCTGCATCACCCAACAATGTCCCTTCAACATCCCTGCATAACCCAACACTGTTCCTTCCCCCATCACAGCATTACCCAACAATGCCCATTTCCCATTTCCCAAGCCCAACAATGTCTTTTCCCTGTCCCTAAATTGTCCAACAGTGTCCCTTCCCCATTCTTGTATTACCGAGCAATGTTCCTTCCCATCCCAGCATTACTCAAAAATGTCCCTTTTCCATCCCCACAATATCCAACAATGTCCCTTTCCCACCCACGAGTCAGTTCTTTCTGTTCTTTTCTGAGTACAGGGACAATACAGTCTATGGTAATCGACTTTATGCAACAGGTGCGACAGATAGAGATTAGGTTGAAAATCACTGTATTCCTTTAATAACTTGGCATAAAGACATGGCGTGTGTCAGCTATGTACCCAACCATACACCTCTAATGACCAGTGACCGCATATCCTCAGAATCCTTTAGTCTAAGTGCTATTATCCGCGCTTAAATGAAAGAAACCCCTCTTTACCCCTGAAGGACAAGGCATATTCAAGTCACACATTCTGATTTCCCAACTCCATTAGTAACTGAAGCCTATCATTTGCTCTGGAGGGATAAGCGAGAAGAAACGGCTGTGCTGAAAGAATCATGCTCCGAGCTGCTCTGAAATCCCTCGCTTCCTCATTCCCTAAACACCAAAGAGTGCTGATCTAGGATCTGTTTTTGCTATTTTTGTCTAAATGAGCACCAAAGAGCCATGCAAAGCCACGTCAGCACGCTTATTGTGGCACATGTGGGACCCGCTGTGCCGCAGTCCAGCTACCTGCATTCCCCCGCACACTGCGCCACACTTCAAACTCAAAGGAATCCATCAGGGCTGCTCGGGATTGCACTGGTGCTTTAGATTTGTGAACCCTCTGTGCAACAAGTTGGGGTGTGGGGAAGGTGTGGGCGGGTAGACTGCAGTGACCTCAAAAAGAGATTAGAAGTCTGTTGCCCCCCCTACGCCCGCAACACGCCCACCCCAGCACACTGACACCAGACAACACAGTGACAGAAAGACAATGACTCTTTGAGATGTCGCCTAGCAACAAGAAGCACTAAAAATACTCCCTCTGCGCACTTTCTTTCTTTTCACTCTCTTTTTTTGTTGCCTGGTTTCATGTAAAACGTCGGTCTGGCTTGAGTCATGGTAAAGTTGGGGTTCATAAACGTGTCTGGAAGTTTTCCAGCCCTTTTTAGGTCACGCAAAGGTTTCAGGAAACAGAAGCGCTAGTGGTTTTCATTAACACCCAGCCTAACAGTCAAAATTTCTGGCCTTTCTCAGACTTCCAGAGGCCAGAGGGCTGCATATCTGATTTCTCTGTTCATAAAGACTTTTTACAGTCTTCCAGAGAGCTTTCGAGGGATGCAAACTTCAGCTCCTCCAGGTATCGAATGTTTAAAAATGTTATACGAATATGGAATATTTATTTCAGGATTTTGCTTATTTTACACTATATATCCAAATGTTTGTGGACACCCCTTCTAATGAATGCACTCAGCTATTTTTAGGTGCACCCATTGTTGACACAGATGTGCAAATGCACACAGCTTGTCTAGTCCTGGTAGAGAATAGGAATCTGGAGCAGATACACAAATCTATTGGCACAATGCCTAATGTCAGACGTGGGCTAGAGGGGTATAAAGCCCCCCAAGTATTGAGCTGGGGAGCAGTGAAACTGTGTTCTCTGAAATAATGATAGTGCACCATCTGATACTTCTGGAATGGATTGGGGAGCTGGCCATGAAGTGGGGTGGTGGTCATCCAATATTCTGACACTCTTGTCGCTGAATGCCATCAAATCCTCAAGACATTGCTCCAAAGTGCTCTCTAGTAGAGACAGTTAGAGAATTTTTTTTAATACCCTTGATTCAGGAAGGAAAGAGGAATGAGCATGTGTCCTAATACTTGTGTCCATACAGTGTAAAGCTTGAAACGCATTAAAGTATCTTGTCAAAAGAATAAGACAATGTCTCTGGACGTAAACTTGTATTTTTACTTTAAAACATCTAAAATAATGCTAAACACAGAAAGACTTATCCACAGAAGCCAGGATATTGACTGCAGTGTGATATTGTGAATTTGAACAAATGTCAACCTGGGAATCTGGGACTTTATATACACTTGCAGACATGCAGCCTTGAGGACTTGCTATGATGGCATTTAGCACTTACATAAACTTCAACTTTAATTCTCGAGTGCATGAGAAGGAAGTTCAGGAGTCTAAAACTTGGGCAAAACACAAGAGTGTAGAACTTGGGCGAATAATACAAGCCCCTTCCAGACTCGAAAATGAACAAGCACTTTTAATCCAAGACTCTCTCTCTCCCTCTCTGTTTGTGGGTCCCTGAGACAAGCAGGTAGCAGAAGGAGGAACTATAAAACCCTACCTCGAAGCAACATCAAGGTTTTTCATGAGTTCTCAATGAGTTTAGCTAAGGGTGCTCTAAAAAGTTTGCAAGCGCTAGCCTAATGGGACCACTAAGCGTCAGTAGAACTTTCTGCCTGGAGCATCCCGAGCACTACCTAAAGCATATGTCCGAGGCCAGCCGCAGCAGATGGCTGATAGGTACTGGTGGAAAATGGGACAGAATAAACACCCTGTACATGATTTTATTATATCTGAAAACTCTTCACTGGGGCTTTATCTGCCACAGGGATACAGTAATATGGAGAGAGTGAGAGAGAGGGGACTGAACCTGATCTAACAGCCAGATAAACTTCTGGGTGACTGGAACTGGACCAAGTCTCATTAGTTAAGGAACAGATGGAAGTAACTGATTCATCATCCGAAATGCACTAAGCATTTACATAGGCCGGAATGAACAGCGCTGATGCTGTCTGGAGGAGTCGGTGCTTGGTTAATGATGAACAGGGCTGGATTAATGGGGTGTAGATTAGGGCCCCATGTTTAAAAGATAAAGAAAAAAACGGTCCAGTCTAATTCTGCAGTAAAAAAGTTAACCGTAATTGCAACACAATCAAATGCAATTTAAAGGCATTTCAACAAGTCAAAGTAGAAATAATAAAATAAGAAACAAACGGTGCAGTACCGCCATTAAGTGCATCAACACTGATTACACCATAGTAGAGCATTACTGATACTGACGATTTCCTTGAAAGCTCATGGAACTAGGAGGAAAAGGACACTAAAACTTTGTGTGTGTGTATGAGCTTGTTTACACTTTGCATTTACATGCGTTATAGTCTGGATTGTATCTGGATACATATTGGCCAGATTATGTTTACAGAAATGACAGTCTCAGCAAAGGTGACTCTAACGCTATGTCGCCTTTACCTCGACCTGCTTTCACCTGTCTTTAAAAGACCTCTACTCACACGCCTACTTTACTGCTGTCACATGCTGACATTTCGTTTGGTCCCAGACCTGGGCTGATGACGGGGCCTACGCCACAGACATTAGTCTTTAAATACTGCTCTCAATCAAACTTGCAATTTAGGTGAAGATTGCAGTTCACTTCTTGAACGCTTGCCTCCGGAGTCTTCTGGCAGAACTGCCTTTCGTTCTTCTCTTAACATGTCGGCAATGAGAAGAAATGACAGTAAAACTGACTGACTCTGCTAATACTTTTCGTTTGACCAGATGACATCCAGATTTACTTTCCGTATAAAAAACGGATACGGACGTCATTTCAGTTTTACCATTTTACTGTACAGCGTCAAATTTTGGAAGAAACCATTTAAAACAAGTAGTGAATCGTCAGGTTTGGCAGAGGTGAACGCATTTACTTGGAGATGCTGTGACTTCTGCAGCAGTCAGGGCCACTGCTATCCAGAGGTCTTTATTGAAGAGAGAAGAAGTGAAGACTGGTGAAGAAGAACTGTGCCTGATTGCGTTTTCTGCCCGTCATTCTTTCACAGTGCCAGACATCCAACTTCATCTGTAGAAAAGTGCTGTGCTTACATAACTTGTGTACACTTGTGCTGAATGTGGTCAAGCACCGTCTCTGGCTCTGATCGGTGGTTGACGAGATTGGACACTTGTGATCTGATCTCTGAAAATGCATGCTGATTTAAGGTGTAAACAGCCTCTAAGTGTATCTGTGGCAGTGTTAAACACACCAGTCCCTGTTCTCGGCTACCATTCACCTTCCTTCTATTCACATGAGCATAGTCCTACTTACAAGACTTTGAACAATAATTTGATAGAATGGCCCACCCCACACTGACACACTATATCCTTAGTCCCACATTCCCTGTCCAATACATTCCCATTCACACATACAGCCCACAATATTCCTGAACACATAATATATAAGTCAGAATAATAAATATCACCAATCAGTTAATGAATGTACACCAACGCCTTTAGGATTTCCACCCTTTACCTTGTTACTTTTGGTCTCGATTGGACAACTCTAACTCTTGTGCCATGCAAGTTGTGCTCTCTTTTTTTGCGGCAAAACTGCCCAAAGAACAGCGTAAGTTAGTTTTTCACATTCCATCATTTTGTTTCTTACTAAAAATGTCAGAAATAAATAAATAAATAAACAAAAATTAGAACGTATTTTTCGCCCAGAAAAAAACACGCTGCACAAGACGAGCACTTAACAGTGGAAGAGAGTAGAAACGGGAAGGAAACTGGCAGAATAGGAGGAAGCGTTTGGGACAGGCAGTGCCCTCTGAGCGTGTAAATATGGTCTTATGGGAGGTATTCGGGAGAAGAAGATGGATGGTCAGTGATCTTCTGATCTCAAAGCTTGAGGAACCTGTGGATGATCCACAGTGCTGCTTTAGGAATGAGTGCACTGACACAGAGCAATAGATGTAGAATGATGCAAATACTCAGAAGAGGAGTGTGAAACTGCCTGGGGTAAAAAAACAAACAAACGGTATGGTCCTGATGCAAAGGATACACCTTTTGGAATGGATTTTTTTTTTGTCCATGTGGTCGTTTCTGAATTTGAAGGTGCTGGCACACCCAAGAGTAAACCATGTAGTGAACAGTGTCTGTGCATGGGTTCCCTCCAGTTTCAGCGCGAGTCCCCTCCAAATACAGCAAATTTCTACGCTCCCCTCTACACTAGCGCCAAGCTAGAGATCTTTCCCGTCAGCATTAGCGAGAAGGAACCGCTCCCGTCCCAACAACACTTAATTATCCGCAATAACAAATGTAAACACTCAATTTGGACACCTTATAGATACAGTTATGTCACAACAGCAGAGAGAGGGAGAATAATCAGGTGGTTACACAGGAAGGAAAGCTCTCTCGCTTTCTCTCACTTGCTCTCTCTCTCTCTGTGTCTGTTTCTCTCTTGCTCTCAGAAGCCAGGCACATGGCAGTAGGCCTCCAGTGAGGCCAGCAAGATGTAGATGAGCCAGAGGGAGAGGAAGAGCAGGACGGTCAGCAGCTTGGCGGTCCGCGGGCCCCCGAGCTCTCCGGCGGAGATGGAGGGCCGGCGGCGATAGAGCAGCGTGAGAACAGACAGGAGGGCCAGGATGGTGAAGAGAGTAACAGAGAAGGCCAGCGAGCCAGGTGGCACTGAGAACTGCTGACCCTTACTGTTCCAGTACACAGCGGCGATGGTCCACGCCACGCCGATGCCCAGGAAGACGTTGACCGCGTTGCTACCAGTCACATTGCCGATGGAAGCGTCTGCGTACTGGTCCTGGATGGCCGCAACCTTGCTAGCAAAGGTGTCTGGGGAGGAGTGAAGAGAGAGAGAGAGAGAGAGAGAGAGAGAGAGAGAGAGAGGGTTAAAAATTGTTACCCCAAATGCTGTCAATCAACCAAGATGTAGGTTAATTAATGCTAATCAGCCATAACATTAAAACCACCTGCCTAACATTGTGTAGGCCCTGCCCTCATGCCACCAAAATAGTTCAAACTCATCAAGTCATGGCCTTCACAAGACTTATTTAGCATGAACATTTCAGCAGTTTGTACTACAGGATCTCTTCTGTAGGATCGGACCAGAAAAGCTTTTGCTCCACACGCTCATCTGTGAGCCCTGGGCACCCATGACCCCGTCCCTGGTTTACTGATTGTCCTTCCTGGGACAAGTTTAGGTAGGCACAGACCACTGCATACTTGGAACACCCCACAAGACCTGCCTGATTTTGGAAATCCTCTGACCCAGTCATCCAGCCATCACTATTTGTCTTTTGTCAAAGTATCTCAGAGCCTTATGCGTATGCCTATTTTCCTGCTTTCAACACATCACCTTCAAAAACTGACTGTGCATATGCTGCCTAATATGTATATCCCAGCCATGTATATCTTTAGCCAGACAGTATATCAGGTGTCATTTCACCTGTCAGTGGTTTTAATGTAATGTCTGACTGGTGCATATTCATACAGACAACCACCACATAATTTAACCAGAGGTGGCCAAACAATGGTATATGGCAGTTAGCACAGTGGAAACTACATGCCAAAAACATCAAAAATTAAACTGCATAGACTTTACTTATAGAGATTTCTTGTTCTGTAGGACAAGCTTGTTTAAATTGTCTAGTGGAGTAACCCCATAGGAGAACCACTTTTGGTTCCTTAAGGAACCATGTCTGAGTAAACCTTTACATTGGAACTGGTAAAGAACCTTTACATCAAGAGAAGATTCTACAGACATTTTAAAGGTTCTTCATGCTCACTAATCTCTATTACAAACACTTAATGGTTCTTCTATGGCATTGCTCAAAGAACCATTTGAAGCACCTCTACTTTTACTATATGACAAAGATGCACATGATTTATAAAATATCCAGTAATTTTGAGCGTGACTGCATGCACTGCATAATCCCCTCACCCTGTAGTTAACATTGGAGACAGAGGGACTTCTCGGGTCACTGCTTATCAGATGTGAATTTAATACTTGGCTGATTTTAAGCGTGGCAGTGGGAAATGGTAACTTACTGCTAATGCAGCACCAAAATGACAAAAAAAAAAGCTTCAAAGTTTGGTCAAAACTTCAAGAGTGGAAATTTGTAGGTAATTAGAAGCATGTTGTGGAGATTTTTCCCATTTGGAGATTGGAGACCTCCCAGTTCTCACTCAGTCTTGAATGCAGCTAAAGAGGACAAAACGCTTGCGAACACACAAACCCTGCCCGATATGTGTCTGAATCTCAGTGGACACTCACCAGGTACAGAGGTGCCGAGGGCCACGAACACCACGGCCGTAACAGAGTCCTTCAGGCCGATGGTGCAGCCAAAGTGGGAGGCTAAGTCTCCAGTGACGGCAGTCAGCACTCCGATGAGCGAAATGGACACGAAGAAACAGGCCCAGCCATTCCAGTACTCCGTGGGGGGCACGAAGGCGAACAGAACCTTCCAGAAGACGGTCAGGAAGTGCATGATGTAATCGAAGCAAGAGGGCAACCGCTCCTCTCCGCTCTCCTCCTCATCGTCATCACCTGGAGGATTCAGCCGTGGAGGTTACGCAATGCTTATGGTGGTGGTCTGCTTATACGTTATATTTTTACAGCAGCACAGCCTCAACCTCATGCTCCTCATTAATCAGTTCTTTGGTGCCGGCTGATTTACTGTGCAGAGTGCAGTAATACCATACTTTACTCATAAACTAGGGTTAATGCCCTGTTTTATTGAGTGTGAGCTCTGGTACAACTCAGAAGAGAACCTATATTTTTTCTAATGTTTAAAAACACATTAGAAAAGTCTTGATGCATGTACACACACATAGCTGATTAAGCCATATAGAGATTGTTTACACCTGGTTTAGACATGCATATCTGGCTTCTCTTTACATTTTTCACTAAAATGTGTCTCCAGTGTGAAATCTAATCTTACTTTTCCAAGTAAAGATACATAATTTCTGCTTTATTTCCAAGGTGGTGCGGCTCTGAGTGATCGTGAAGGGTTTTGAGGAACAGTGGGAATTCCCACATAGCAGCGGAACAACAAATGTGGCTCACACATTCCCGTAATGGCTCTATCAGAAATAGACCATATAAGAGTACTTGGGCAAAGTGGAGTGTCGAGCATTGTGGTCTCCATACTGACTTTTGTGTTTAGTCACTGGTATCTTTAGGATTCTAGCCGTTGGTCACTCTGGATAAGACTTTAATGTAAATGTAAATACAAATATGGCCAAGATGCATCTCTGATCTCTGTGACCGACTGTAATCTGATCACAATGCGTCCTGAGTGTGGTTTTTTAATGCAGTAAATCTAAGCAAAATCCAATCACTACTAATGCATGCTTATACAAGGTGCGAACAGACTCATACTTTAAAGCACTTTTGTCAATCGGTTCAGATTAAGCTTCACAGCAAACATGACCACTCACATCGCAACTGCAGCTGAGAGGAACCTTACTCGCTTAAGAAGGATTTCAGAGCACATTAATACAGACTTCAGTATCTAACATTTTACAACAGCTTTGAACATGGCTCAGCCCCAGCCAATCAAATTTAAAAACAGATACAGGACAAGGGATACTTCTGCTGTTCCACCCAGCCCTAGCCTGCACTATTCCTGCACTATTGTATAGAAGCTTCCATTTCTATTCCTGCCAATGTTAGCTGCATTACCCTTATAAATTCAGCACAAGCATCAGCTAGACTGATTGACTACATTATTTAGAGCCAATGCTGCATTTAAGACAACTGGGAGCTTGGATTCCACCTAAAAGCATTTTTGCAACTTCAGTTATTTGAGGTCAGATAAAAACGGACGCTCACAGTAAGCAAACTTCACGCTTCTTCACGCTTAAAGTGAAAGATTTGATTATTTTAATACATTGGTGATTTTAAACTTACAGCTAATTCAGCACTGAAAATGACAAACAAGCTTTCGTCAAAAAAAGAAAAACTCTTTACGGATACAGAATGAGGGGTAATTCTGCTGCTCTTTCAGGATAAAAAAAATCACCAACTCACTTTCAGCATACTTTTGGTGTGTGTCAAGCACTGACCCCTGATTTCTGCTTTAAAAAAAAACAAACAAATTCTGTTGCATTTTACAGCATATTATTGTTTGTTTACACAAAAGATTTAGCTCTTTTGTCCCATTTTTTAGTGGTTGCTATATTTTAAGAGTATATCTGCTTCTTTTTTTGGAATCTATTTAGATTTAGATTTAGATACCTAGATTTTCTTTTCACTGGTTGTTAATAGGCATGAGCTCATTAACATAACAATTTTGATTGGCTGTTACTGAGATTATGTGTAAAAATACTGCCGTGGTCAACAGAGTTAAGCACCGCCATGATGACTTATGATTAGGACGTCAGTACTGTGCTGCTCTTCAGCCAAAATACTAACTATAACTGAGAATCAGGAACTTATACATTTTTACACTTTAAACATTGACAATTAAACACAATACCCATCAGCATGTCCATCATTCCATATGTTACATGATATATGCAATACATTTGTCTTTACTGATATTAATCCTAACTTGATATTGGTTATTTTTGGCGTGGGGGTGCAGAACAGGTTACACTTTCTTGATGCACATGCAGGGTCGTTGTAGAATTGGGGTAGATTATTAATTAATACTATTAATATTGTATACTCAATAGTAACTAAATGACTCCCATTCCACAAAGTACTGATTGTCCATGCTTCCTAATTCATACATTCAGCTTGAATTTGACATTAAATAATCTAAATTTCTGTTTTCTTTGTTTTTACTCTATTGCATAGAAGGCCTATGTTCTGTAAAATGTCACTGCAGTAATAAATAAATAAATATATATATATATATATATATATATATATATATATATTGTGTATAAAATGTTGAGGATACTTAAACAGTATATAAAGTATTGGTCAAATAATTTACTGTGATATCTACTGTGACTCTCAATCAATTTTTAATAAACGATGTGTTGATAATCCATAATTTTTAGACACAATTTGTGAAATCCAATTTGAGGTTAGCACATGGCGTTAAGGCACAAAATGGTGGAAAATGTCAACTCTGTTACTGCCAACTGTGTTGTGTCCAAGGTGAAGCTTGAAGAGCCGCTCTTTTCAGTGCTGAGTCTGGAATTGAGACTACACAACTCCTCAACTTCCATAATTTCCCTAAGTTGTTTGTTTTTAAAATAGTTAACTAAAAAAACTAAAAAAAAAAAACAAAATATTTGTTTAAAATATTAACTAAATATTATTTGTTTTTAATCAATGCCAAAGTCAATGCCAAAGTGCCTGTGTGCTTTCCGACCTTGGTTACAGGGTGACATAAATGATACGACATGTAGGATTTAGGTAGAGCTTTTGTAAGGCATCCCATAGGGGAAAAGGGAAGGCTGGTGATAGTGTGGATAGGCCATTAGACATGAATCAGATAATGAAGCAGGTATTTCATATAAATATAAATGAAGTGAGGAGCAATTACACACTGATGGATAAGAAATGAGATGTGTGTGAGTGAGACACTGACCTGCGCTGACGGTGACAGCACTGACAAACTGCTCTCTCCAGCTACTGCTGCCCACCACCAATGCAAGGTTAGTCTTCTTTATCAGCTTATCCACTGTGTTCTGAATGCACAAGTACAAACACACACACACAGTAAAATATGAAGCAGCTCACCTCATCTCCAATGTGACATTGAGCTGCATAAATGACTAATCTAGCCCTCCAGACAGCCCGTGCAGGGAGAGGTCTCAGCTAAACTGATTTGAGGACAGTGAGGAAGCGCCACAGCTGGAAAAAAACACCCCCCCCCCTCTGGATTTCGTTCTGTCCTGTGTCATCCTGTCTGTTGCTTCAGGTCTGTTTCCTCTGAGAGGGCATGGGCTGTGTAATCTTGTAGATGAAGCCATGGGGAGCCATGATGGGCCTGTCTCACATCTTTCCTAAATCCCCTGCGCTGCTCCACCTGGCCGACCCACTGTATGGAGTCTGTCACCATGGGGACGAGTGGGAGGGAATCCAGACACAGTAATAAAACAGTGACCTCTGAGGACTAGCATTGTGTAAGTGTGTGTGTGTGTGTGTGTGTGTGTGAGTGAATGAGTGGGTGAATTCCAGGGTCAGAAATATTGCATTGTCCTGCAGATATTCAAAACATCTAGTCCAACTTTCAGGATGTACCTTGAACTCGTACGACTCCTCGATCACCACCTCCAGCTTGGTGTGCTCTCCCAGACTCGGGCAGCCCATCTTAGCCACCTCTTCTTCTTCAATCCCTACTGCTGGCTTGTTATCATTGGAATCTCCTGTGGGGAAAGAAAAGCTTACTTTTAGGTATGTCCTAGAAGTTTATTGTCATGTGTACCCAACTGATCCTGATACCCAGTGTTGGTTAGGGGTGTAAGAAATGATTAATATATTAAAGACGTGTGATATTTTGTATTACCATACTGTGATTTTTAATTAATAGTTTATATTAAAGATTGGTGGGAGATATTGGTTCATTTTGTGCTGTTTTTAAACCCGGCCATTAGATAGCAGTATTGAACCCTGTCTTCAGATCCCACCGTTCTGAAAGCACTGAAAAAACTGTTCTTTTACTCACATTTTATGCAATGATGATGTGTTTTGTACACTATGACAGTTTCCCTATTGTCTTGTTTACAGTCTCACAATATATTGCAATATATTGAACCATAACCCCTGTAGGGTAATACATATTGTATCACCAGCATCTTGCCAATGCACATCCCTAGTGTTGGAATGTGATAGAATATAAGTGTCTATATTCAGTCCAGATTAAATTTAGCTAGAACTTGGGATGTCCCAATCAAGTTTCTTGCCTCCCAGTCAGATCTGAATACCTTAATATTAAGTATCGGCTGATACCAATCAGATATTCCTGTTTTCATAGCAATCATAAGCTCCTCATACAAAGATGAGTCACCTTGCATGTTAATGTGGTAGTAACTTCAAGCTCCTGCATTGCACAAGGATGATTGGGCTATATATACCTGTGGGGTGTGTAACAAGATTCATGGACTGAGAAAAGGTGGTACAGTGCAGTCTCGTTGGATTTGTGGAAGGAAATAGCTGAATCTGCAGTTGTGTGGAAGCATGCGGTCACACAGGTCTACCAGCAGTGGCAGAAATCCTAGTCCAAACTGACCGACAGGGACAATGGTGGGTTTCACGATTAGTGAATGAAAATGCAGATCCATGCAGAGTGTGGACCTCTAGAAACCTGTGTTGACCTCTAGAAACAATTCTCGCCTAAAAGCAAAGCGATTTTCATTCACAAGCCGTGAAACGTCCCTGTACGTCAGTCTGGTCTTTCGGACACAATTTTGGCGAGAATTTCCTGTAGACTGGGATTTCTGCCACTGCTGGTGAAGAACGACACATTCACTGCACTGTACCACCTCTTCTCAATCTACGAATCCTGTCGCATACCCTGCAGGTATTTATAGCCCCATCATCCTTGTGCAACGCCATCAGGAGCAGGAGCCTGAAGTTACTACCACCTTAAACACGCAAGGTGACTTATTTTATGTCTGGCAAGCTTATGATTGTGTAATACAACCATACAATTTAGACAAGACATGCTATTCTGTGGATTAATACTAATAAGCAGATTTGTGCCACTTGTAAGAATCTGCTGAATATATTACAGCCTAAATGACCAACTTCATAAATGTGAAGGCAAATATTCACTTAGCTTACATTGCTTAATAATGTCCGGCCCTGGCATATTTGCTTCTTAAAAGATGATCCTGTAAGGTAACTTAAAGTGTAGGTATGTGTACGAGGTGAAAGATGATGTATGCTGTGTGCGCAAGTGTGGGCCAGCCAGCAACAGGAAGTGAGCTGAAACCACATCGGCTGTCAAGGTCCACAGCAGAATACACAAATAGGCCTGATGGCAGACGTGCAGCCTCGGCGGCTTTCCAATTCTAGATTTAGTCTGATCCACGCAGAGTTTTGTCTAACACGCCAATAGTATTACTTATAACCATCTTATAACCATATAGGGGGAAGATGCATCCCAACGTATCATATATAACCCAGTGTTCTCTGCCTGCGAGCAGAGCCGTCATTATCTAAATGCTTGTTGCTCTCAATAAATGTTACTTAAAGGTTCTGTGTGTCCGAGTATTTGATTGTTTGATTTTTCCACAACAATAAATCATCATATCAATTAATCTGCAATAGCCTAGATATAAATATAGGCACATCAACAAAAAACATTTTCTCTGCATCTGCTCCTTGCATGCAAAAAGAAAGAGAGAGAGAAAGAGAGAGAGAGAGAGAGTGAGAGGAGAATCCAGGAAAAAGAAACTTAGATTTAAGGCAGAGAACATAGTTAATAGGATCCTACAATAGCTTTGGCAAATTGAATAGCATGGCGAAGAACATTAAATTAGAGCAGTAAGTGTATAATTAATGTGCAGAATGGCCCGAAGACACTGCTCCAACATGGCCGCGTACGCTGAGACCAATTACTGTCTGTCCTGATGGGACTCGTCCTCCAGCTATTCATGCACTCAAAAATGTTCAACTATTCAAGTGTATGTGATTTACTTATGAACAATGTTGTGCATAATGTAAAATATTTGAGGTCTGAATGCTTTCCGTTTACCCTGTTTCCTGACTTGCATTTATGGCGCTCTCTCCACTTCACATATCTGTTTACCATAAGGGGTGGGGGGGCATATACTCAAACATATATCTCAGTACTTTCCAGTATTCTGTCAATAATTATATCATAATAGGATACAATAAAAACTATATTAACATACAGTTGTAAAAGAAATGATCAACCCCCCTGTTACAAGTTTTACAAACTTGCAGCTGTTTGCAATAAACCAATCAAACAAGAGCCATTGAAAAATTTCAACACCATTAATAGAACAAGTGCTCTCCAAATTCAACACAAGATACTAGTTTTAATGACGACAGTCTCTGAATTATCCAACCCTTTCATGACAAGCGTCTTTAGTACTTAGTACAGCACCCTTTTGCTGCAAACGTGATGCATAGCCAGACATCAGCTTCTGGCAGCATTCCTGAGGAATCTTCCATTCCTCATGGACAATGTCCTCCAGTTCAATAATAATTATGGGTTTGTGTGCTGAAACTGCCTTCTTCATATCCCACCAAATATTTTCTATGGGGGTCACGTCAGGCTGTGATGGCCACTTCAGAATCTTACAGGACCTACCGTTGATCCATAGGCCCGAAAGGTTTTGATATTCTGATCTGTGGAGCGATGAAGCAAAACTGGAACTTTTCGCCTCAGTGGTATGTCAGGAGGAGCAGGAATGAAGCATATGCTGAAAAGAATACCCTGCCTACAGTGAAGGATGGGGGTGGCTCTGTGGCGGATTTGCTTCCTCTGGCACTGGAACCCTGCAGTGTGTGGAGAGCAAGATGGATTCAACCCAAGAATCAGGAAATTCTTGGAGAAAACCTCAGTGACTCATGCCTTCTGTGAGGAAGCTGAAACTTGGGCATCATTGGACCTTCCAACAGGACAATGACCCCAAGCATCCCTCAAAGTCCATCAAGGCAAGTACTGGAAGATCCTGAAGGGGCCTTCATAGTCCCTTAACTTGAACCTGCATAAAAAATATTTAGAAGAAGGCGGTTGCAGCACACAAACCCAAAAATGTTGGAAATGAGGAAAGCCGCCAGAAGCCTCAGGAAAGCCGCCAGAGGCTGGTGTCTGGCTACGCATCACATTTGCAGCAGGTCATAACAATACAAAGTGCTCTACTAAGTACTAAGATGCTTGTCATGATGGGGTTGAATAATTTGGAGACTGCAGTTGTCATTAAAAGTGCCATTTTGTGTGAATGTGGAGAAAGCACTTGTTCTATTTGTTGTGTTGAGCTATTTAAATTGCTCTTGTTTGATTGGTTTATTGCAAACAGTTAAAACGTTTGCATATACAGTGCCATTTAATATGATTTTACAGTGGACTGAAGTAGTATAAACGCAAACTGACACAAAGGTTGTTGGTGAATATCTCATATGATCTCTAAATGATCCTCCTGAGACAGATAAATCTAAAGTGTAGCCTTTTGCCTGACATGACAGATCCTAACACAACTTTCCAAAATAAGAGCCAAATTACAACTGTAAAGCATGGTGGTGGTAGTGTGATGGAATTCAGACAGGGGACAAACACCTTTTCATAGCATTTTGTATTATTTAACTTAAATCTTCTGATTGATAATACATTTAATGTTTCCATTGGTCTGTGTGTGTTCTCTGCTTGCTTGAAGTCGATAAAACTATATACAACAGAAATTAAATTACGTTATGGGCATGAATAGAATCATTTGTCTTGTGGGTGTAAAGCTATTTGTAGTTAACTGGTTTTGGGATTTGCCCAGTACACACCACGATACAATAAATTCTATTTGATGGGCTGATAACACAGCACTATTCCCTTTTACTTCCCACACTTGTTCCTAACATTAGAGGCGGAAATACATTCTAGTAATACAGGCTTTAATAGGGGTACCAGCTTGTGCTGACAAGGAGAGAGTAAAGCATTTGCTTTCTATTTCTGCTGATCTATAATCAGTTTTGTTGTTTTTTGTAATTGTTAAAGGTATTTTTTTTTAAATACAGGAAGCCAATCCAGGATCAGCTCCAAAAATAACTTTTCCTGACCATGCTTCTGTCCAATCTCCAGCAGCACAGGCTCCCCAAGATGGATGGTGAAAGTCTTGTTCTTCTCATACTCCTCGTCATCAATGATTTTCACCTCCAAGATCTTCCTGTGAGGGACAGAGACAGAGGACAGCCATGAATGACAGAACAGAGGAAGAGAGAAACTACCTTAAATGAGCCAGGAAAGTGCAGGATTACACCCCATTGACTTTAAAATGAACTGCAAGAGGATCAAAGACCTTCCGCTGTACATTTTCCAATGTGCACATTTTTCTATTAAGGCATAATAAACCTTAACAAATGTGAATATCACTGTGTGGAACGGTGCATGGTGATGAAATGTGAAATACCATGGTGTGCTATTTGCTGGGATGATTAGAAATACTCCGGCCGTTGTTCAATTGGCTGGGAGGTAGTGAATGCTATCCTAGCTGATCTTCTTCATCCTCTGTGATCAGATCAAGCTGATTCTATTTACGTTATTCAACATCCCTGCGGAGAAAAAGCCTGACCAGCTTAAGCTGCTTAGGCTGGTTAAAATGGTTGACCAGCTTAGCTCTTGATCAGCATAGGGTATTTTGTTGGAGTTTGAGGGTTTAGCTTATATACATGCGTACCTGACCAAGGCAAACAACCAGTATGACCAGCAAGACCACACTGGTTGAACAGCACGGCCAGCATAAGCAAGGTGGTTGAGCAGCATGACCAGCAAGACCAAGCTGGTCAACCAGCATGATCAGCAAGACCACTCTGGATGACTGGAATGACCAGCAAGACCAGGCTGGTCGACCAGCATGGATACGCTGGTTGATCAGCATTATCAGGGTCAAATGCAACATATACTAAGCTGGTTAAGAGCTGGTTAACCAGCTACCTGACCAGCATAGGGTAATGTTGTGATCTGGATGACCAGCTTTTAACCACCTTGACCTTGTGCACGGATGCACAAATCATCATATTACATGAACAATTGCTGTAGTTATATTATTCCTCATTAGAAACACATACATATGTACATATTAGTTTTAATCAGATCATCATCATCCAGTATTACTAAAGCTTTTCTCTTAGCTGGAGATAATATATTAGATGATGTTGGCCCATAAGTAATTGGGCAGTGCCACAACATTTCCTATCCTGGCTCTCTTTTATGTTCCTTGTTGCTTTGACAAGTATGAAACATGACTAATTTATTCATGATTATGTTCATTAGTCTGGTTAATTATAGTCCCTGGCATTGGAGGGAATATATAAAAAGAATCTGTGATTCCACTAAATGGCCAATACAGATCTGAATAGACTCAAATTAAAGCTGACATTCTGCACTTTAACCTCAGTCACGGCAACAAAAACTGAGAGACTTTCCAATTACACTGCCAATGCACAATTCTGTATATCATACATCAGAAACTATGCAGCCTATTATGCATATTTGCTCCTCTTACTTATTCATAAACAGCACAAAAACTGAAGTTCTGTGTTAAAAATATATCATAATAATGCCAGTGATAATGAACTTGGAAAGCCACATCTACAATTAAACTGTCTGAAATTCCACAAAATTATTTCTTATATAGGCTGTATACCATCTAAAACTGGTAAACCAGTGGTAAATCACTGGAAAATCACCTGAAGGAGACATTTTTCATATTTAAGAAGACTTGTTAATATAGACCAACAGTGTTAGCTAACCATATAATATAAGTAAACTAAGCAGACAGCCCTGATTACTCTGCCTAACAGTACATTAGTTACCAGTTACACTAAAGCAGCAGCACAACATGAGCTGTACAGCCTGCCTGACTCTTGTCTTTTGTCCAGATTCAAAACCTTGACGCTGGCCTACAAAGCAAAGAACGGACCAGCCCCTCCATACTTGATGGCGATGGTCAAAAGCCGATCTACACCAAGAGACCTTTCAGCTTCAAGTACGGCTCGGCTCGACCCGCCATCCCTCAAAATCCACAGAAGACAAGCATCCAGGCTTTTTTCTGTCCAGGCACCAAAGTGGTGGAACGAACTTCCCCTGGGTGTCCAAACGGCAGAGTCGCTCGCTGTGTTTAGTAGTATCTAAGCTTAGAGGTATCTTTGAATTATTAGTCTATTCTAACTAGCTAAGGTTTCTTTCTTGGGTAAATAGCAAAGCACTTTTGTAAGTCGCTCTGGATAAGAGCGTCTGCTAAATGAGTTTAATGTAAATGTAAATGTTTTGGACAAGTTTCCTTTTCTAAGAAAGACAAGAGCTGACACTCACAGTTCAACTCCCATTCCAGGTCATTTACAACAAATTCTACACTTGGATAAAAATTCAGAGAAAACGCACAGGTTAGAATAAGGTCTAATTAGAATAAGATAGTAATGATGACATTTACAGCATGTATATCTTCTTTTCATTTCTTAATTAAGTTGAAATTATCAATATAATGTAGTTAAGGAGATTTTTTATGGCCTTTCCACACATATAGTTTGTTTCCTCTGGTCTCAATCAGTTAATGAGGTTGTAAACTTAGAGCGTTTTCCCTTTCAAGCACATAAAAATGCATCACAACAAACCATGTGAGAACATTCTCTCTGCTTACTGGTCAGACCTGTCTGGGGCGGGAGCTAGAACATCATTGCAGGAAGAAGATCCTGTGTTCTGGACTAGCAGAAATGGCATTTGTTCATAGCTGTAGTAATTATCTGGGCAGTATACCAGGTTATCACCTGGCTATGGGAGCCGTTTAGTTTAATTGGGACCAGACTGAGACCACCTCTTCTCATGGGTCTCGGTGCAGTTGTTATGGCCTGCATCGGAGCTTGATTACTATATTCACATCTGCCAAAATGAACCGCACCAAGAGTGAAAACCAACCAGGGTTCGGCAAGAGTGAAATCTCCAGAAAAGCAGCTTTACAAGAGAAGGGAAAAAAAACGTCCATATTTAAATAATGATGTTGTGTGTGTCACTGTGTTCATTTAACCATGGTCAAATGCCGGGTCATGCTGCTTGCCATCAGCAGCTGGAGAGCGAGAAAGCAAAACTGGCCTCTCACCGATCACTTCAGTGTTATCCTGGCCGGTACAGGGGTCTCGTAGCCATGGCATCAGAGCTGGGAAGCCCAACCGGGACCCAGTAACAAACAATTTGCAAACCCACTCAGAGCCCATGCCCACGTTCCACCAATGTGAGCGTGTTTGTTGGGTTATTGCCAGTTAATATGACATATATTAACTGACTTCTAATAACTGACATCTTAACAATTTCTTCACTACATACTGATGGTAAGTGAGGGGGGAAGACATGCCTTGTATGCAAACAGATGGTGCCAGGAGCCAAAGAGAAATGTGTGGGTATTACAAGGTCACTCAATCAATCTAACACAATTGAATAAGTTCACCTTAACTCAAATAGGCCTAGAAGTTGATCTTACACAAATCAAATGTGTGTGTATCTCAACTATTCATTTTTTAGTTACTTTGGCTTAAAATGTGTCCCCAAGTTTCTGTAGTTTTTATGTTATGTGTGTTATTATGTCACTAAGTACAATTAGATTTTCTGTGTTATCTTAGTCATGAGGGCAATAACATCTGAACTGGTCTGATGAAGTGTGTTCCACCCACACAGCTATAACAGCTGAACTACCTGAGCCCCACTGCCTCTGTTCAGTCAGAGAAACTGGCGAGTTAAAGCTAAGCCAGTCAGCAAAGACAAAAGCTAGTGAGTTAGCTCATCTCTCTGCCTCTCTGCTGGCATCCATTTGTCTGTTTGTCTGTAATGGATACAGATGGCAGTAAAGTGAAAGTTATCTTCTTTAGGGTACCCTCTTCACATAAAAGCTGGAGAATGTTCGTAGTGAGGAGACACAGCAGGCTCTACAGCACCACCTGCATGTGTAGAACAGCCTGTTTCACTCATTTCTCACTGCTCCACTGGTTGTGTTTAGTTTTTCAGCATAACAAGGCTGGGAGTATAACACGTCTACTCTCTGAGTTGCTGTAGTCTCCTGTGGAGCTTCATACAAGCCCCTGGCTGTAGCTGATCATCAGTGATGGCTAATAAGCACCGTCTCAATGCAATTTAGCCCAGTGGGCTGTTTACTGTAGCAAACGGGAGAGAGAGAGAAGCAGAGAAATGTGTGGAAAGGAACAGAAAGACAAAGCCCTCATGCAGAACATTCAACTATGATGCAGGAGACCATGCATGCTCAAACCTGCTTGTTTGAACAATGCTCATGAATTATTACAGTGGTCTGGAGTGAGAGAGAGCAGAACGAGCAGGGAAGGACAGTAGATGCTATTTTTATTCCCTGCACAATGCGACAGGTTTGGAAAGGGGCACTAGAGTATATTGGCAATTGTGCTTTCATGTGAACTCATAATGCACCACAGAATTGCGAGTGTGGATGGGTGTGCACACACATGTACACACAGATGCATTTTTCTTCAGCCCCAATTACTCCACCCCAATTTCCTCAACGCCCCCAAAAACTCCACCCCATTTCTCATCAGACTGGGTGGAGTAATGTTGAGGAGACCCCAATCTCCTCAGCGTCCCATTACTTCACCCCATCTCCTCAGTGTCCCATTACTTCACCCCATCTTCTTAACGTTACATTACTCCACTCTCATTTCCTTAACACCTTAAAACTCCACCCCATCTCCTCAATGTCCCATTACTTCACCTTTATTTTCTTAACACCTTAAAACTCCACCTCATCTCCTCAATATCCCACTACTTCACCTTTATTTTCTTAACACCTTAAAACTCCACCCCATCTCCTCAGCATCCACTTACTCCACCCTGTCTGCTTAGCATCCCATTACTCCACCCTATCTTCTCTAAACCCAATTACTCCACATCTTATTCACATCCCATTACTCCACGTATCTCTTTAATGCCCCATTACTTCAACGTTTCTCCTTAACATCTCACTAAAGGCTAAAAAAAAAGCTCCAGTGTTGTTTTTGTTTACTGCCTTAACCAGTGGAAGTTGTGTTTCTTGATCTTTTCATGCTCCTTTAAGTCTAAATGCTCCCTATTTACTGTGCAAATCTGGCGCTCTATTGCCTTGTTCAGTGGGCTGCTACTTTGTTCTGCTATCTAGAACACACAATAAACTCTACATGCATTGACTTCTTGTAATAACACTTCTCATCTTTAAAGTCACCTTTTTTTTATTAAACTGAATAACCAGCCAAACCCCTAAAAACATTCCTCTGCCCTTCTGCAGCTCATGCCTTTTTCTTTTATCCTTTCACAGATCTCAATTATGTCCAGCCCTGTCCCTGAAAGTGATGAATATATTTCTTTGAATTGCAATGTCCTACTAAATGTTATTTTTGGCTCAGAAACTACTCTTTTGTCACTTCACATTTCATGTACTTATTAAGATTTCATTTACATAGAAATGTGATCAATGAAAACAGAAAATTAAAATACGAATCAACTAGAACCCCACATGTAGGGCCGTGTCCCAACATGCAACATAATTTTAGCGGTTCTGCCCTTTGCATCTGATGGCATCACTTCAAGTATAATTTTGATTTGGATTGGATTTGATTTAATATGACTCGTTTTTTGGGCCAAAATAAACATTTCAGGTAATTTTATTATGATGTTAAAAAATTCTGATATACTGATATTTTTTGGCACTGGAAGTATCATGACATTCCTAAAAGGGATGCACTGAATTTGTACATTTTATGTAATTTCACACAAAAACCTTGCATCTACAAAATTCTCATATTCTGTGATGAAAATGTAGATGCAAGGTTTTCGCAAGGCACTGACATTATTAATCAAATTCAAATTTACTCATTCAAATGTATTGGACACCCCTCTGAGATCCTCTGACTTTATAACAAACTTGCAGTTATTATTATTATTATTATTATCATTATTAGTATTATCTATTATTATCATAATAGTATATATTATATTCTATATATATATATGGTAACAATATTATTATAATATTATTACAGGTTCTTCACCATTTCTAAGAAACAGAGTAGTTCTTCCTGGAACCAAAGGTGGTTCTTCTATGGTATCACTTGAAGAAGCCTTTATTTAAGTGTATATTTGAGATGAATCGTCCCACTATATGCTATTGTGTACACTATGTAGACAAAAGTATTGGGACACCTGCTTATTCATTATTTCTTCTAAAATCAGGAAAAAAAGGTATAGAAAAAAGAGGTCATCCTGCTTTTGTTGGAGCAACTGTCTAAACTGTCCAGGGAAAACATTCTACTAGATTGTGGAGTGTTGCTGTGAGGATTTGACTGCATTCAGCAAAAAAAGCATTGGTAAGGTCAGGATGTTGAATGATCAACATACACCTCATCCCTAACTCCCCAACTCTCCAACTCATCCAAATGTCCTGGATGGAGCACCATCCATCATTCATATCATATATATATGCAGTTTCAACAGTGTAAAGCCAGCCTAAAGAAGCATAGTGAAATCAAATCACATTGTTGTGTGGTCACAGACTTAAATCTGTGACACGACTGCATGTGTGGATGGCGAACACACTCACACACACAGTCAACAGCATAGGTACCTGAGCTAAAGGTTGGAAAAGAGCAGAAACGAGTGGAGGAGAGAAAAACAACAAGTGGAAAGGCTGCACTGTCTGTAACACAAAGAGAAAGGCAAGGAAGAGGAGAGGAAGGAGGGCCACAGTGGGCTGCGGGTGTGCGGAACATTGATAATTAAAGCCTATGAATAATGAAGAGAGGCAGGGCACAGGCAGTTTGGGGAAATCTGCTCATTTTAGTTTAGGCATGCGCAAACACTCCTGTTCCAAGTACACACACACACGTTATGTTGCTTTTGTCCTCCTAACACTCCTTCCTTCCACTCCAGTCTCTTGCTTGACTTCCGTACTGTAATCCTTTATTAAAACATTAGTCCTAATCTGTTCTTTGTCCTTTCTCCTTCTTCACACCACTCGACCCTTCCCCCACCATCACTCACCAGCCCAATGTGTGTGTAATTAAATCCACCCTAACGTGTTCTTCCTTTATTAGTCCACTCCATTTCTCACACAAGATTACACTCCCTCACCTCCCCAGACAAACACCCTCTTATCTCTCTCGCGCGCTCTTTTCTCCTCACCCCTCACTCGCTAGTTCTTTTGACTACATTCCGGTGACCCAATTAATTTGTGTCTACGCGGTGTTGAACAGCAGCACCATTCGACTCCATGACTCATTATAAGCCTGCTTTGACGTGATGTAACTAAACACAGCCCTGCTATGCTCCGCCCAGCAACAACTGCTGCTAAGTTAGACAAGCTTTAAGGAATACTGGCAAAAATCCCACTCCGCATGATGAGAAACTGTTATGGACGACTTTGTTAAACGCCTTTGTGAATGTTTGTTCACTGCTGTGTTTGCTCCTTCTTGATTTTCTTTATTGTTAAATATTTGTCTCAGTAAATGCATTTAGATCTTCAAACTCAATGCAATATTAAACAAAGAGAACCTTATCAAACACTATTAAACTATATTAACCCATTTATTTCATCCCCTGGAGTGTACGTACACGCCAGTGTGTCAAATCCGATGTTCCTTGATGTTTCTATTAATATCTTTGTGATAATTCAGCGTGGAAATATGGTTCATTTCAACATTTCCTGAATCTGTAGAGCGCATCCTTTCCATTGCATCTATTGCCAGATTGTACATGACTCACATCCAGAGTTACGAGGCTGTGATAAGGGGTTCGAGATGCTTGTCTCTTCTGCTTTTTGCTGTGTCTAACAGCTAGATTTGCGTGTCCGTCGTCAACCTCTTGTCTGTAACTGGTGGATTTGTGCATCTGTCTATGATTTTGAGTGAAACTGACCAATGGTCTTCTGCCTCTCGTTGTTTATATACGATTTAATTCACTTATTTCACTGCTTTTGTGAAGCTGAGACTCTGGTAATCCCATTTCAAGCACCAGAACAATTTGTTTTTACAGGAAATATGAAAGAGAAAGAATTTCTGACTTAGAATTTCTGATTTAGGGCAGAGTATCTCTTAGAGTAACATAGTAACATTTTGACAGACACGATTCTCGGCAGCCACACTGAGTAACTTCTTTTTTTTTTAACTATCCTAAACAGTGTTCATTTGTGACCTTAATTCAGAGAATAAAACAAAAACAATCTTTATATGAACTGATAAGTGCGGTGATGTTACCAGTTAGCAGCCAAAAAAGGCTAAAGTTGGCTTCTAGTTCTAACTCTCCATTCCACCTTAAATAGTACAGCAGTTACCCTGTGTACATTTCAGAACGTCACTGATTAATTATTTAATGTGGAATGAAAAGTTTAAATAAGAGCCCAACTTCACATTAGCTAAGCTCAGAGCCTTGTTGTAAATGTAATGCAGCAACAACAAACTGTACCCCAGAACAGCAGGTAAAAGCACTTATTAGTTCAAATGTCCCTATGAAGCATTTCTAAGGTTCTAGACCATCACCACATCACAGTGACAGCCATTATCTATTGATGGAGAAGATCAGGAATGGTAGTGAATCTTCCTGGTATTGTCCGACCTGCCAAAATGTCTGCAGGGGCATCTGGGAAGTTATGCAAAAGACACAACGTGGCGTGAACAACTCAGTAGTTCCCAGACTGCAGAAAGCCTTAGCAGGGGGAAGAGCCTTTTCTTACAAAACCCCTCAGCTCCAGAATAACCTTCCAGATAAGATGGGTCTTCATGTCTAAGAAAAGTTTGAAGATCCAGGGTTTTTTGGATACCAGGAATTGTGGTAAACTGAGCTGCAAGTGATGTTGTCCCACTGCACACAATCACTCAGGTTTGTGGACAGTGGAGCAGAGGTATGCCAGCATTTCAGGGTGCTCCCATGTCTGTGTTACCTTCTGGCTCTCTCCTTTTAGTGAGGTTGTTATAGTCAGATCAGCTGGAGTTGTCAGACTCACTTAGATACTGTTCACATTTTCTGTACTCCAGAAACCCACTCAGAATCACCTCTTCAGAATCAATCTCCTTACCTTTTCCGAGTTAATGACTTGTCCAGACCAGATACCCATCCACCAGACTGACCGCCGGGCTCTCCTGCTTCATTACTTTCATTATTCTTATCATCACTACAATGATTATATTGATTACATTATATTGTGACTATATGTACTTAATAAGTAGTTGACCAGTGGAGGATGAGTCTTCTGAAAGGTTTGTGATGAGGGAGTGATGCTTGGTCACGGGGGGTCTTTATGGTTGTGTTTTATGTTTAGTTGATCTCTTGTCCTTTTACTGGATTACTGTAAAGCTGTAATTGTAAAAGTGCTATACAAATAATCTGAATAAACCAGGCCTCAGTGTAAAGCAAATACTGCATTTTACAGTAGAACCATCATTCTAATATTTAAACATGGTGGTGGTAGAGGGGGAATGTGGGGATGTGATCCTGCCTCGCGATCTGGACTTGCTGAAGGAATTAGAAATTCAGATTTCTTAAGCAGAAAGTCTGAAACATAATCAGGTTTTGCAGCAAAACAATCATTTATGTGATCTGACAACATCTGCCACTGTTCTTTATAACCTGGCCAACAGTTACTATGGACGCTTTTGTGGGTCGGAGCATGGATGGGCCAACTGAAAAAAGGGATGGGGGCCAAACTCATGGATGGTTTCCATGTCATACCCAAACACACATGGAGCCCCCCTCACACACACAAAGGCAGATGGAGATGATGAGTGGATGGAGGAAACGATTAGGCCTGGAAAGAGGCAGGCGAATTTGTACCATCTCATTACACGCGTGCCTCAACCTCACGCTGCGGCCTCAGGTAATAACTGGCACCATTAATCACTGAGGCAAATACTAGCTAACCCCTAAAAAACCTTTTTCTGTGTGTGTGTGTGTGTGTGTGTGTATGTGTGTAGGCATGCACTAAATAAAAAATAGGATCTTAATGAGGTGTGAACACAAACACACACACACACTTACACTCTCGCAAATCCATTCACCTACCCAGGGGAGCTAACACTCACATAAACACAGACACACAGACACACACACACACACACAGGGCATTAAGTCATGAATAAGAAGCAAAAGAAACAGAGAGGAAAGAAGGAAAAGACAGCAGTGCTGGAACGTGGCAGGGCTATGCAGAGAGGGCTGTGTTTATATATAGACTGAGTGGGCTATGCTGCTGCTGCTGCTGCTGATGATGATGATGATGATGATAGGAGGAGGGTGAATATTAAAAGCCCTGAGTCATTAAGAGCACACTGTACTTTGGCACAGGTGAGAGAAGATACAGGCCCACAAGAGAGAGAGAGGGGGGGAGAGAGAGAGAGAGAGAGAGAGAGAGAGAGAGAGAGAGAGAGAGAGGGAGAGAGAGGGTGTGCGGGGGTTCACTCCATTCTACTGCACACAGCGTACACACACAAATTATAGTGTTGGCATGGCAACAGGTAGCAAACCAGCACACACTGATAAAAGTCAAGGCCTTAGGCGAGAGATAGAGAGAGAGAGAGAGATAGAGAAAGAGAGACAGAGAGTAAGTGAGGGAGAGAGAAAGAAAAAAAGGACAAAGAGAGAGAGAGGGAGAGGGAGAGAAAGAGATAGACAGACAGAGAGTGAGTGAGGGAGAGTGAGAAAGTGAAAAAGGGACAAAGAGAGAGAGAGAAGGAGAGAGAGAGAGAGAGAGAGAGAGAAGGAGAGAGAGAGAGAGAGAGAGAGAGGGAAACAGAGGGAGGGACAACAGAAATAAAATAAGTGAGCGAGAAAAAGAGACAAGGGGGGACACAGAGAAAAAGAGTGAGAGGATAGAGAGATCAGGATACTCCACTTAAAGACATAAATCACATGAAATTTATGGAACAACAGAGAGAACCAGACACAAGGAAATACATGATATCAAAGGTGTGAATCTATCAGCTTTAGAGCAATCTCTCTCTCACTCCCTCCTCCAACACACACAGTTCTCTGTTCTTTATAACAAATTCATGAGACTGGGGAGGGAGAGGGGGAAGGGGAGAAACTGCAAGTGTGGGAAATTCTGGAGTGACACATATAGATGGAGATGGAAGCAGAGGCAGATGTGGAATGGCTGTAGGGAATAAAAAACAGAGAGAGGCAGAAAATACAAACTGATTAAAGGAAAAGGAGAGTGATAGGTACTGCAAAAGACAAAGGATTGCAAAACAGGCAGACAGACAGGTAGATAGTAGTGATGGGCTTTTTTCAGCTCGCTGAGCCACTTCTTTTGAACTGTTCATTTTAATGAATTGAATGTCTGACTCAAAGATTTACAGATTCACAAGTTAAAAGGACTTTATTATCGGTGATTGAGCTTTATGTTGCTACTACTGATCACTAATGAGGGCAGACACAGAATGCACAATCACACAACAGACAGTCGGCTACAGTCCACACAGAAAACATGCACTGCCTGGCCAAAAACAGGTCACACACTCTAACTGCCTTTAGCTTTGTGGCCAAGTTTCCACAAGCTTCTGCAATGTCACAACATTGATTTCTGTCCAGAACTTGTATTAATGATGGGAGAGTTGGACCACTGTGCAAAGTCTTCTCCAGCACATCCCGAAGATTCTCAATGGGGTTCAGGTCTGGACTGTTGGTGGTCAATCCATGTGTGAAAAGCTGAACCACTCCCTGAACCACTCTTTCACAATTGAATCCCTGATGAATCCTGGCTTTGTCATCTTGGAACAAGCCCATGCCATCAGGGAAGATCCTGAAAACATCCATTGATGGAATAACCTGGTCGTTCAGTATTCAGGTAGCCAGCTGACCTCATGCTTTGGGCACATAAAGTTGCTGAACCTAGACCTGACCAACTGCAGCAACCCCAGATCAAAGCAGTGCCCCCACAGGCTTGTACGTTAGACACTAGGCCTGATGGAACAGGGTAACGGGGTAGAGGGTAAATCTGGACTCATCAGACCACATGACCTTCTCCCATTGCTCCAGAGTCCAATTTTTATGCTCCCTAGCAAATTGAAGCCGTTTTGCTGGTAAGCCTCTCTGACGAGAGTTTTTCTTAAGGCTAAACAGCTGTTTAGTCCCAATCCCTTGAGTTCCCTTCACATTGGGCATGTGGAAATGCTCTTACTTTCACTATTAAACACATTCCTGAGTTCTACTGCTGTTTTTCTATCATTTGATTTCACCAAATACGATCATTTAAGATTTTTTCAGACCACATTCCTTCCTTGAAGATGATGTTTCCCCACAGTCCTTCCACTTTTTAATGATGCACTGTACAGTTCGTAACCTGATTTTAGTAGTTTCAGCAATCTCCTTAGATGTTTTCTCTGCTTGATGCATGCCAACAAACAACAACCCTTCTGAAACAGATTAGCATCTTTTCTACAGGCCACAGGATGTGTCTTTCGAACATGGTTGTTTAACAAATGAGAAGCTACTCACTGCATCAGTTAGGGTTAAATAACTTGTATCCAGCCAAAACAGAATCACCAATGCAGTAATTATACCAGTGGGGGCTATTAGTTAAATCCAGGTGGTGACTTTTTTTGGCCAGGCAGTGTATTTGAAATATCATATTTTATCAGAAGCTTTTAACATTGCAGTAAATATTTGCTAATGTTTGCTTAAACATGGAGACAAAGACAAGAAGGAGTAGATCAGGGAAAAGGAGTTGGACAGAAAGAAGGAGCGAGAAGGAATCTAAGAGGGAGAAGGAATAGGACAGAGAGAAGCGGTGAGAAGGAGCTGGACAGGGAGAAGGAGGAAGAGACGGATCAGGACAAAGAGAAAGATGGTGAAAAAGAAGTAGGACTGGGAGAAGGACGGGGAGAAGAAGCAGGTAGAATTGCTTAAAATAGTTTAGTTTTTAAATGTGAATCAAAACACTGTAACACACTGCATAGTTTTTCATCATTATGCAGTTTTTGCTTCTTTACCATTTATAAATAGTCAATATACTCTAAATTATAAATAGTTTTTGATTGAAAAAAAGTTTCATTCTGTAGGTCAGAACCTTTTAATGTGAGAAACCTTTCAAAATATTTAAAAACACTACAGTATCATATTAGAATTAAATAAAGGAAAATTACTTTCACTGACTGCTTCATTTCAAGCCATTATGTTCCCTTCCGTTCCATCTTCCCTCTGTCTCTACAGAGCAGCTCTTCATGTGCGTGCTGTGAAAGACGTCTCCGGTCTGCATGTCTGAGATGCTAACAGGGACGCTAATGGGGAAAGTCTGGCAGTGGCCCTACACAGTAAATCCATTAAGGTGCTGGAGCAGGGGAAAGGGGAAGCACAAATACAGAGTGCTTACAAAATGAGAAATGCTGATTTAAGACCAGCTCATATTCTTAAACATATAGGTGGCAGAAAGGGTTCTCCATTAGCGATGCAAGATGAACCACTTTTAGCATGCAGAAAGGAAAACAACAAAGCAATACATTTAATATATATATTAATGATTTTTTTTTCATCATTTTTTTACCGTCATCTGATGTTTGCTTCTAGAATTTGCTGGTATTTCCCTGAATCCATTATTTTCTCTACCAGCAAATGCTCCCTATACCACTGGCTGCAACACAAGCCAAAGCATGATCCATTCATCCCTGTGCTTAACAGCTGAGGAGGGGTTCTTTTCATCTTAGAAATCAGAGTATGCTGTTTAAATGACCACTCGAACAATCAGATGATTGCAGAAATGTGATTATGAACAGATTTCTGAGTGTATTTATATGCATTTATATCCTTGAGTGTAAAGACATCTCACCAATCTTGGCCTTTTAATGACCTAGAACTGGTTGATCCATGCCAAGAACCATTTAGAAAGCTTCATTTTCAGTGTATAATGAGTGTTTTGATGCACGAAGAAGGCTTGAAATAGATATGAGGAATTCGGTTTGGAGGAGTGTTGCTACTCCTAATAAGTGAATAAATATACAAAATCTACAAAGCAAGCATCGTCTAGCGGTATATATATCATAACTAAGTCATTACTCAACTGAGCTGTCAAACTGCTCAGATCGAGTGCCAGGCGCTAATGAGAGATTACAGAGGAATGATTAAGCAGAGGAAATGATTCAACTGGTCTCAGACCTAGCGAAGCCACTCGTTTAATACATTCTTGACTGGTTCAAACAGAAGCCCGCCATCAGGCTCGGCTTCCTCTCAGGGCTTTGGTGTCACGAGGCAGATTGCGTGAAGTGGCGCTGCAAAATAGTGCTGGATCAGCCCCAGCTCTGGATAGCTACTGCTGTAGCAAGCTGCTATGTGCTATGGATCAGCCTGCCTCTTTCTTCTTCCCTCTTCGTTCTCACTGCTGATGATGAAAAGCTGCTCCGGTCCCATAGGAATTGAGATGAAAGTAAACGAAAGCCAAGATGGCCTCTGTTTCTTCCCTTTCTGTCTCTTGCTTGTCCTTCTTTTTTCTTTTAGATAGCAGCTCGCTTTTTCTCCTCTGCTGCTTTGTAGGTCTGATTAGAGCATCTTTGTTCATTCATCAAGTATTGATTCCATCTGGCCCGTTAGGCTCTAATCTTTCCTGAAGCCACGGTCGCGCTCCTGCTTTGTTTGGTTTCGGTGTGGCTACTAAGCATCATGTTTTAATGAGCAGAAGTGACTAGCGTAGCTATTCGTGCTACATGCAGCCACTGGAGATGCATTAAAGGTGAAAGAGGCTTTTCTGAGAGAAGAAATGAAGAAGTTGCAGTTGTGAGGCAGCCTTGCACTACCGTAGAGCACTTAAGACTGGCAGGGCTTAACATTAGCAGCTTTGGGGCACCCGTGGCGTTGCCTTGGCCAGAGGGCAAGGAAACAAAACGCAGGTAGATCTACACACCACTCACACAGCTCTCTGGGGAGGCTTTTCTAGTAGTGGAGGAAAACAGTACAGGAAAGTGAATCATGTTACAGTCTGTTTTCACACTTGATTCCTTTGCTAAAGTCCGCAACAGGGTCTAGGTTTTTGTGGCATTGTGTACAAGGACATTTAAAGAGGACAAAGGGATCTATCATTATAGGAGCATGTCCAAATGTGCGTAGACACCCTTTCTAATGTTGCTGCTGACACAGGTGTGAAAATGCACACATACAGCTTTTCTAGTCCCTGTGGAGAAGTACTGCCAATAGAATAGCACTCTGAGCAGATAAACATGAACCTATAGGCACCATGCCTAATGCCAGGCATGGGCCAGAAGGGTTGAAAGCCCTCCGGCATTGAGCTGTGGAGCAGTGGAACTGTGTTCTCTGGAATGATGGTGCTACGTCCAATACTTTTGGGTTGGGGAGTTGGGAAGGAGGTGGAAGGTGGTGATCACCCAACATCCTGACCTCACTAACCGGACAGTAGAGGCCGTTATGCCAACAAAAGCAGGATAAACTACCCTTGATTTCAGAAAAAAACAACAACAAATGAGCAGTTGTCCCAATTCTTTTGTCCATATAGTGTATCAAGTAATAGTGTTAGCTGTCACAACCACATATAATAATAATGAAGTAATCAAAAATAGTAGCTGTTTTTGACATAATCTGACATAATCAAACTCCAGCTCCAGCTCTTTACATTGTGTAAACATTTCATGATGAATGATGTAACTGAATAAATACAATCAGCATACTTTCAAATGTAGGAGTAACATCTTGGCCTAAAGTGGGTGAACGTGCTATGATTATGTATGGCATGTATTAGCATTAGCGTTAGCCTCCTCCTGGTTCTGAATGCACTTTTCAGTGCTTGTTTAAAAACAAAGAAAGAAGCGTGGTTCTCCAGCTGGTATAACAGAACGCTTCAGCAATCATTTTATAGCGCTTCAGATATCTAACTATTTACCATATGAGAATGTCCTTTCTGCTGCCAACTAGGAATAATGTCCATTAATAGCCAATACCAGATAATACCAATAATAAAAATAGCCAATACCGGATCTTTTAAAATATGCCTGCATCAGCTCCGATCCCAAACCACTGGATCGGATCGGGACATCCCTAAACAACAAGGTTACGCCACAGACGGAATTTACATACTGTCTATGAACACTCTGAGCAAAAAGGTTCAGAATAACGTTTCGTCAACTACAGTGGAAGGATGTTTGTGCTACACAGAACCATTTTAGAGGGTTATGCATATATATATATATATATATATATATATATATATATATATATATGTGCCAGAGAACACTCGTGGTCATGTTGTGGTGAGATAAATTTGAACTAGAGGGAGAGAAAAAATAAACTATATAAATAATAACATAAACAATGTAGATCTAAACTCTGTGTAGAGCTCCTCCAATCACACTATGCTACCAGAGCTGGGAGGGTAAAGGCTAGCATGTGTTTCCTATGAATCACATAAGGCCAGCCAATGTTTTTAGAAAAGAGAGCTAACTGCCAGTTCTGTTCCCTTAGCTAAAAGACAGCTGGAAAGCATCCCGCTAAATAATAGTGGGAGATGGAGGACCATCTCACCCACCCAGTGAGACAGAGGTCAAATTTATGCGCTCTGGGACTCCCAGGCATGGGTGACTGTGGTATCACAGGGAATCGAACCTGCAACATCATGCTGAGAGGCCTCCTGGAAATGACATCTATGCTTCACACTATTTGCCATTGTGATGACACCCTGCCTCTCACGACTTATTGACGGAAACTGGATTCAGGGTGCAGATTTGAAGACCTCTAGAAAAGAAGGCAGATTACACACAAGCCTGGGTTAGACCAGAATACAGCATGGGTCAGAATGTTTAATTGGATCCTATAGTCAATCCTTTTGATTATCATCACCAGCCATAATGACTGCCCAATCCGTCGTGGCTATTTACCCACATCAACTTTCTGTTGTAAGAACCCGAACTACAAGAAAAAGCCTTAGAAGACATTTCTTCTTTCGTCCTCTGCACATTTCATATTTCATATCCGAAGATGCAAGCAACGCAAGCAAAGGCAGGATGTTAACACTGCACATTCCCACAAAGGTTGGGGGGAGGGGGGGTGTGCTGGAGCCTCATCTGTGTCAGCCAAATCTTGGCGACCTGACATCTTTCGGCACCTCCCCCCCCCAACCCTGATCACTGCTTTGTCACCGGTTTACCTCACGCCACCTGAATCTGTCACTAGCTGTTTGCCGTTCCAAGGCTGCAAACCGTCATGCTCCATTAAGCGCGGGACAAACACAGCGGGTCCTAAAAAGTTCAACCGCACAGAGGCCTTTGGTCACGGGAGTGGGGAGTTGGGGGGAGGAAGGGTTGCATGTTTGCGCATGCAAATAGGTCTCCGGCATTTACGGTAAGTTACTGTAAATAAAATGGAATACTGGAAACATTTCTATATATTTTGCTACACCTTTGTATAAACATGATGAGAAAACATGTGGAGGTGTAAAGCTTCAGGAGAGATGGACAGCACCCATAGAGAGTGTTTTTGCCAGTTTTTAAAAGTGTCCCTTTCAAAGACATAGCGGAGGCTGCTGCAGGATGAGGAATTGCTTTTCATCTGGAAAAAAAAGTTTTGCCGGTGCAAGCCAGATCTGTGGCGTAACAATAGCACATGCTTATTAAGAAAGAGTGATGGCATGAAGGGAGAAGAGAGAAAACTGAGCGAGAGAGGGAGAGACAGAGAGAGACAGAGAGAGAGAGAGAGAGAGAGAGGTGCGTGGGGCTTTGGGGATCAGCTCGGTTACAGGGAAGACGCGTAATTACAGAAGGCCTACGAGAGAGATGTGAGGTATGATAAGATGAAGAATGTAATTAATTTCAGCACCACTCTCTTTCCCAGCACTGGAGGCACACACCTCTGTATTCCCTAATTGTTTTAACTTAAACCACGTGGGCGAGCGCCAGCCGGATGGGAAATGAGAAAGAAAGAGAGAGACAGTGAGACACAGAAGGAACATGAAGGAGCAAAGACTTAACAGTGAAGGTACCAAGCACTAATAGCATTGTTGGAGCTCCATCTAGCCAACTATCAACTGCCTGTCTGCTCAGTACCTCCTGCTTCTCACTGATTCTCTGCAGCGTGAGGGATCTAAAAGAAAAAAAAAAAAGACAGAAGGCAACGTTTTTTCCTTTTTCCTCATGAAGCTTGGAGAACCTCTGAAAATGAGGTGGATGATACTGCATGGTGGATGATAAGGCCTCATAATTCAGTATCGGAGAGTGATCACTTATCTCATGGTAAAATAAAAAGAGAGTAATATAGTCTCCCACCACCCCAAACACAGTAGGACTGTATGCTAATAACACATGCAGATGTCTCAGTTTTCTGAATCTGCAGTATGAAATATTCTATAAAGCGCATTTTAAAAAGGCCCTGCGCAAGCCCTGCGAGGCTCAGACGAGTAATCTGGGTGGTCTGAATGGTCTGACTGGAGCTTCCCAGCACAAGACGGTTTTAATTCAAACGTTATATAAACACACCCAAGGCTATTAATGCCTTCATATTTGTCCTACATAAACAGCCATAGCTATTAATGCCTTTCATATACAGACAGAACCATAAGTATTTGGAGAATGCCTCTGCACACCACCTCAGAGAGGCAGCTGCATTCTCCAAATACTTTCAGCTTTAATTCAGTTTACTGAATACATCAAAAGTACTGCGTTAACCACCACTTTTTCACAGGCTCAAAGGTAACTGATAAAAGTAAAATTATTATACATGTGGGATTATTTTTTAAACTTGGATCAAATTCTTTGCAGTCAATGAATGTTTGATGTCTGGAACCCATTGGCATTACCACGTGCTGAGTTTCCTCCATTGAGATGCTATGCAAGGCCTTTACTGCAGCCATGCTCAATTGGACAGGTGACTGACTCTGTCTACGGCCCTGTCTACTGGTTTTAAATACATACAATAGATATTCCACATAATAACAATGTTTCAATGAATAAATAAATTAATTAAATGCTAAAAATCACCTGAAGCCCACTCAGGACTGCGAGGGAGTGTTAGATTGCATAATAATGGGCAGTGGCTTAAAAACATGGCAACATAAACAAACATAAACATAAACCCCCTCTATTAGTAACAATCTGAGTTGTAAAAGACAAAAAAGCACAGATAAAAAGCTTTTCAACTGTGCAGACAAGGTCAGATTTTGAAGCTGGTGAGATTGTTTTTTTATTTTAGCCATTTTTTGCATGTTGTAATAAACTGGTGACACCTTATGACTCTGATTCATACCTTTGCATTTCCTCTCTAAGCTCTTACTTTGCTATTCAGGCTTTCCTAAATTGTCCTCTGAAAGTACTGAAGCTCGTATGTGTTTGGTGTAATTATAAAAGACTACTAGGGGATGACAGGTCAGAATTTCTTGACTTTTACATCTGGGTGTGTTAAACAATACAGAACATGGAGGCTTTTGGTAGCAATGTCTTAAATTTTCATATGAGCAAAAGCATAGTAACTGATGGCCAAATGAATGTAAATGAAACCTTATATTTAGTTGGATATCCCTTGCAAGTCCTTTATGCTGGCAGTGATCCTCATTAGATGCTAGATTCCGCAGCTACCAGCATGAGTTACATCATCCTTAAAGATTAGCGAGCCTGTTCCAGAAGCAGCTGCACAAGCCTTAGCCATGACAGTACCTCCACCATGCTTAACAGATGAGCTTGTATGTAACATAAGCATTTTTTTTTCTTATCTTCATAATTTGGCATATCCAAATGTTCACTCATTTTGGTCACATTGACAGGTTTGTGGCCCATCACTGTATGTCTCTGCGGATTTCTATCTGGCCTGATTCTTTCTGCTGATTCTTTCTTAGTGATTTGTATCTTGTGGTACAGGCTTTATGTTTTTATGTTTTTGGTCTAGAAGTCTTCTTCGAGTGGTGGAAGCAGCCACAAGTGTAAGCTATGACACTACCTCCACCACATTTCATAGATGGGCTAGTACGTTTTGGAACATTTTTTTTCTATCTTCTACTTTGGCCCGGGTTGGCCATGGGGGTTTGTTGACTTCCCTGCTCAAACAGACCTACTAACTAGCCTCAGCCTTTTCTTGTAGTTCTTCTTCAAGTAGTGTTTTGTTATCACGGTTTCTACCACTTTCTAGTTTTCATGTTAGGGCTGGACGATATGGTAAAAAAAAATACTATATCACTATATTTAAAGACATTTTCACAATATTTATCATGATACATGTAATCACAGACTAAAAACATCAGTTGTGACGGATTCTTATAAACTACTATTCAGAAACTCTCCTGTACTGAATACAGTGATTTTTATTCAACATTTGCTGCTCTTCATCTAATTAAACCAGTGTAATTACACTGTTTGTAATGAAACCTGCAGCTGATCAGTGTTTATTAAGCACTAACAGTATCCTCCATATGCTTAGAAAAGCATAGTTATCACGATAACAAAATTGATCACAATACGATAAAATATTGTCATATTGCCCAGCTCTACTTCATGTTGGTTTATTTTTTTTAACAACAAACACAGTCTTCACAGGTGAAACACAGGCTTCAAATCAGTAGCAGATATTCAGAGCTATTAATTCTTTAAACGGTCAGTCTGAGAGGGCACACTTGATAGAAATGCAAACTTGAAAAATGCATTGGCTCAAACAAACACATGCTCAAAACAGCAGAACATAACTATCATGTAAATAACAGCTGACATTTTGAATGGTGTCCTACTAAAACCTTCGCATGTGAAAGCTCATGGTTTCTAACACCTACAGGAAGCTCATGATCACTTCAGAGTGGCTCTAAATATATGGAGTGTGTGGAGATGTTTTGTGGTAAAAGTCAGTGAAGCGCTGTGTCCCTGTTCTCTCATTACGAGCTGCTGTGGGTTGCAGCGGAGCACGTGGCGTGCAGAGCCACTCGCAGGGGAGAATGCACAGAGATGTAGGAAGCTGTGTGTGACGACTGATCTGATCTGTTTTTCATGCTTTAGCACGCAGCACCATTAAAAAGCCGCTTGCATGAGCTAAACAGGTGTATAGGTGTAACGGTGTATTAGGAGGGAGTCTGGGGTATTGTATATGTATGCTGCATGTGTGTAGGTCTTTATGAGGAGTAAATGTACCCAGAATTAATAAAACATGACCTTGCAGATATACAAGCCTTTTCTCCAGTTTGTTTTTTTATATTTCTGATCAAACTGAAACGGAATTGACAAAAAAATTTACAAATAGGTATTATTAATATTATTATTTTTTTATTATTTTTAACCCAAATTTTATCACTCCTTATTTACGCACTCGTTAGAATTTTTCCCCCTAATACATGTAATGTTCCAGAAACTTTGAGGCTATGGACTGATAATGCTTCCTCCGACACATGCACAACCAGCCACCGTCTCTTTTCAAATTGCTGGAAAAAGCTCTGATGCATCTGCTAGCAGGCGACCGTGCTGGCCAGTATCACACTGAAGTGACGTGGGGAGAGAGAGTAAGCCCTGTACCCACCAGGAGAGAGAAAGGCGTGCTCTCTCAGGCTCCAACTTCTGATGGCAAAGCTATTAATTCAAGTGTTCTTGTTAACACAATATGAAAAAATAGCATTTGAATTCTTTATGAGTACATGATCATTTTCTCATGTTCGTGTTGACCAACATATCGCTGAATAAACACTATATAGTTTGTAAATTTGTTTGTGTCCCTGTTTATATAAGATTTACATATTTTAAAAAAACATTTTATGTAAAAAAAAAAAAAAGAGCTGACTTACCATCGCATCACACTAAGTTGTTTAGTCTTCAGATAATGTACTATTGCTTTAAATGACATCACACAGAGAATGTGACATTATTCATATCGTTTATTTCTCGCTTTTTCATCTTACACAGGGTCCGTCAAGCTCAACTCAACTACCCTATTTATTTTTTTCACTATTAAATTGTCAAAATCAAACTGATTAGCAGGTGTGTTTGGTCAGGAACATGACCACAAAAACTGTAGCCATTTTAGGATGACATTTTAATGTAATAATTAATAATTAATGTCTGATTAAAAAGAATAATATTAATTGCAAAAAAAAATGTCTGCAATTGTATTTCATTTGCATTCAACAGTACGTATGTAAGTACCTTTTATTGTCATTAGAATTGTACAGTACAATAGAATTCTGCTCTTTGCACATGCCAGCTTGGAAAGCTGGGCGCAGAGTGCAGGGTCAGCCATGCTACATCAACTCTCTGGAGCACAGAAGGTTAAGGGTCTTGTTTGAGGGCCCAACACTGGCAGCTTAGCTGACGGCAGGCATCAAACCCACAACCTGTGGGACGTTGGTATTTAACCCATACCCAACTCTGCAAGATGAATAAATCACTGACTGTAAATATGAGCTGTTGCCTAACCATGACTCAGCCAGTTGTTTATTAATTTATTTCTAATTTACCCCATTTTATACTCAATGTGGAAGGCCAATTACCTAATCCCTGTTCATGCAAACTCCCCCTTTCACTAACAATGCTCCCCAACACTAGGATGGTAAAGACTAGCACTTGATGCAGCACCGCTAGGACAGCACAGCTACGATGAAACAGCTAACAGATGCCTGTGCTGAACAACATCACAACAGGAGTGATGTGGGGAGGAAGTGCCATCAACCCACCCCGGACAGAGCAGGGACAATTGTGCTCTTTCAGACATTGGCTGCTGATGGCAAGCAGCATGTGGTCAATGTGGATCCTGGATTTGAGCCAGCGATCTTTGCATCATAATGGCAGGGCCTTAGTCCACTGGACCACTCTGAGTTTTGACATTTATGGCCTCAACTGAAGGCCTAGCTCTAAAAGTCACTGTTCACCACTGAACGTTTCAGAAGCAATAATAAAATGGCACACCTCTAGTTGGCTCCTGCCAGGTTTCTTTTTTGAGTGTGAGTGTGTGTGTGTGTGTCTATATGTGGTGGCATGTGGTGTACAGGTCTGTCACAGTCTGGCCAGGCAGTCAGCCGCACCCACAAAGAGAGGAAGCGTGGCAAATACAGCCTCGCCGTTCTACAGGCCTGAGTGCGTAAGCAAAGAGAGTGTTACACCCTGACCACCCACCCCTGAACACACACACACATAGAATCTCTCTCTCTTTCTCTCTCTCGCGCTCTCTCTAATGATCTGTGGGTGGGTAGATGGATGTCTATTTCTGTCTGCACACACACAAGCATGGACACACACGCTCATGGGCATACACAGGCATGGGTTTGACTGGCAAAAAGCAAAAATTCTTTTCAAGCTCAGTTTAACGTCATGATTCCCTCCACTCACAGAGAGAGAGAGAACAGAGAGAGAGAACAGAGAGAGAGAGAAGAGAGAGAGAAGAGAGAGAGAAGAGAGAGAGAAGATAGAGAGGAGAGAAAGAAGGGAGAGGAATGTAAAATAATGGGATAAATCAGGACAATCAAAGAGGGAGACCAGTGGAGAGAGAGGCTAAAAGAGGAGAGAGAGAGAGAGAGAGAGAGAGAGAGAGAGAGATAGAGAGAGAGACATAGATATGAAGCTTTAGTATAATTGTGATAATTTGTGTGATGTTCAGAGTCTCCAACTGGAAAAATAATTAATGTGTGTGTGACCCCACGCACAGTAAATGCCAGGGTCTGGAAGATGGAAAAAAGCAGTGTTCCTCAGAGGCAGTGGCTGGAGCAAAGCTGCTTATCTGTGGTGAGAGACACCAGCAGCAGGACAGCAGGGAAGTCCAGGAGCTTCACACACACATAGTCTAACTGTGGGGCAAACAGCTGTTCAAGACACACACACACACACACATCTACGCACACAATGCAGTCAAATCGTTCTACAGCAAAATCTGCTGCTGGATTTCTATCAAGAAAAGTTATTTCTGGGTTTGTTGACCTGTTCTTCGCCTGAAGCTCACACTCTGTACACTAATATAAAACTCGTAGGCTGATCAGTTACTCAGGCTTGACTGAACAACTGCACAGACTAGGCACTTATTTAGCGGACTACTGTACAAAAAGTCAGAGACTGTTGTTTCTCAAGAGATGAGATTTAACTACATTCATGATACATTCATGATGACACAATGCGTGACATCAATGATATGCAACGCCCACAAATAATGTCAGGCTGCCACATGGATTTGTAGGAATAGTGAGACAGACCCTTCTTTAAAGCAACAATACGTAGCATTTTAACCTTAAAATAACCGCCTCTAAATCATTGCTATGTTCCACTGATCTGTGACAACGAGAATAACTCGACGAGATAGTCTCTATCGTTGCTATTCTAGGCTCAGGACGCTGCTAACTGCACTATGTAACTTGTAACCCCTCATATTTAAAAAAAATTCTGTAGTATTACTTGACCAGGTCAGTCCACATGCTTCTTTCCCTTCAGATTCCGGTTCTGTATCTCTCAGCTTGTCCAGAAAAGTGACCTTTGGATTTGGTTTAAAGCTTGAATTCTACTTCCCAACTGTAGGAGGAGCCCAGGAGCAAGAAATGCCCATTCTCGCTTAATGCTGCTTTAATTTAGCCTTGTAAATAGACTTACTGCCTGCACTGTGTATACAGTAAATCTGCCCTGGTCATTGAAGATGTCCACCGAGCTATGTTGTTAAATAACTGTATACAGAGACTGCATTTCTACATATCTTTAGTTATAGAAGAACATGTAAAAATACATGTATGACAGCCCTCATTTATAGTCCTTCACTCATATCCCTGTGTAGTTTCTGTCTGTTTCATCCTTTTATTATACTGCAAAAACAAACTTTCAGGGGGAAACCTTCAGATCAGTATAAATCCAAACCAACCACAGTGCCGATCTCATGTCAGAAGAAAGACTAGGCTCATTCCGATTCTGACTGCATCCCCTGCCAACACCCACGCATCCACACACTCCCACACACACCCACATGAACTCAGTAAAGCACATGCGCTACCTCAAACACAGGCAAAAAGGGAATGGGGCCGTGTCTTGTGCAGAAACGAGCAGGGACTGTACCATCGGTCACACAGCACAGCATGTACCGCTACCCAAACACCTGCTTATCCCTGAGCAAAGTGTTCTGTTCCACACCCCCCCTCAGCTACCCTAAAGCATACAATCAAACACCAAGAGCTGTAACACCCGTCCTGCATTATCCCCAACCAAACACGCACACTGTTTAATTCAGCGCCATTAACTCAAGTCTGTCTGATAATCCTGCTTTTGGAGAGCATCCACAGTCCTGGCATGAGTCCAGCCTGTAATACAGCAACAAAAAAAAAGAAAGTGACAAAAATAGGCTAATCGAGGTAGACCATGCCATGATGTGAAAACAGAGGGAGAGGAGGGAGGAGATGAAGGAAGAGAGAAACCTGCGACACTAGCGTTGTGCACACGGAGGCCCAAAAATAGAGCTGTAAATCCAGGCAGCATTGTTTAGGTGTCGCCTTCAAAGCAGCGGCAAGCATATCGCGGTAATGCCATGCTGGAGAGCCCTCGTAGGACGATGCATCTCAATTCATAATTTAAAGCACAGGAAGGAGCAAGTAACCCAGGAAGGGAGGGAGGGAGGTGTGGGGTAAAAAAAAAGAAAAGAAAGAGATGGCAGATGGATTTAAAACCGAGAAAACAAACAGAGAGCGCGGCACTGGCAGGCAAGCGTGATGGCATCAGTGTCCTTTCCAGCTGGAAGGTCTCCTGGGGTCACTGCATGATGCCTCTCTTTCTATAACACAATCACTCCAGTCACAAGAGCCATTCCCACCAATCAAAGCCCTTTGTTCTCACAAACACACTCAGCACCGGCAGCAGGAGCATCAAACCAAGCCGATCTCGAACCACACGTTTGATAGTAAACAGCAGACAGCTCTTTGGAGGGGTGTGTGTTTTTTTTTTTGAGGGCTAGGGCATATCTGGCAGGGATGGTAGGATGAGTGCAGATGAGATGGGAGTTAAAAGTCTCTGAATCTGTACTCTAAGAGTGATGGACTGGAAAGGAAAGCTTTAACCAGGCCTTAGACTGTGTACAAAATCCTAAATATAGTCAAAGACCACGCTGCCTGGGTCTGACCCAACCCACACAACACCGAGGAGCAGATTTACAGATGCTCTGTGTCATCGCAAACCCTAGTGCGATGCAAAAACGTGACTGATGTGATGCCAAACAGGTGCACTAGCTCTTTAACTCTCATGAAAAGACCAACGAGGTTTGATCATTGCCCCCAAAGTAAGAGTTTCCCTTAACTTTAACTTTTTTTTTTTTCAGGTCAAGGTTGCAGGAGCCTCCCTGGAATCTAATGTGAACCTTACCTAGAGGAAAATTTTTATTGCACAAAGCAATCTTTGATGTCTCAGGAGACGTCTTTGTGATCTCACTTACGTTTCATTCACAGATAGTTACTAATGAGATAAATTTACTTAAGCTGCTTATGAGAAACAGCATTACACAGTGTGTAAGTTTATGTGTTGTTTAAAACTAACAAAATCATTCAAAAGTTACAGACCAAAGCTCTCCAACCCTTAATTTAACACGTTCAGTTCATACCAATGTCCAATCAGTTTTACCTTTTATTATTTAACCTTTACCAGAAATAATATTGCATAGAAAAAAAACACAAAAGTCATATGAATAGTGTTTCTCCATGACCCGAGGATTGCTGGGTCCCGGGCAATGCTGCCTGCCATCAGCGGCCGGAGCCTGTTAGAGCACAATTGGCCTTGCTCTCTCCAGTTGAGTAGATGGCTGTCTCCCTCGCCACACATCACTGCAGTGTGATGCTGGCCAGCATGGGCATCTGCTAGTGGATGCATCAGAGCTGGGTACCCAGTTCTTTCCTCAGAGTCTGTTGGTTGGAACGTGACGTTGCATTGTCAGCAGCTGGTTGCATGTGTGTCGGAGGAGGCATGTGCCAGTCCCCACCCTCCCTGTATTGGGAGCATTACATGTGATAGGGGAAAAGTTCTAAAAAGTGGGTGGGGTAATTGGCTATCAAAACTTTGGGAGGAAAATTCAAACAAATTCAGTGGAAAAGAAGAATAGTGTTAATCCTGTCCACTATTTGTATCAACTGTTATATAACTGGGTTTTCTTTTTCCAGTAAGCTGGTTCTTCTTATAATGTGTCCAAAATAAAAGAGCTTCAGTTTGGTTATCTGGGCTTCCAGTGAGAGATAATTAATTATTTGATCAAGCATTCCTGGTTTATTCAAATAAAACATGAATTAATTTCATATTTATGAGCTGTTCAGCTATTAACGTGAATACAGTGGCCCAAGTAAAACAGTAACTCAGAGCAACAACCTCAAGCTCTTTTGGCAAATCTGAGTGTGAGATTTAGGGGGCTCAAATGAGATTATAGAGGTCTTTATCTCAGGAGACACTTTCCATCAGTCTTTCCATCGGATCTCATTGCAGTTAATGAGAAACTACAGAGATATTAAGGAGATTAATAAATGCATTCTGTGAAGCCCTCAATGTATCAGCATCATTTTATATATGCATAAAAAATATATCCTGGATATCTGCATCGACCCACTGCTTCTGTATCAGTGCATTCAAAATACAAATTACTTTTCATTTCCATTTAACAAATCATTTATTTTTATGCTGGTCTTGAGGACCTTGGTGCCAACAACATCAGTGACTTCAGCCAGAACTATTCACTTCAGTCAGAACTATTAAAGGTAATAAAATTAGAGAGGAATAAAAAATTAAGATGAAGAATTAAAGTGTAAGTAAGTGCACACCAGAATGTCTTACAGGTGGGTGAGAAATGTGAAATTTGACTTGAGCCTGACAAATATTTGATCTGGATGTGAATAGTTGGCAAACTTTTGATTCAGACAAATATTCCCAGATTTATTAGGGAAAAACACACTCAGTCTCTCTCTTTCTCTCTCTCGACTCAGGTCGAATGTAGACCAGTGTAGGTTAAAAAACAGACCTCCTGGGGTGACATAGACATAAACACACATATATGTTTTACTATATGTAGTGAGGACCACAATTACATATTGAATTAGTGTAGCTGAGTAATGCTTCACCATAAACTTAATCCAAACCATTACCATACTAATTCTAATCTTAAACCTAAGATTAGACCTAAACCTAAATCCTAAAACTAAGGTTTGGTTTAGGTTAGGATTATGTTTAGATTAGGGTTAGTGGGGTTTATGTTTTGGTTAGTAAAGTTAGGGGAGGGTCAGAATTGAGTTAGGTTATGATAAGGTGATTTAGGTTAGGTTTATGTTCAGATTAGGTTTAGTAGGGTTTAGGTTGGGGTTAGTGGGGTTTAGATTGTGGTTAGTAGGATTAAGGTTAGGGTAAATGTGGTTAAGGTTAAGTTTAGTTTAAGGTTGGGTATAGGTTAGTAGGGTGTAGGTTAGGGTTAGTGAAATTTATGTTGGGGTTAGTAGAGTTAAGGTTAAGTTAAGTTCAAGGTTCAGGGCAAGTGGAGTTAGAGTTAGTGGGGTTTAGGTTGGGATTGTAGGGTTAAGGTTAGGTTTAGTGTAAGGTTAGGGTTAGTGGGGTTTAAATTTGGGTTAGTGGGGTTAGGATTAGGTTTAGTTAAAGGTTATGGGTAGGGGTTTAGGTTAGGGTTGGTGGAGTTTATGTTAGGGTTAGTAGGTTTAAGGTTAAGTTTAGTATGATTTAGGTTAGGGTTAGTAGAATTATGGTTAGGTTTAAGAGAGGCTTAGAAGGGTTAGGGCTAGGTTTATGTTAGTGTTAGTAGAGTGAGGTTTATGTTAGGATTGGGGGTAATAGTGTTAACTCTACTAACTCTAACCTAAACCTTACCACAGACTCTACAACCAGCACTGCTCCCAGCAGACCACAGACACACACACAGAGACACACACACACACACACACATACACACACACACACACACACACACACACACACACACACTTATACTCCACACACGTTCAGGAAATAGAGTTCCCTCAATATAACAATACAATGTAATTTTTTTTCCATTTCCTGCTCCCCCATATGCAATTAAAGATCAATATGCAATTATCTGTTAATAATATTTTTTGACTTCTATTATTATGTTGCTTATATACTGGTAATTTCTCTACTTTTTGCAACTGAATGCCTTGCTGTCCCTTTGCTGCTGTGACACAGTGAATTTCCCCACTGTGCGACTAATAAAGGGTTATCTTATCTTATCTTAGCCCTAACCTTAAGCTAAACCTTCCCCTAACCTAAACCCAAATCTTGGCCCACCTAAATCTAGCCTTACCCTCAGTATCCACTATCCTGCCTGTTTAGTTTAAAAAATATTGAATTTGTTTTGAAAGCTGTCTGTTTCCAACTGAGGGCCTTCATTGTGAGGATGCAGTACAGGAATCGCAGTACAAGAATCCACACACCCACACACTTGTACTTGCTCCTGACCATTCAACACTGTAAAGCAAGGTCCATGCATGTGAATTACTTTAGCCCTTTTTTATTCCTCTCCAAAAATAGAACATGGCAAAGGACTAGTTTTGCCATCCGTTCTCCGCCTTCATTCACATTCCTCTCCCGCTTTTTCATTTTGATTGATTTCTTTCTTCTCCTGTTTTCTATTTGTGCAGGCTGTGTGAAATTAAACAGCTCTGCAGCTCCGGACCCGGGGCCATAAACCCCTGCAGGTCCATGAAGAGACGGAGGGATTGATGGAAAACAATGCCTCTGTAGGCCAGGCCTCAGAGAGAGAGAGATAGATAGAGAGGAAAAGGAATGTTTTGAAATACAGTAGAAAAGATGGAGAAAAATGTTCAGAAGGATCCCATGTGATTGGACAGAGATATTTGGATTTTGTGGATGCTGTTGACTCGTACATTCGTCCGCATATTTAATCTGTGCAGCTAAACTCATTTATATTCCAATATCTTGGCACAGTGGAGAAGAAAAGATCAATGCTGGTCTGTATTCTACATACTTTGTTTTGCCTGAGGTATCTCCATTCATCCTCACAATTCCATTCGTTATCCAAACTCTTTAAAGTGAGCGAGAGAGTGATTGGTCACACTCTTTTGGAGGTCATTTGGGCAAGATTAAGCACCCAGAGAAGTGGAATTTGGTAAAGGAAATGAGGAACAGGGCATTAAAGATGCAATCTTAACCCTTAACTAAAATTAAATCTAAACCTGACCTTAATATTAACCTAAACAGTTTAACCTAAAAGTTTAACCTACTAATCTTAAGGTTGGGTTTAGGTTAGGGTTAAGGTTCGGCTTATGTTTAGATTACGGTTACTGGAGTGTAAGTTTGGGTTAGTAGAGTTAAGGGTGGGGTCAGGGTCGGGTTTGCAGGGTAAGGGTTAGTGGGGTTTAGGTTAGGGTAAGTGTGGCTACTGGTGGGGATTTAGATTAGTAGGGTTTAGGCTTAGGTTTAGGGTCAGGGTAGGGTTAGCAGGGTTTAGGTTAAGGTCGGGATAGGGTTAGCAAAGTTTAGGTTAGAGATAGTGTGCTTAAGGTTATGTTTAGTTTTGGGATTAAGGTTGTAGGGTTGGTTAGTGTCAGGATAGGGTTAGCAGGGTTTGAGTTAGGGATAGTGTGCTTAAGGTTATGTTTAGTTTGGGGTTTAGGTTGGGGTTTAGGGTAGTAGGGTTGGTTAATGTCAGGATAGGGTTAGCAGGGTTTGAGTTAGGGATAGTGTGCTTAAGGTTATGTTTAGTTTGGGGTTTAGGTTGGGGTTTAGGGTAGTAGGGTTGGTTAGTGTCAGGATAGGGTTAGCAGGGTTTAGGGTAGTAGGGTAGGTTAGAGTCAGGATAGGATTAGCAGGGTTTAGGTCAGTAGGATTCAGTTTAGGCTTAGTGTGGTTCAGGTTAAGTTTAATTTAAGATGAAGGGTGGAAATTAGACTAGTAGGGTTAGTAGGGTTAAGGATAGGGTAAGTGTAATTAAAGTTAGGGTAAGTTTAAGGTTAGGGTTTATGTTAGTAGGGTTTATGCTAGGGTTAGTGGGATTCAGGTTGGTGTTAGTAGGGTTCAGGTTAAGGTTACTGGCGTTTCCAGACGTTATCCAAACTCTTTAAATTGAGCAAGTGAGTGATTGACCACAACCAGGGAAGTCAAAATCAGAAAAAGAAAGGAGGAACGGGGTATTAAAGGATTAAACCAAATATCGCTTTGAGAGACCTCCTTTAATCTGAAGGCAAATTAGCAAATCAGATAGTGTTTCCAACTTGAGCAAAAGTGAGGCTGCTGTTTATGGCAGCAGCATTAGTTGGGAAAGCTTAAGCATAGCCGCCTTGGCAGGGCCTTCATGTTCTGCTGCTTGTGTGTCTGCGTGTCTGGGGAGGAGCAAGGCTCAGAAAGTGTGTGTGGGAGCGGTGGCTTCTTTTCAACAGTACAACCGCCAGCAAAATGCTAATCAGCGCTGTCACTATCCGCAGGAAAGATTTTCCCCATTCATTCTCTAATTCCCTTCTTAAGGGAAAAGAGGTGTTTTGTCTTCATCTGGGCTGACAGAAGAGGGTCCGTGTTTGACACATCGCTTCCCCTGGCAATAGCACTTGTCAGTGGCCGCATGAGTATGGATGTGTGTGTTTCGCACCGCTGTATTATCCTTTATCCGCGGCCGTGTTTGCAAATGAGAAATCGGACGAGCAAATCTTCAGCATACTCCCTAGATCAGGCTCTGCCAAAAAACATGATCCCAGCTCCAGCTCGCATTTGCATGCCTAGTCTAATGTTTCCTACCCAAATATAGCTCCTCTGTCAGTTCAGCTTCATGGCTCTGCTCTGAGAGTAAGGCGCCCCGCTTCGCTGTACCCAGATCAGCCTAAGCTAACTTAGACAGAGGCTGCTGCTGAGGAGATGAGGTGTAGAAAAAAGGGCTGTAGTGATACACATATTCTTTTCGATAATAAGGTCGAAGTTTAATGTTGATTTTTGAATTTTATTCTGTAGAACTGAAAAAAGGTCAGATCCTACATTTCTCTTGCATTTGTTATGTTATGTGCAGCTTTTTTTCAAAATTGATAATAATATATTTTTTTTTCTTTAAAATTACTTTACTGCACCTGCGCCTGATACAAGATAAATGAGCTCTGTTCTGACTGGCTGTCTTGAAATACTCCTGAGTACTGCAATCTGAATGGACGGAGCTAATCTGTGGTTCGGCTAAAGGGGCATACTTGCATGAGGCCCAGTTGCCTTGAACCATGCCCCAAACACCTCCCTCCTCCGTTGGCTTGCTCTCACATTGCATTTAGCGTTCTGGACCTGAGCACGCTTACTATCACCATGCGGCTTTTTGGGATGAAGAAAAGCAGCACTACCTGATTTGTGCCACCTGCCCAAAAAAAACGCATGCACGTGCATTTCAATTTCACAAATTTGACTTACTTTGATGCTTATCTGAAAATGCCGTATAGATGATTAATTATGCAGCACAGTGATGTTCTCCTAATTGTGCCGCACGTTCAAGAAGATTTTACAGAGCCCATGGTACAGAGCGGTCACACTAGTCAATGACCTGGGCTTTGGGGGGGGTATGCTCATACATGGTACAGATCGCCTAGTAGGAGTACACCCTACAATGCAGCTTAGTTTCAATATATGGACTGTTTGTGTTTCAATAATACGAGGATAATTCCGTTTCTAAAGATGCTGCTTCATTAATGCACAGTTCAGTTTGGCTCAGAAAGAAAAATCTCAAAGAGAACCTCAGTCAGTGTCTGCCATGATGTCTTCTAACAAACCAACCCCCAAAATCCCCCAAGAATTTATTGGTGACTTCAGAAAAGAGCCTAGTCACCTCAGTGTCAACAACTGCGTCCACCTTTCTGGTCATTTTACTCTAGTCCCTTTCACACATGTAGAAGCAGTAAGAGACATGTAAAGCATTGCTAGCCAGCACTGCTAGAGCTAGGGGGAGCTCTGAAAAAACAAACAAAATAAAAACTCTGCTTGAACCTTAAGCTTATTTTTAGTTGTAGGACCCATTATTCAGCTGACAAAGCACAAGAGCCCATTCCCTTTTAAACAGTGGGTCTAGATTACAGTCGCTAAAGTGAAACAATAACTTTTTTCCAGTTTAGATTTAGGGTAGATGAAAATGCCACAGGAGAATACCACTGAATGCAAAGGTTTGGGCACCATTGGGCAAATGACACATTCTGTTGTTTTGTTTTTGCTGTTAGAATACTCCCCCACTCACACTTCTTTGCAGAGGCCTCTTATTCTGAGATATTCTGGGGTCATCGTGCTGCACAGTATTTTTAAGGCCTATCCACAAACTGTCTATTATGTTTAGGTTGGTTGGGCTGTGAGGGCCATTCTAAAAGCTTCAGCTGTGTCTCTTTACGTAGAGAACTCTGGACGGATATGTTATTGTTGGGAACTGCTTTATTAAAATAATCATATTATGCTTTATTGAAAACATTACGCTTGAAGTTCAAGTTGCTCTAATGTGTGAAGTGCTCTTCTTGCCAGTTTTGAACGTGCTGCGACTCTTATCACTAAGTGTGTAATGGCCACTCATGACCACATAAATGTTATGTGTAGGTAGTTAAACTGTTTTGATAAAAGGCAGATAGCTTAGCTGCAGGTGAAACAAGTGGCTTTTGGGTGTTTTCAATTTCACTTAAAATAGTTCTATACACCAGATATTTCAAACAAAAGTTAACTATGGAAAATGTGCCTCCCTCGGACACTGAGCATTATGTAACCTCTACATGTGGAGCATGAGTGGGACAAATCACCCTTAGAGGAATCAATCTATCATGGTTGATCAGTTACCCCAGATGCAATCAATCATACAAGACATGTTTGGTATCTGACGTGTGCTTCTTTAGTTTAGAATAAGAGATGTAAAGCTGAAGTTGCTAACAAACACTGGACTTAGACCGTCACCAATCTCATTGCTGTAAACACACACTTTACACTCGCTCAACTCACTTAAAATGCATTCATTTGCTTTGCAAAGACAAATGTGGTTTAGAACAGATTCCCATACGGAGCCCTGCTGGTGACATTCATAAAATTAAGTCATGGCCATGACTTAGGATCTCGTTCCCATGCCTTACTAAGTTGTGGTCACAATTTAATTATCTCATTCCCATGCCTTACTAAGTCGTGGTCACAATTTAATTATCTCATTCCCATGCCTTACTAAGTCATGGTCACAATTTAATTATCTAATTCCCATGCCTTACTAAGTCGTGGTCACAACTTAATCATCTCGTTCCCATGCCTTACTAAGTCGTGGTCACAACTTAATCATCTCGTTCCCATGCCTTACTTAGTCGTGGTCACAAATTAATTATCTTGTTCCCATGCCTTACTAAGTCGTGGTCACAACTTAATTATCTCGTTCCCATGCCTTACTAAGCCTTGAGTTAATTTTATTTATGTGGGAAGTTACTAGCAGGGCTCCATACGGGTCCACTAAAACCTTATATTTTGCCTCAATTCCCGATCTTTCCATTTTACTTAGTTAAACATTAATAACATTAATTTAAATATCCGGAATTGCTGCAGCAGGCACCAAAGACGGGGTCATCTGTAAAGTATGGCCACTGTTTAAAAATGTAAAACAGTAACAAGCCTGCTGATGTTTGTCATAATATCCGCTGAATATTTTGTATCAAACTAACTTTACCAAGCTCAAGAATGTGCAATAAAAATCACAAAAAGCAACAAAAATCATTAATATAGCAAAAGTAAGGGGCAACTTAGAAACTAAGGATCTACATATGAACATATGTAAGTAAATCCTTGCAAAGCACACCCTGAGTGAAACCATATTGTATGCACACACTGCACTGCATCTGTTTAATTAACAAATGTCATATCAGTGAACTTTTCAACATTTAAAAGCTAAATCAATTTGAAATGAATTTAAAGACAAAAAGGGGCCAAATTCCATAATCTTGGACGTTAACATATTACTAAATGTACAGTAATTTGTAACCTGTTGTCTAGGAAACTCTAAAATAGTAAAACCTTAAAAATGCATGCATTTGCATAAAATTAGATCAATATTTTTGACATTTGAAATTTTTTAGACATTTGAAACTAAAATGAAACTGAAACTAATACACATTACAGTAAATCTAAAACGAAATTAAAATCACCTGATTCAACATTGATGAGGATTTTAATGCAGTCCTAATTTTAGCTTAAAATGTTCTAAAGCAGGTCTATCCATCCACATTTTACTACTTCTATTATTACTATTACTATTTCTTTTTACTTGTTTATAGAGCATTTTGATTTATTTTTGAAGCAAAACAACTACGATTTTGGGCATGTATTAACAAAGATGAGATTGTTGACAGTCTAAATCTCGTGTCTGTTAGCAGCGTTAGCCTAGCATCTCTTTTTGGGAACTAAAGATGCCCAAGTCAGACATCAGCCATGTCTTGGCTGGTTGACTGCATCTGGAGCCAGCGATAAACAAAGGTTGTTTGATTTTGCGCCAAACTGTTCCTTTAAGGAAGGACAGAAATTTGACTGGGTTGAATGTAGCCGATAGCAAAACCTGCCTAATGAGGATCATCTCGTCTTTCTGCAGTGGCAGTGCTGTAACAGAGCTCGCTGAGAAGCTCCTTCATGTTTTAGTATGCAGGTCTAAATTAGCTCGCTGAGCGCAGACCCACGCAGTCCGAAACCTCCGGCCTCGCCGAATGCGGTGTGTGAGAATGCTGGGGTCGCAATCGATCCGTCACGCCCGGGCGAATGCGCAGAAAGCCACGGAAAAAAGTGCGGAACTGTGCGGAATGCCGCTCATATCGATCCACTCTGGGCCTTACTCACACCGCGCCTCTTCTGAGCTCCTGCCAGCAATGGCTTATGCCTGCACTCACATCCATGCTTACATAAGCGGCCCCTTACCCCACTTCCCTTCCCTTTCATCTCATTGTCTCCAGCCTGGAATCTCTATAGGACAATACTGGAGGACAAGAAACAGCGATCAAGAACGCTACAGTCACACACACCCCCAGACGCACACGCATACAGAGAGAACAAAAGTACACATATAGCTCACGCTCCCACACACATGGAGATACACACATTCAGCACAACACAGGCAAAATCTGAAGTTGCAATTATAATGATACATACTGCAATTAATCTATCCCCAACTTCGTAGCAACTGCTGCCAGGTTTGACAGGCTGTACAAAAAATGGCAAAAATCCCATTTATCCCATTGGGTTGGAGTTTGGATTTGCGACATAGCGTTGGATTTCCAGTTTAAAATCTGAGCTACTCGGCTGGAATATGTTGCTGTTAGGGATGTCCTAATCCGATCCAGATGAGTCCGATACTGGGCTACATTAAGGATGGCCCGGGGGTCGAAAGTTTGAAACCCGGAGCAATTCTGCTTTACCATCATTGGCCAGAGTCCGAGAGACCACAATTGGCCGTGCTCTCTCCCCTCATCACTTTTGTTGATGTTGGCCGGCACAGGCATCTGTAAGCTGATGCGGTAGAGCTGGGGACCCGACTTGTTTAAGCACATTTACTAAATCCTGTGAAAGGTTTTATTTAATAAAAGCTCTCACAGAAACGGGCGTCAGACAGAATGAATGATCATGGCACACATTAACTTCCTGTATTTGTTTGAGGTTCCTGTAATATCAACATTACAAATTATATTTTCAAAATTATAACAAATGATATATGTTGCAGCCCTACTAGGTGGTGTCAAGGGAGGATAATCTGCAAATCCGAGTGCTTGGTGCAAACGTTAGCTGGGAGCCCAGTGTGTTTACTGTGCCATACACCTCTGCAACGTTGGAAATATGCTTGAATTCAAACCCACAGAACCCACAAATACCTCACTATTGCTCATTAACTACCTGCTGGCTTCTTCTACATGCAGCCACACACACAAACACACACACACACATACCCACACACACACAAGCACAGAATTCCCCAGGCTCCTGCTGTCTGGTGTCAGCTCTCTTGAATTCAGCTGCCAGGGGAATATGTGAGTTAAGCTTCTGTTGTGCTGTTTGGCAGAGGTGGTTCAGCTGTCTGGTCAGCAGAAATCACTGACATGGACCCCCCAGGGGTGGAGGAAGTGAAAGAGAGGGGCACTCATGACCAGCAGCATGTGAAGATGTTTTCTGGAATGCACTTCTAAGAAATTAAAGAGCAGTAGCTACAGTTACACACCTCTGATTTCTGATAATCTTCATCATCAACTTACTGGTTGCAGTAAATTTAATACTGACCAGTGTGTCTATGGCTTAACTATGGGTCTATGGGTCATTTCACTTGGTGTAAAATATAATATCTAATATGACTCACTGCAAACCAGGCTCCACTACATTTATATGCTGTAGTGTAAAAGGCAATTGCAGTAAATTATCTAGGCATCTCTGCTGTTACTTTCCAGTAGACACACTAAGGAGTCAGTGATCCTGCCAAATTTAAACGGCTGTGACAAAACCTTTTATTCCAGATATGAAAAGTTTAAAAATCCTTTCTCAATATCACAATAAATACAATAAATAAAAAAATAAATGAGCTGTTAATTAAGCTGTACTTATTGAAATATTTTTCTGTGATAAATCCAGTAAACATTTGGAGTCAGTTTCTCAGAAAGTCCAGCCCAGTGTTTCTCAGCCCTCGTCCTGCAGGCACCCTGCTCTGCACATTTTAGTGCTTTGCCAGCTCCCAACGCACCTAAATCAACTAATCAGCTCATTAACAAGCCTTTCAGAGTTGCAGGGGGTGTGTTAAAGCAGGAAGTCCAAGGCCGATTCTCAATCTGTGTTCTTGTCTGTACTTGTGTTCCTGTGGACTTGTGAAACATCATCAGTCACAGCCCATGTACGCGTCAGGATGTGACTTGTGTGGACAATCCCACACAATATTTCTTACATTTATCTCAGTAATACCTATGTGTACCTTTCCCTTAGACAAGTTCAGACCAAATAATCCAACAAAAATGAAAATAATAATCAATAAAACATAAAAAAAACTATAAAACAATTAAGAAATAATCAATTTATGTATATGGTCCTAAAGTTTTATAGTAACCAGTCAGAGCTACTTTTAGAACTGCTAGATTATTTTCTGCTGGAGAACAGACTATTACATTCTAAACAAAAGGGTCTTTTGACTCTGAAATAGGGAAATCCTATTTGGTGCTATATGGGGCACGTTTAAAAGATTAATTTAAAGAACCATATAAGAGTCTGTGATATGTTTCTCTTGTATTTGAACAAGACACAAACGTATTATTTGTGGCTCTATAAACCAATAGCTTTTGCCAAAGAACCCTTGAGGAACCCTTTTGTAAGGTTATACCCTATGTTCTCTCTGTCCAGAGGCACTAGTCCTTTGTTTTAAATCTTCCCCCAAACTAGAAGCCACATACAACTAAACACTACAAATTACATAGCCTGCTAATGTAATTGAGCAATGTTAAGTTACTTGCTGAAAATTACATCATCAACAATAAGCGTTATTATTATTTTCTTTATTTTATCTGTGAAAATTAGAACGGATCAGATTATCCATGACAGCAGAATAGTGACGTTGGCCTGCTGCACTAAAATACCTGCCATTTACTGTATTTGTAACCCACCCGAAATACATGTTACATTTCTCTGTTGCATCTCCAGGTTCAAGAGTTTCCTACAGAAGTCCCTGTCTAAATTAATATCTCTTATAAAGGTAATGAACAAAGCATGTTCATAAAAGATAAAGACCCTCCTACAAGCCTTCTGTGCTGTAATTATAAACTTCTTACCAATGTGCTTGCATGCTATTCAGAGGCCATAATGCTATATATTATTGATTCTCACCAAACAGCTTTTATCCCAGGGCATCTTTTTTCAACATATGCTGAATCGCCAATGACCTGCTTACGCTCCACTGTGAATGACATTAATGGCAGAGAGTCCCACAGGGTTCTGTTTTAGGGTTTGTGAAACTGATGCTAATTGTGGCAGTAATGTGAATTGTGGATGTGTCATTACTCGTTAAGGTGGGAGGAAACTGGCCAATGGAAAAGACTATACAAAAACCTTGTATCTTCAACAGGGAATGTTCACAGAAGATAAAACCTTCCTCACTTATCAGTTAAAGGCGCCAAAGAAAGCATTTATTTATTATTGTAAGTTGTTCTTTGATTTATAAATAGTAAGTATGTTACTTTGTTTGGGGTGCAAAAAAGCCCAGATGACAAGCTCTGCTCTGATTGGCTGGTTTACGACACTCTGACAGCTCACAGAAGCCACATAGCACAGCGTCACAACATTGCATAGCATACATAGCTTTGTAATTGTAATTATTACCATAATTATTCCTATTATAAGACTTAAGAGTTCAGTCTTACCAGATGGTTAGATGGATCCTGTGGTGTGCAGTTAGCTAGCTGAAAGGAGAGAAAGTGGTAAAGCTTTTTGGGTTTACACTACTTGTGGGGCCACCGTGCTGTTTTTCTGACTGTTCTAGGTCTCAAGTTCTTGTAAATCCAGTTAAAATGAGCATTCTTTTTGTAGCAATTGCTCACAAGTTACTGATTTATTGCACACATTTGCTGAGCTGTACAATAATGAGAGTGAATAAGTGAAGTCTGGGCCTACACAAAGGGTTAAAGGGGTTAAGCTATGGCATAGGAATGGACAGATGTTTCAGTATCCCACAAGCATACTTACTCTTGTGTGCCCACAAACCTCTCCTATTATTCCCTTCATTTATATTTCAAGGCACATATTTCAAAATATACACCTCCCACCCTTGGCATCCACCAAGATAGTAAGAGAAAAGGGCCCAGGCAGTGAAATGTCTTAGAAAAACTGGCAAAATAGCATGAAATTATAGTTTTTAAGGCATTTTAAGGTTGTTCAGACAAGCACACTAATTGATCTCAGGAGCAAACTCTCACTGTTTCGGATGCCACCAGAGGCCAGTGACGCTGGGACATGTGTTATGCTCATATCAGAATGCTTTTCAAGCAAATAACTATGGATCCACTGTTGCCATTTCTGAGCTCTGAACTTATATATCAGAGGTAAGCAGCCAAATTCTATTGACATTAAGGTATGATGTGTGGATTAAACAAAACTGGTCTTCTTTTATTGTGTTATGAGTTTTTGACAGTCGTTTAACTGGAACGTGTGGAGATCAATGGGCTTTTTCCTGAGAGACGCTTGGCTTTTCATGGATGCTTCTGCGGTTTCACAGTATATCACAGTATTTTAGTTTATTCATATATTTATATTTATATACATATATTTTTTTTGCCAGTAAAACTGAAACTTAAAATTCACTGCTAAATTGCCTTCTTTTTAAACTTGAGTCCCATTAAAAAGAGTAGGCCTGTCTTTATAGGTTAACAGTGGATTACTGATCCACATATGTATCAGTGTCTATATTAGAAGTGTATATTAAATATTTTTACAGAGCAAAGTAAAAAAAAAAAAAAAAAAAAAAAAAAAAAAATCTCTCTGCCTTCAGATAGTGGGGCCATTCTTCATCAATGGAAACCTCAAGGCCACTGGATATTTGAAATTGCTACATGATGATGTGTTTCCCTCTTTATGTATTGAAGCTGGCACGTTCCCTGAGTTTTTCCAGCAAGATGGTGCACCACCACATTATGGGTTTCAGGTCTGAGCATTCCTAGATGAACAGTTTCCTGGAAAGTGGATTGGTCATCGTGGGCCAGTTGAATGGCCCCCAAGGTCTCCCGATCTAACCTTAGACTTTTATTCTTGGGGTCATCTGAAGGCAATTGCCTATGCTGTGAAGATACGAGCACCTGAAACTACGGATACTCGAAGCCTGTGCTAGCATTTCTTCTGCTGTGTTGCTATCAGTGTGTGAAGAGTGGGAGAAGAGGGTTGCATTGACAATCCAACACAATGGGCAGCATTTTGAACACATTTTATGGTGTCAGAAATTTGTAAATAACTCATGAAAGAATAAAGTTACGTTAAAACCAAGCACACCATTGTTTTTCTTGTGAAATTAGTAAGTTTGATGTGATGACCCTCTTCCCATTTAAAAAACTAAAGTTGGATCCAAAATGGCCGACTTTAAAATGGCCGGCATGGTCACCACCCATCTTGAAAAGTTTTCCCCCTCCCATATACTAATGTGCCACAAACAGGAAGTTAATATCACCAACCATTCCTGTTTTATTTAGGCGTATCCATATAAATGACCCACCCTGTAGATGGAGAGATGGAGAGAGCCAGTGAAAACTTTGTTACTGCGTGATTGTCGCTGAGGTGTCTTACAGACTTCGGCTGGTTGACGACCTCTTCCTAGATCCTATAGGACTAATCATGAGTTTTCCGGCAGAAGCAAGTGGGTTTACTTCAAATCAGACAGACGTGAAAACGGCCCAGTGCTAAATATCATCAACATCATCATATCATATCAACAACACAGTGCTAAGTTCTTGAGCTGTTTGTGATGCATCTAAATGAAGCAACGCTAAATATCATTCTGCATATTTTGTTGCATAACAGTATTACGGTATGTAAGAAACACAGACCGTAAAACAGATTTTACAGTATATCAAATATATCATACAGTAGTAGTGGTAGTAATATATGAAGTTAATTGTCAAAATGATATAATTTTTTTTTTCTCCTCATGATTTTGATAAAGGTTCTACATGCCTCAATTCATCTCACTTGGATCACTGTAACCAACTATACAGTGGTGTCTTCATTGGCTCATGTACAGTTAGGGGCAGTGGTGGCTCAGCGGTTAGCGCGCCAGGATATTGATAACAGGGTTGTGGGTTCGATTCCCGGGCTCGGCAAGCCGTTACTGTTGGGCCCTTGAGCAAGGCCCTTTACCCTGGAGTTGGCTGCCCACCGCTCTGGGTGTGTGTGTACTCACTGCCCCTAACCTGTGTGTGTGTGAGTGTGTGTTCACTACCAGATGGGTTAAATGCAGAGGACACATTTCGCTGTACAGTGTACACTGTACAGTGACAAATATGTGCACCTTTACAGCAAAATACAGCTGCAAGACACCCACAGGCCCTAAGAAAGGAGAGCATATTGTCCCACTTTTAACCTCCCTCCTCTGGCTCCCAGTTCATTACAGGGTCCATTTCAAGGCTCTTTCATTTCTTTTCTTCACACCCATAATGGAGCTGCACCCTCCTATATCCTTAGAGTTACTAAAACTTCTTTCCAGGTCTCCGGGGGTCCTTAGATCAGTTGCTTTTGGCTATTTCACCTCTCAGCTGAAGCTCAGAGGTGACTGAGCTTTTGCAGTTGCAGCACCAACTTTCTGGAACAGACTATGCTCCTGTGTTTCCATTAAACAAGATAACATTAAATATGTTATCTGCTCCAGAGAGTCCTATTCTATTGGCAATACTTCTTTACAGGGACTAGATATGCTGTGCACATGCATTTGCACATCTGTGTCAGCAATGGGTGCACTTTAAAGTAGCTGTATGCATTCATTAGAAGGATTGTCTACAAACATTTGGACATAAAGGGTATCTATTACAAATATGGTCATTGGAATCAAAAGTGGTTTAATGTATGAATGTATGGATTTTTGTACATAATACATTCGTTCAATTCAGAGAAGATGTGCTAGCAGAGAAGATGTGCTAGTCTGCTAATTTATACAACTTGATTAGTAATATGTGAATAAACTCACACTCTAAATTTGTTTTTTACTTCAGGTCTCCTTATAAATAATGATTATTTTTCAGTGTGTTTAACACTAATTATAATCCAGTGTGACTGACCTTGTGATTTGGCAACCGGTTACTTTAAAAAGCTGCAGAGAAACAACTTCATGTTTGATATGCTAATATTAATACACACTCTGAACTGGTGCTTCTTGTTTGGTCTGTGGAATTTTTATGTGAAATAAACATTTCATAATGTAATAAATACACTATGGCTAAATCTCAAATGTCTCAGTGTTCCCTGTGTAGTGTATACATCATACATGATGGCTTCTACGCCACAAAGGTGCATTAAATGTTAAATATGAAGTATACTCAGCCTGTGGCTGAATAAGAATGTCTTTCTATGAGATACAGGACGCCCTATTTTGGTGCAGACGCGGTTATGTCAGGTGCACGTACACGTTCACATCTAGATGAAGTATGGTCAAGATCAAGCACCATTGTAATGTAACTGGATCCGACCCCCAGTTACAGTGTTTTATTACATAAATGTATATCTTTAATAATGTATATATCCATATCTATTTACATCTATTTGTCTACACAAACAATCACAGAAATGTACACAGCCAGCTGTACATGAATATATTTATTGACTACAGATGGCATAATACCACAATACAATGTATGCGTGTGTGTTTGTGTGGGCCGCAGAGAGAGCGAGAAAAGAGAAAAAGTTACAATATAGTATTCATGTGGACTAGCTCATGTGTGCCACTGTTGCTTTTGATATAGTCTCATACAAAATGAATGGAGGCTGCCTAGGATAAACAGCATGTGCTGGGCCAATGTTGGAGTGCAATCACGCAAATGCCGCCGCCCCAGGACCATGCATAATGCCAACAGCTGGGACAGGTAAAGCGCGAAGGCTTTCTAAACAGAGAGAAAGAGACGGAGAAAACCCTCAGAAAGTCTAAATGGGGATAGAAAAAGCATGATACTAGAACACGATACACATGAAGGACAAAAGCGGATAAGTATTAAAATCTGAATTTGATTCAATTCATAATTATATTTGAATTATGTACATGTGACATTTAATAAGGAGCTGCACACAGCTCCAGAAGCCTAAGATAATGGGTTCAATCCTCGCTCTGTCACTGCCTTTAAGGAGTTTGGTGTGTTCTCCCTGTGTCTTTGCCTCCCAAAAAATGAACGTGATAAGCTAAATTGCCCCTAGGTATGAGTGTGTGAGTGAATTATGCTGTGTAGCACCCTGCAATGGACTGCCGCTCTGTCCAGGAGGTATTCCTGCCTTGTGCAGAATGATTCCTGGTAGGTATCATACTGTACACAAGAGGTTTGTATGTTTGCAGCACATACTGTATATCTAGCACTGAGGCCTAGTTGTTTATCCAATTATATTTTAGTATGTGCACAATCTGACACTCTGGACCAATATGTTTCAGTTTAATAGGTGTAATATTAATTTATGATCCAGCTTGTTTGACTGAAGAAACTTTAAAATGCTGCAGTAAAACCACTGCTTTCTGACTGAATGAGTGAGGGATTAGTGGACTCTGTTAAAAAGCACATGCGCAAGAACTGCCTCTTGTTGGCCTAGAAAAGACATTTTCTCATCTCAGGTAAAGACATACTACAGCATTCTTGTGTCAAAGTCTGTAGTGACAGCATGTGGAATTAGCATGCCAGCCTTGCCCAGCATCGCTACCGCAGCATAAATATGTGGTCTACATCTTAAGGCTTTGAAAGCAAAGCCTGAGTCTGAGCTTCTAGTCCCGAACTCTGTTGCTCTGTCACTGTTGAGATGCCACTGACAGTTCTATGCTGGCCCAGCAAAACTAGGCTTGCCTGGTTCTTCCTGTTTGAGGATTACATTTGTGAATCATTTTATAGCGGGAGTGCACAACTGCAATTAGCCAAGATCAACACTGGCTAATTTCTACTCCAAACAAGCAATCAGCCAATTTAGTATTCTGATTTTAGCAGATCTGTGTTGCAGTCACCTCTTGCTTTCCATGTAACTTTTTGTTTGATTTGTAGGATTTAAACAGGCAACTAATTTTTATCATTTAGGAATTTATTTTCCAAAAAAATCTGACATTTTGAGAGGGTGTGAGCTTTGGATTCAAGCAGACAAATACACATTTTATAGTATCGGACTGTTCTTGGTGGGATGGTGAGAATGGCAGTTATAGTAATATATATTACAGGTGTAGATCTTTCCCTTCTAATGGTTCCAAAGCTGGAACAAGAGGAACTAGATCTACCGCACTGCTACACGTTATAGAGAGGACCTGTTTATAGCACCTCTATGACAGTGCTGAACTGGCTTAAAAATAGCCAATTTTCATTCCATTCAAATATGCCAGAATTGGCACCAATCCCAGTCCTCCAGATCGGATCAGGATATCCCTACGCAGCACAGGTTTACAGTCCAACTAAGCTCTACAGCTTAATGACGTGTGCGGCGGTGTTCCAGTGCTGAAGGCTATGGATCATTAGGGGACATTTATTCTTTTATACGCACCTCCACGATCTGTGTCATTCTGTTGCCATTTAAAGATGCTGTGAAGCTCAAACCTGACTCTTCCCTAGAGATGGCAGCCTACGGAGGCAGTTGGATTTTCTCTGGTGCTGTGCAGATCGCAACGGAACACAGCTGGAGAGTAATTAGCTTGGTGCGTCGTTTGGAAGCTAAAGGATTTCACCTAAGCATGTTTACAACTCTTACTATTAAGGAGGAGTCCACGCTTCTACGGGCAAGCTCATTTTTAATTTCTCTTTTGGCTTTCATTCGGATGTTGGGAGCAGATGCAAATTAAAGTGAGGAATCTTTTGGGGAACATGTTCTGGAAAGCAATTTGAAACGCAGTGCTACGGGAAGGAGTATTGTAATGGCAAGGCTTAGCATTGTAGTTGTTGCGCTCCAACCTGGATGTATCCCTAAACAATAAAATTAAAGGGCTCATATCATCACACAACATTTCCAAATGTTCCATTCACACCCCTGTTCTTCAAGACTGTAGATGGAAACTAAGCTTCTTTTATGTATCAATAAGCTACGTTAACATACAGCATCTACCAACGAAACCTCTGAAGTCGTGTGCCATTCCGTGGTCGGTATAATCTCTGGATCGAAGCTGGATTTCTCTGACAGAAATTAATTTCGAGAGATTTTCACTGCATTCTGCATTCTGCTTTAAACAGTTATGTCCTACATCTGAAATGTCTTGTGACCAGATTCTGTTTTCTGTTTTCAAATTTCCAAACAATTGGCAAAACTACATGGGAACTCATCAGTGATTCCATGAGCTACTGTTAACGCTAATTCCCGGAGATTTACATTTAGACATACTGTGGCAGCATACTATACCCAGCATTGCTGCCGTGGTGTTAGTCACAGGCCATGATCGCCCTGGGCCCTTCACATCTAAAAACTAGTAACTATGTGGTCTACATCTTAAGTCTCTGAGGGAAAGACTTGAATCCTTCACCAGGCAGAGTCACATGAAATGGTACATTAAAAAACACAGAACCCTTTTCTAAATAAAGAGCAGATATTCTGGTCACAAACTCCCCACATGGGAACTAATCAGTGATACCATGAGCTACTGTGTTGTGCTAATTCCCAAAGATTTACATTTACATGAACAGAATTTGTCTTAAGCTGCCCAAAGACTCTGTCTTCTCCGTCTGCTGCAGAGAGGACAATGTTACAATGCCGATACCCACTACACTACACCAAAGATGGAGTGACGTTCATAATGCACAGAACCAAACCAGAGTTTCCCTTACTGTGCGTGGCACTTCATTAGCTTCCTTTGGAGCAGTTGTGACAGCACTCTTGTCAGCTGTTCATGGCTGGAGCTTCAACAGTGTAGAGATGGCAGGCGGGGAAGGCAGGCTGAAGTCGCTCTCTCACTTTGTGTTGCCCACTAAACCCCTGAGTGGCAATGTCAGCAAGCGGTCCTAGGGGTTCTTCGGTTTAAAGCTGTGGAGGAACATCTTGAGGAACCTTCAAAGAACCTTTCTCTTTTAAATACATTTTCTTGAAGGTTCTTCAAAGCACCTTAAGAGGTTGCTCCACAGTTTCAGATTGAAGAACCTCAAAAAGTTCCTAAAGGAAATGACACTTGTGTATGTCACAGTGTATATCAACACACCTCATGCACCTAAGTGCACTTTTCTTTCCTTTTCCATCCATTTTAAAGCACATTTTAAAAAAATGAACAAAAAACCCCACCTCTGGATCTTCTAAATGATGATGTCGTTAACAAGTCAAACTATGAATATTGATAAATCCGTGCTACAAGCACGCTTAACACTCTTAAGCCAACCAGACACAGTAAATGTGCCACTTTTTGCATTGTGCCGCAAGCAATATGCTCCTATATACGTCAGGGAAACCTTAGATGTCGATGACCGGGTCACTGGTTCACCGGTTGTCTTTTCTTCTACCCCTTTTGGTAGGTACTGACCACTGCATACCAGAAAAAAACCCCCACAAGACCTGCCTGATGCTTTGGAGATGCTCTGACCCAGTTTTCTAGACATCACAGTCTGGCCCTTGTCAAAATGTCTCAGATTCTTACACATTTTTCCTGCTTTTAACACATTAACTTCAAGAACTGACTGTTCGATTGCTGTCTAATATGTGGGTCCCACTCTTTAATAGATGCCACTGAAGGTGTACACTGAAGATGTAAATGAAGACAATCTGTTTTTTACTACATCTGTCAGTGGTGCTAATGGTATGGCTGATTTACTGGACTGAAGCTACTGGAGCTGGATTTAAACATTTATTTATATCCATTGACAGTAAGTTATTCACCTCCTTCTTATAGTAGTATTAATAATAATGGCCATAAAAAGAAGAACAACAACACAGAATAGAATTGTAAAATACTGTATACTGTGATACTGTAAAACCATGATATTTTCTGAGGAGGTTATCATACTGTGCCAGCCAAACCGCTCTAGCTGATGTTACCTAGATATCAACTGCTCTAGCTGATGTTACCTAGGCATTAACTGCTCTATCTGATTTCACCTATATATTAACTTCTCTAGCTAGTGTTAGCTAAATATTTACTGATATAGGTGTTCCTACCTAGATGTTAACTACTTCTATTAGGCAGATGTTAACTATTATAGCTGATGTTAGCAAGATGTTAACTATTTTGAATTATTTACTTACACTACATGGACAAAAATATTCACCTTACCCCGTTCACCGTTACCTCTGAAATGAAAGGTATTAAAAAGGTTTATTCTTCTTTTGTTGGAGTACTTGTCTCTAATGTCCAAGGAAGGAAGGCTTTCTACTATTCTTCGGAACATTGCTGTGAGAATCTGATTAAATTCAGTGACTGTCGGGATGTTGGCTAGTCAACACTGCCTCATCCTCAATTCCCTAGCTCATCCAAAAAGTACTGGATGTAGTACCATTATTGCAGAGAACACAGTTCCATTGCTCCACAGCTCAAAGCTGGGGGGGGGGGGGTTGTCATGGTGCCAATAGGTTCATATTTATCTGCTACAGAGAGTCCTATTCTATTAGCAATGTGTGTGCATTTGCACATCAGTGTCAGCTATGTGTGCAACTTAAAATAGCTGAATGCATTCATAAGAAGGGCTGTCCACAAAGATTTGGACATATAGTGCAGATGTACATATGCGAGTAGGACCATCTTTACACTCACACACACTTGCAAGCTTATCCACTCAATCCACCCACACACACACTGTACCCCCATGCCCCCATAACACACTCAACAACATCCACTCATTCACACACACACACACACATACAGAAACACAAAAAACACATGCGCACAGGCCCACACTGTTGAGACCACCACACAAAGCCAGTGTGTGAAGTGTTTCCATCATGGTACATGTGTGACCTCCACAAACACACACATGCACAAACACACACACACACTCCCACGCAGCCACGTTTTCCTCTCACCCTCTCCAGTCAACCAACGCTGCAAACATTGAGGAGGGCTAACTGCTCATACAAATCACTATATTCTCTCTCTCTCTCTCTCTCTCTCTCTCTCGCTCGCTCTGTCTCTCATTTCTCTCCTCCCTTTTTCACCCACTTGCTCTACCTTTCCTCCGCCCGCACACCTGCCTCTCACCTCTTCTCTCCTCTCTCCGAATCATCCCTCTCGCTTTATCATCACAGCACTGTTTAATTCTGCTCAGCCCACGCTCTGGACCTGCACTTCATCCCTCGCTCTTCTTCATTTTGCTGCTCCACCACCACTGCAGAACCATCCATTTTCTCATTCATCTGTCCATCCTTCTCTGCAACATCCATCCATCCCTCCTCCGTTTTTTTGTGGACACAAACCGTGTGCCTCTCACAAATTAGCATATCCATTCTTCCAAAATGACACCACCTGCCAGTCTTCCTATTCTCAGACTCCTGACCTCGGAAGGCTGGGGTGCGGATGGGATTTGAACTTATGACCACCTGTTGCTTGACAAGTAGGCACTTAGACTTAGGTTGAGCTACTCTAGAGCTGTGAAACCATGCAAAAAAAATAGAAAAAGTCTAGTGACATCATGAGTCATAACCTACAGATAAATAACCAGTAAACATCCTACAAAAATGTAACTGAGAATACGTGAGTTTGACTAAACTAAGGTAACTTGCAATCTAAAAATGATTCAGGGTGTAAGTAAATAAAAGGGAATATAAAAAGTCCATTCAACATTAAAAAACTATGTTTGTTAAATTTATTTCCGCTGTATGTAATGTATTTTTTAATTATACGCATGCTTTTTGAATGCCTAATTTTGCATTAGCGCAGCCACTGTCTAAGGAAGACAAGGAGGATTATTAAGGACCCAAGCCACTGCCTGTTCTCACAGCTGCCCAGTAGCAAGAGGTACAGAAGCTTGAAGACCAGAACCAGTCGGTTCAGAAACAGTTTTTTCCCCCAAGCAATTAGGCTGCGGAACAGACAATAGCGCAGTGTACCGGTCCACAGTCCACAAGCTATCTCACCTGTATCATCACACCTCCTTTCCATACAAACACACTCTGCACCCTGCACTTACTACTGGAACTATTGTGCTCAGACACACTGCACCTATTATTACTTCTTCCCACTCACAATACACTATATTCACTATTCATTATATGTCTTAAGTAAATAGTAATGTGAACATCTCAGATTATATTTCACATGTATATTTAAACAGTGAAAATAAAAGTAAATATAGAGTGTGTATAGTGTGTATAATGTACGTATAGTACATGTATAGTATACATCTATGTATATAAATGTAAAATATTTCATATTTTGTAAATATCTGTGTAATGTCACATTTTGAGTTGTACCAACAAAAATATCTGAGCCACTGAGCCATCTAGTACACTAGATCTACTTTAAAAATGATGTAATAACGTGCATGTATCTTTTTTAGTAATCCCAACTAGAAAGTTCTTAAGTAAAAGCTACACACCTTTCTTTGGAAGACTAACTTACCTGTGTATATAATTAAGCTGGGCTTAGTCTGTTACCATTGGCAAATCATTGATTGGCCCTTGCAATTTTCCTATCTTTCCTATCGTCTCCTGGCATCATATATTTGCATAATGGGCGTGTCCTCCACCCTCACTCACCACCAGTATATAGTTGTTCCCCCCAGGCTAACTTCTCCTAGGTGGTCAGTTATTCTATGTAAGGGTTGACTGCCTGGCCTCAGTGTTGTAGGCTGCAAGAGCGAGTTGCCAAACAAGGTAAAGTTTCCGAGCACTGTAGTACAATAATGCTGTGCAGGAACAACTTGGCCATGTCATGTAGTTAGCTGGCGGAAAGAAAGCAGTGCCCTTTTGTCCTGTATTAAGGGTGGAAATTGCTGCTTTTGACCTCTGAAAGTGGGCAGTTATTAATAATGAATAACAACTAGACTAAATGAATTTATTAGGTATGCTCAAAATAATTGAGCTTAGTCTAAAAATGAAAGGCTCGTAGCTTTAAAGCCCCTGGGAACACATTTAAGTAAAATTATTTGAATAACACTAAATTGTGTTAATTAAAGAGTTCAGCAAAGTTTCAACAGAACAAATGACAAACACTCCTCAAAATCTCCAAACTGCTCTCATCAGACCTCTCTGAGAGCAGTCTGGGTGTGGTCTTTACATTTTAATGAACGTGCATGACTGACAGCCCTCTTTCAAATCTGTTTCCATTACCATGGCAACACACACAGAAGTAAAGTGCGGTTGTGATTTCACAGATCTGGGGTCTGTGACTTCAGGGTTTACTGAAGTTTTGATATCTGTAACACAGTTACCAGCCCACATATAAACACGTGCTGGAGCCAAGACTAAGGGAGCATATACCCCGCTTGTCCCATCGTCCTGCCTGCCTGACGCCTGACGCCTTTACACTTACGGATGGAAAGAAAACTTTATTAACATAATTTTTAAGAGTATAATCAATTACTTTATCATTTAAAGTTGAAGAAGTTTACAGTTTACAGTACAGGCTCTGATTGCTTACGAATAATTAAGACATATACACTGCCATACTACTTTTTTGAGAATTTACATGGATGTTTAACCCTGAACATTCCCAGATGCGTAATAGAAATCTGGATGTGCAGGCAGGTCTTTGAAGGTCTCCTGAAGCATTTTACTTAGAATCATTGCTTTCGATCTGAGAACCAAAACCTTTCACTTCCAGCCTCACGTTCTAGAGAAGTCTCCTGCAGCGACTGCTCAGCTTAATGCACAGGTTTGCCTGTACACTGATTCCCGGCTATGAGAAAAGACTCAGTAGTTTTATCTCTCCTTCACTCTCTCGGCTCTCATCCAGTCCTTATCCCTTACTCACTCTGTTTAAATCTCTCTCTTTTTCAGCCCAAGCCCCATGGAACTGAATCTGCCATCATCCTTATGTATCTTTCACAGAAATCCCCATTCCTTATCATTTTCCATCTCGGGGACCAGAAAAGGTCAAAGGATGGATTACTGAGATAACGCTCAGATGGAGCTGCAAAGAAAAGTCTAAAAATCTTTCCCCAGACACAGATTTCAAGTGAGACAAAACTCTATTACCTTCAATCATGTTTTTTTTTCAGGTGTGTGTGCATTAGTAAGCATTAAGAGTGTCTTTTAACTCTTTCAATTACACATCTTTAAGAAAAGATGCAAATGAAAAATCAATAAAATAATTAATAGGTCAACAGAATGTAAAAACAATGACTGTTCTCTTAAAATCAACATTATGAAGCCTCTTTTTTTTCCTCTGTGCCCAGCATGCTGCAAACTGCTCTAACTTTGGGGGAGCTCCATGAATTCTCTACAAATCTCTACTGTGTCAGTCCACATGCTTCATAAACTTTGTATCTCTCAGCTTGTCAACAAGTGCATGTTTACAGCTGTGCATAAGCAGGAGCTCAAAGCGTGATTTGCGTTAACAGCAGTGGTGTAAAATGTCACAATATAAGACTATGTAGGAAAGATGTGGGCTTGCCAGCTGACCTGCAGACCTCCTCTAGGGCACTGTGGTGGTCTAAGAAGAGCACTGCTGGGGCAAGAGGTGCGTGTAGCAGAAAGTCTATAATGTCCCAAGTGCCAGAATCCTCCCACCACAGACATACATTAGCCTTACCTCTGTAGCCCTGAGGTCCTAGCTAAGCGGAGCCCTAAACCCCGTCCATCTTCACCCAAACAGCCCGCCCTCCCTCTCTTTCCGATTCTGTAGTGCCTACAGAGGTTTGTGGAATGCACAATGCTATCCCTCTCTCTCACTTCTGCCCTTCACTGGTTTTGTGTTTGTGATGATCAGCAGGAGTCAGATAAGACTCTATATAAGTGGAAGCAGAGACTGGAGAAAGACAGAGACGACAGCTGATCAAAGGAACAGTGGACAGAAAAGTCTGTGAAAAGCTTGTGAGAGGAAGCCAGAAAGACTAAAAGGTCATGGCTTTGTTTTGTTTTTGTTTTTGTGTGACTGAGAATAAAACACTATCATCTCTAACCCTGCCTCCAGTCTCCTCCCTCCTCCTGGGGAAGCCGGGGTTCTGCAGTAGCTAACATAGCTGCACAACTAAGGTTAGATATGCAGGTCAGCCAAACAATAATGCAGTAAAATACTCCCAAAATCCATGCAGCTGACTGGCGGCCTTTGGATCAACATATATCAGTGCATCAAAGAATTTTACCCTCCTAACAATCCCAGGTCCAGTCAGCAGGCCAACCTGTGGTAACGCACAGACTGTTCCTTCCTTCTACTAAAAGAAAAAGAAGAAAGCTTTAGAAACTTACATGGTTTCGTCATTGAGGAATTCCAGTTTGCCAGCCACCTCCTCATAGTCCTCTCCAGCCTTGGCCGTGCCCTCTGTGGTGTGGTAAGGTACTGCCACCTTGCCCCTCGCTCCGGACGTCCTGTGCACCTTCACCTGCATGATGCCCACGCTCTCGCTCACGCGAGTGGACGCGCTCTCAAACGTGAAGATACCCGCATGGTCATCGTCGTAGATGGTCACCGTGGCGGTGTGGGAGGAGCCCAGTGCGGCTTTGGGCTGGACAGGGACGGAGCCCAAAAGGCTGTTGCTAGGGGCAACAGCATTGGGGTCAAGGACGGAGACCTCGGCCCGGTGGACCACCCGCGGGTTGCTGAGGTGAACGTAGAAGTGCTCGTCTTCTTCAAAGATGTCGTCATCAATCACGCCAACTGTCAGCTCCTTGATGGTCTCGCCTGGTTTGAACACCAGCGTGCCCTCCGCAAACTCGTAATCTGAGCCGGCGTTAGCCGTGCCATCCTCAGTGCGGTAGTCCACCTGGTGGAGGACACAGAATGAGATATTTTATGAGGCTCAGGTACTGTGGATGCAGGTCAACAGCATTAAGAAACCTCAAAACTGGGTTCTGCAATAAGTCAAGAGAACAACTCTGTGAACTTTGGTTAGTATTACTTCTTAATGAGATTAAAAATTCTCTGTGTCTGTCTTCAGTAACTGATGCTTATCTGGCCAACCGGCCAGAAACATTAACCCCTTAAGCAGCCTAGGGCCCACCGGCAGACCAAAAGTATTATTACAAACTTCTATTACCAAAGAATGGGTCTTTCTGCGTTCAGGGCTGTAAATATGATTTATAATAATTGACTATTGGCTATAACAATTAATGTACTATGCATATAGTGAAAATAACATTTTGCAGTCACTTATTTTGATCATCTCTGTTCCATAACAAGTAAAAATGTATACACAGAGGTTCGATTTATTGGGACTTAAAATACTGAACCTCTTAAGGCAATTAGTTATGTTGCTGCCATTCCATCTTGAACCCCTTGGTCCCTGTATTTAAGCCCACACTTCCTCACTCTCTACATTGCTGCCAAAATTAACATCAGTTTCATAGGCCCCCAAACTGAACCCTGTGGGACTCCACAAGATATGCTAAATCAAACGATACTAAATAATGTAAAGTAAGAGACCTAGATTTCGATGGGTTAATTTATTCCCTGTTAATAAAATTCAGAAGATGTGTGAAGAACATTTTACAGGTTTAAAGAAGTAAAATCTGCCCTAACACGCCTGTAGCAGTATCAGTCAGTATGGAGAACAATGTGATTGTAAACAAACTGTTCACCCACTATCATATCTTTTCACCTTATTTTTATGACTTTTTATAATGTGTGTTAAATGCTTGAAAGATAATTTGCTTAAGAGAATTACAAACAATGCTAAATAAGTAGTGCTGCATAATATAATTCATCTCCATAATTTTCCATTAAAATGGAGTGATCCACTAATAGCTTTAAGAGCTCATTCTTACTACCCGGATGCCTCTGAGCCTTTCAGGGCTACTATTATCTTAATACCCTTAAAGTGGCAAACATCGAGCAGAGGCTTACCTTCACTGTGCAGCCGCTGTCTCCACCATGTCTGGTCACAGCCAGTTTGAGGGAGCCACAGTTTTCGAAGCACTGGTAGTGTGAGGGCTCGAACTCCAGGTAGATGGTGTGAGGGTCTTCTTCCTGTGCGTTGGCTTCATGGCAGCTCACCACCTTCCTGGCCTGGTCCGCCGCGTGCTTCTTCAGGATGTTCCCTGCACCGATCATCATGCGCGTGGCCTGGATGCGGTAGAAGGCCCTGCTCTTCTGTTGCTGAACCAAAACCTGGTAGTTGGCCATCTCAATCAGCTGCTCCATGTCCTTCTCCGGGTGCCGCTGCTTCAACTCCTTGAGGGTACGAGCCATCTCCCGCCGCGCCTCCTCTTCTTCTCCCCCTCCCCCGCCCCCTCCTTCCTCCACACCTGCCAACATGCCATCCAGAACCTCCTTGTGGTGAGAGTTGGCCCCCTGCCCATCCATCTCCATGTCCATCTTTGTGAACATGCCGTCGCCCTCCGTCTCAATGATGATGCCGCGGTTCTTGTCGGCCCGGTAGCGCTTGTGAACATACTTGTAGAACAGCAGGCGGCGGTCTGCGATCCAGGCCTGGAGGACGCAGATAGGAAAGAAGAGGAAGGTCAGCACAGCTTCCCAGACCTCCACGATGCCAGGGGAAAAAACAGACAAGATCAGGTAGAGCCAGATGTAGGCAAAGATACTCCAGGCTGCAGTCACGAAAAAGACTCTCAAGTGTTTGATCTTTCGCACCTCGCCATCCGGTACCACATAGACGCAGAGAGCGATGATGATGAACATGTTGAAGGCGGCGCTGCCCACAATTGTGCTGGGACCAAGGTTCCCAGCTTCAAAATTGTGCCCACAAACCTCGATCACGGAGAGCAAGATCTCTGGCGCCGAAGAACCCAAGGCCATGAGAGTCAGGTTGGAAACCGTCTCATTCCAGATGCGCACTGTGGCCGTGGTGGTCTCTCCATTGGGTTTCTTGATAGTGATCTCCTTCTCTTGCGAGGTAATGACCTCAATGGAAGACATGAAGCGGTCAGCGATGATGGACATCCCTAGGAACATGTAGATTAAAGCAACAAAGTAAACGATGGCACGAGCCACCTTGTCGCCTACTGAAGGATTTTGAGGATTCCACACGGGGAGCACCACGCCTTCAGAGCAGCTGTACTTGCCAGAGCAGTTCCCTGGACTACTCGGGTACATATCGGAGCTGGCCTGCGAGGGCTGGGAAAGACCCAGAAGGAAGAGGAGGACTGAGGACAGGCAGGGGGCCAAGGCATGAGGGGAACATTTGAAACGGAGATGGAGCATGGTGTTGCTTTATTGAAGTTGGAGATCTCTTAAAAAACGAAGCAATCAGGCCCACTATGTTGATCTCTGAAATATAGAAGGACAGAAAATGGCAAACTTTAAGTTTAACCCTTGAAACCAATCCATTCAATTCCAGGATCCAGTACAGTTTTCTGTTCAAATACACCTGATGAGTCTTTCTTTATTAGAGCAGAGAAGGCAGAACTGGACTGAAGACCCCTGTATGAGGGCCCACACTTTAGTTCATACAGAACTTAATAGTTTGATAGCACCAACAAAACATTTAGTAGTAGTTACAGACGATTTTTAAGGGTTTAAGGCTGTGCTGATGTTGTTGTAGATTGCAGGGTATGTGGAACATCTGTTATTCTCCTCCAATTCTTCCCCTTGCCAGAGGCACAAATTAAATTTGTACCTTCTTGTACGAGGTGAACTCATACATATAGTACATTCAAATTAAGCTCTTCATCCCTGCCTCAGTAATCAGACTGCCTGAAGCTCCAGATCCTGAGGTTCATCCTGGGTGACGAACGTCGTTGTGGTTACAGGAAGAGTCACTGTAATAGTACAGAACAGCTTACAGACACATAAACCAGGGTGTCATGTGTATGTGTGAGTGGGCAGGTCGGCAGTGGGCAGTTGTACAGAGGACATGATTAAGGCTGACAGACTGTACACACATGGAGAAGCATCGCATGGCATTTAACAAGCTATACACGCATAGTGTCGGTGCTGGGCAGACTATTATGAAAATGGGACTAAATTATCCCTCGTTAACATAATGGAACGTTCTTGATTACTCAGAAAGTGTAATCTTATCTAATTATTTTTGGATTATTTCCAGCTTTCAAGCTAAATTCCTTTTGAGATTCATGGAGCTGCCCTTTTTCCTCCCATTACTACAGATCATAAATGAACCGGTTAGTGGAGCACATAAAAAGGGACGGCTAAGTCAAGCAGAATTACGGGTAGTCAGTGGACTAAGATCCTGCCACTATGCACCGAGGATCGCTGGTTCGAATCCCGGGTCATGCCGCTTCCCATCAGTAGCCGGAGTCAGAGAGAGCAGAATCACTCCTGTTGGTCAGCACTGGCGTCTGTTAGCTGTTGTATGTCAGCTGGGGAGCCACGATTTCCACTTAGCACACTGGCTTCCAAGCGATGCTGCATCAGCAGCAGTTCGAAAAGTGGTGGTGGCTGGCTTCACATGCGTCAGAGGAGACGTGCTAGTCTTCACCCTCATAGTGTTGGGGGCATTGCTAGTGATAGGGTGAGTTTACATGAGAGAGACATGGAGATTGGGTAACTGGCTTTCCAAATTGGGTAGAAAATGGGGTAAAATGGGGCTGCCACTATGATCTGAGGATCGCTGGTTCGAATCCCGGCTCATGCTGCTTGGCATCAGTAGCCAGAGAAAGCAAAATTGGTGTTGCTCTCTCAGGGGTGGGCGGGTGTTACTTTCTTCCCACATCACTCCTGTTGGTCAGCACAGGTGTCTGTATGCTTATGTATCTCAACTCGGAATGCTTGCATTCCTCTGAGCATGGTAGCTATGTAGCGATGCTGAATCAGCGGCAGTTCGAAAGGCAGTGGTGGCTGGCATCACATGTAACGGAGGAGACATGTGCTAGTGTTAGGGCATTGCTAGTCATAGGGGAGTTCACATGAACGGGGATTGGGTTATTGGCCTTGCAAATTGGGTAAAATTAGAAATAAATTATTAAAAGAAAAGTCAAGCAGAATTATTACTATCAATTCTAATGGGCTCAGTATGTGTAAACATCTAAAGCTATGTGATAACTACCTTAATACATTCTGAAGAAATCCAACATCTAATCGTATCGAAGATGTAAAAGTAACACATTTTTGAGATGTGCAAAATGGCACATTTCTAAAATGAGTGCTGGGTGATACATTATTTATTTCTATAATCTGATTACATAAAACTGATTACTGCCTGGCGCTGCAACTCTGTATGTGTGTGTGTCTGTGGAGTATTACATAACTTGTCACGATGTAAAAGATATCAATATTACATAAAACTCTCATCAATTTTAGATTACACCCCATCTTGGGCTATTGCCTTCTTCACGTTCCCCCAGGACTTAACAAGAGTAACAGTCTTACTTTTCACCCAGTTTAGTCCTTTGCTATCCCCCAGCCTCTCTCTGTAAAGTATGACACTGCCTCCAGTCTGGAAGGCTAAAGACAGCATCCTTGGGCGTGTGAGATGTTTTTGAGCACGCTACGCAGCTGAATAGTCAGTGTCAATGTATCAGCCCATAAAGGAAAAAACAAACCTTACAGTCCAGCACCATGGAGCACAGACATGCAACCAGTTACAGTCATTTGGATCTATGGATGCTTCATGGCACAATTTGGACTCAATCTAAGCAGAGGTTTAGAAAGCATTAAACTGACAACAATGGAAATGAATTCTAAACATGATACGTATTATTATATTCCTAATGCCAGGCATATAATGTCCCCCAGCATTGAGCTGTGGAGCAGTGCAGTGTTCTCTGGAATGATGGTGCTCCATCCAGTACTTTTTAAAAAGGCTTTAGAAAAGGATGTCATAAAAGCGCCTGTAGGTGTAATGTGTAGGTGTCCCAATACTTAAAGTCTATATAGTGTACTTATTATTTATACGTCAGTCAAAATACTAAACAAATGCAATCTTTGGCACCCAGTGCATGTAATATTCATTAAAGTAACTCTGAGCTATTTGTTCCTGTATTCTTCATCCTTGTTCAGTTTTTCTGTCTTTCTTCCAGTCTGTCTGACACGCTGCAATGCACGGTCAGTTGAGTCATGTACTTCCTTTAAGAATCCCAGCACAGTTACATGTTTACATACGAGCCAGAGTCAAGCTGGGGTCACCAGTGTATTTGCCTTTTTGACACACACCCACACACTTACACACAGGCATCAGTATAGGCCCTTGAGCTCCATGATTGTCCACCGTGAAAGTTCTGGGCGGTTGCTCAGTGATCCAAACCCCCGCTTTAGCCAGGATTCTGACCTTCTCACGACTAATACAGTGTTTAAGAATTTAAACGCCAACCAAGCATTAGCTTGTAGCTTTTTCAGCTGCTCTAGAGGCATCCGTGCACCAGATAGCTACACTGGCGGTTGCTGTGGTCAACCTGTGGTAACTTTTAGCGTTATTAGCCTTGCTTCCATATTATCTAGAAGTAGCCGTTTTGTTTACCCTCAAAGCTTTTGCTAGTGGGCTGGGTGTATGCAAATATGTCAGCGTCATCTTACTTTACTTACATCTTTGCTTTTGAATGAGGACAGAGGAATGAGCGTGTGAGGTTCCCAATATGTCACTTAGTATTCAACCATGCCACAGCAAATATAATTTAGCGCCATTAAAGTATCTATTTTTTTAGTATACAGAACCTCCACATCAGTGTCACAGTAGTTACAGAATGACATGTCTTAAGATTAGTGATTGAATAGCCACGGGTTCACACTGTTGAACTTTCATTGTCCTGCTCCACTCTCAGTACGCTGAACATTGTTCACAAGCCTGTGTTATGAATGTGTGTGATGGTCGTCTATGTGACAACCTCATCAGCCTCCCTCTGAATGCTCCGATGACTCCTCGTCTCAATACCATGACTTTGATAGAATTACTGTTTGTTTCTCGTCTCCTTCCTTCCGTCCTCGGGCATGGTGCCCCTTAGCCAGCGTGCGCACCGCTCTCCCACTACTGCCGTACATGATGTTAACTCTATTTATAGCAGAGCCAGGGCTGTTTCCAGCATCCCTGGCGACAGCGTCATGCCAACGTGCCCGTCAATGGCCAGGGCACATCTCGCCCACCATCCGGGTGAGCCTTTATTAATCTCCACCGACAGAGACAGCTTTCCCAATAAAGTCCTACACAGCACACCAGTCAGCATTGAGTCAGGATAGTCTGACTGCACCATAACAGTGGCCTTCAAAGACATTTTCACAATATACATGACCTCAATCTTGTTCTCGTCCGCTGGGCAAGGGACTTTTACCATGACTAACAGCCTTCAATAGCCAACAATCAAGGACCAATCTCAGGGCAGATGCAAGATGATGTTCTTGACCAGACAAATAATAATAATAATAATAATAATAATAATAATAACAACAAAAGAGAGGTGACAAGGGGGATGATTGCCAGACTCCTGTTTTGTGTTTTTTTTAATTAAAAAAAAAATACAGCAGAGGTAAAATTCAGTTAGGTAAAAGTAACATTTTCTCTTGCATTACGATCCAGTGCCATATCCTGTATACTGAAGTAGCCTAGCAGTTATATTCACATTACATTTCTAAATAAATTACAGTACAATAACAATTCAGCATATTTCAACAATGTTTACTGTCAGGTTTCACACTGAACTAGATGAATTATTATTAATAAAACACTTAATAAATGTTCTTTTCTCATTTTAAGTCAAATTTAAAAGTTAAACAATGCTTTTGAAAAAATGTTCATTGTAAATCATATAATTATATAATTAGAAATGATATAGTATTAGTAATTTGATCGTTTAGATTACTATTTAGTAATTAAACAGTAATTATAATTACTGCATTTAAAAATCTCCATGGTCTTAGAACATATGAGACATACTGGTTTAGAACAGAACTGCCTGTAGGAAGAACAGACATGTCCGAGTCTTTTGATTCACTTTCCTCTGACTTGCTTTCTTCTCTGACCACAGTTCTACTCCAAGTCGCAGCGCTTATTATAATGCACAGATCTCACTCTGGCTGGAAAAGTTAACCACTCATAAATAATCAAAAATAAATAGTCCTCAATAGTTTATAGGCTATAGGACCAGGTCCAAATGGGACAGCGACTGGGTCTGGATCCGCACTGTGGTCTGCCTATTAGTGACCCCATGGCCTAAAGTGTAACATCTGTAGAATTATGACAGAAATTGTTATACAGTAGTCATCAAAAACAAAGATGATTCACATGATTCATAAACACTCGACTTTTCCTCCAACAGCAGCTGTGGATATACCACTGCTCTACTAGCATGATGTTCAAAATAAGCAAGGCAATTAGACAAAAACCTTTATATGGGGAAAAATACAGCAACTAAAATTAGATAACTGCAACCAGTGTAGCAGAAAAGGCACTTACAAAAGAATTTTTAATGGTTACAGAATAGTAAAGGCCATTATTCTGAATGACTTCAGTACATTTGCGCCTGCAGGACATCCCCAATTTCTCACACAGCTCCGGTTTGATCTTGCTCCCCTCTTCTACCAGTCTCAGTTCAGTAACTGCAGTAGGTCTCCTAGACATAACTTTGCCACTAATGATGTTCAAGAGATTCTTGATCAGGTTCAGATCATTATTTCAATGTTTCATTTTGCCTTGTGACAAGGGGCATTCATTGTCTTGCACAAAATTGCTGGCTAACTGAGAGACTTTCACAGGGAAGGAACTACGTGTTGCCAAAGGAGGTTCTGATAAACATTAGCATTCACCCTTGCTGTGTAGCTGCTTGAGAGGCCCAACTCTAGCTGCAGAAAACATTCAAAGTTAACTGACCTTTTTATACACTTTGGGTTCAATCAGGGTTCAGTCAGGTATCAGTTTGGATTCCCCAGCTCAGTGTCGAGCATAATGTTTTCCATCTGACCCAACTAAATTAAACCTGTTCTCGTCACTAAAGAACTCTGGACCAGTCCTCCTCTGCCCACATATGGTTAGCCTAGCCTTTTGTTCTTTCTGCAGTGGAATTATCTCAGATGATCTAGCACTGTGTGCTCCGTTCTGCACTGAATTGAACTGATTTCCTTCATATCATCCTGTTTTCTTATGCATTATGTGGTCTTAAGTGGACAACCACATTTTTGAGGGGCTTGAAATGATCCTAGTGAAATGATCCTAACTCAGCTGAAGGATACACTGTGTTGGTCAAGAGCTGGTTGAGCATGTAGCTTTCCAGCATAGGGTATTTGTTTGTCTGGATAACCAGCTTTTTAACCACCTTGACTATCAAAGACCAGCTTAGATTATTGTAAACCAGCTACCAGCAACATTTGGGTATTTTCTTCCTTTAATCTTCCTTTATCTGAACAACCTGCTGTCACAGGGATTCTGTCACCTCGGAGCCGAGTGCTGCCAGATGAGGAGGGTTTGTCAGACAATTAAGAAAATTAGCACCAGGTGCTAGATTAGCACCAAGATTTGTGAAGTATCCCAAAATGACATTTTGGCTTTTTATATTATGACACAGCATATTTTTAAATGATCATTTGATCTCTTTCTCTAAATTCAATACAATGTGCCACTTTTAATGACCATGGCATTGTCAAAATGATTTAACCCCCCCTGAATAGGATGCCTCATAAGAGCACATATTTGCAAATCAGGTGGACAATCAAGGGCTTCATTACTTGCATGAGGTGTGCTGGAGATAAAACACATCAAATACCTGGACTGGCCAGGGTTTTGTTGACTGACAAAAAAATGGGAGGCTATCACTGGCCACCACCAGATTCCTGTGATGCTCTGGGGCTGGTTTGCATGACGTAATGACTTCTGTAAGGAAGCTGAAGCTTAAGCATTATTGGACCTTCCAACAGGACAATGATCTCAAGCATACCTCAAAGTCCACCAAGGCTTGGTTTCAGAAGACGTCCTGAAAGATTCTGGAGTGGCCGTCACACTTGGCTGAATTGAATGCCATGGAAATCTTTGACGGGATTTAAAGAAGGCGGTTGCAGCACACAAACCCATGAATGTTAGTGAACTGGAGGCTACTGCGAAATGAGCTAGGTGTCCTCAGGAATGCCAGAAGCTGGTGTCTGGCTATGCATTGTGTTTGCAGCAGGTCATAACAGCAAAAGGGTGCTCTACTAAGTACTAAAAACACTTGTTATGAAGGGGTTAAATAATTCTGAGACTGCAGTAGTCATTGGAAGTGACATATTGTGGAGCAATGGAACTGTGTTCTCTGAAGGATGGTTGGTGCTCCATCCAATTTTGGGATGAGTCCAACATCCTGACTTCACTAATGCTCTTGTAGTTGAATGCAATCAAATTCTCACAGCGATGCTCCAAAATAGATAACCTTCTTCTCTGGACAGCAGAGACAGTCACTCCAACAGAACTTCACTCTCTCAGACACAAGTTTTTGTGGTTAACCATTGTGTCAGTAGCTCAGCAGTTAGCCATCAGTGAGCACACGGTTATTCTGCTAAGCCAATACTAACCACTAGCCTCTCTCTCCCTATTCCCAGCAGTTTAACATTTGCAGTTGTTGTCAGACTGACGCATTAACATTTATTGAATGATTGATTTTAGATCGCGTACAGTGTTCGCTAAGCTTGTCACCCTGTGAGCAAACTATGAAGTTACTAGATCCTTTTTCTGTTACGAAATAATGCAGGCTGAGAGCGTATGTAAATGTAATGCTGTATATCACAGTAATCCTTGTGGTACGAAAAATGTGGCATTCATTAATTCTGAGGTTAAATAATTCTGAGACTGCAGTAGTCATTGGAAGTGACATATTGTGTAGAATTTGAAGAAAGTGTTAGCTGTATTAGATGTGTTGAGCTATTTAAATTGTACTTGTTTCATTGGTTTATTGTAAACAGCTGAAATGCTGTACATTCTGCTAATAATCCTGCCTGAAGTTAACTGTTTTCTGACTAATGCTAGGGTCTCCATGCTCTAGAAAGTGTTAATAGGACAACTCCAATTAATTTTCATTAAAACCATAAACTGGGTATCTGTAATTTAATTAAAACAAACATGATAAATACCAGATGCTACAAGCACCAAATTGCCTCTGTGCGTGTACTTGGGGACCACTGGCCTACAGACACAGAGTGCTCACAGCAGTAACTTCTGGAGGCTGCCCACAGCAGCCCTTAGTTTAACCCAAACCATATGAGAGTTTCCATCAAGCAGCCTATTGCTTTAATTGGCGGAGCTGCAGCAGACTGGCCGCAGCAGTGGGCCCAGCTGCAGAGCCAGTGACAAAGAGCGCTCTCAGGCCCGAGGCCATGTGAGCCAGCCTGGGGATGAGCCACAGGGAACCCAGCAAGAGCTACTGCTTATGGCCTGGAGGATAAACATACACGGCAACTTAACATAAAACACCACGCTGGAAACCCTGTTTAGATCTGCATGGAAAGGAACCGCTGGTTTGCTGGTTGGAGACAGAGTCTAATTAGCAATGGATCTAGGTCTATTTAGGATCTGCTTTAGCTTTGCAATTCTTACTCTGGCTTTAAGACTTGAGGAATTATGGATTAGTAGCATTAGTCGGGATCATATTTAAAGACCTGTGACCATGACAGAGATTTAGCAGACGCAATCACGGCGAAGGCTGATGGTAATGATGAGATTTAGGTCAGGTAATGAGAAAATAGTGTGATTGGGCTGATATGCTGATGAATAAACTGTTCTGCCATAAGGATCTGAACAGAAATACTCATATATATGCAGTGCACACACACCACACTAAACAAAGTTCTGCACTGAATTTAGTCGACACAAATGTGTAAATCATTACCACATGAATAAATCATGTTACATCAACACGATTACTGCCGTAAGAATCCAAATCAAAGACAGCACTTGTGTCAATACGACACATTTTATTCAGACTATTCTCACAGACTACATTTGATTACTAAGAACTACCCCCCCCCCCCCCCCCCAGCTTTCACTGCTGATACACTACATGTCCAAATGTTTGTGGACAACCCTCCTAATTAATGCATTCAACTACTTTAAGTTGCACCAATTGCTGACACAGAAACACAAGCACACAAACAGCTTGTCTAGTCCCTGTACAGAAGTATTGCCATAGAATAGGACTCTCTGGAGCAGATAAACATGCCTACTGGAACCATGGAGCTGTGGAGCAATGGAACTGTGTTCTCTGGAAGGATGGTTGGTGCTCCATCCAATTTTGGGATGAGTCCAACATCCTGACTTCACTAATGCTGTTGTAGTTGAATGCAATCAAATTCTCACAGCGATGCTCCAAAATAGAAAACCTTCTTCTCTGGACAGCAGAGACAGTCACTCCAACAGAACTTCACTCTCTCAGACACAAGTTTTTGTGGTTAACCATTGTGTCGGTAGCTCAGCAGTTAGCCATCAGTAAGCACACAGTTATTCTGCTAAGCCAATACTAACCACTAGCCTCTCTCTCCCTATTCCCAGCAGTTTAACATTTGCAGTTGTTGTCAGACTGATGCTTTAACATTTATTGAATGATTGATTTTAGATCGCGTACAGTGTTCGCTAAGCTTGTCACCCTGTGAGCAAACTATGAAGTTACTAGATCCTTTTTCTGTTACGAAATAATGCAGGCTGAGAGCGTAAGTAAATGTAGAAGCATCTGCGCAACTTGCACAATTTATGCTACACCCCCGTAATGTTGTATATCACAGTAGTCTTTGCGGTACGAAAAATGTGGACACAGCCAGTGAGGTTATAAATGAGGAGACCACTTTTTGAAATATGAATAGGAGTTCTTGTAACTCTCAAGATGGCTGAAAGCTACAAACTTTAAGGTTTTAAGGTTTATTTTATCAGATTTTATCAGTGTTTTCAAATCTGTAAACGTAATCTCACCTTCAGATTCCAGTGGCTTATATCTCCTCAATCATAGAGATGGGAGCCTGGTCTTTAGTGACTGGAAATAACTGCCCGGGGGCATTGCATAGCTGGCCGCCAAGTGAACAGAATTGCCTATTGGGACTTTGCTACAGCCCAGACCTAGTGATATGCCTTATTACCATTATCTTCCCCTAATTATACCACAAGGTCTCTATAGAACAGTTAACCAGTTAACCAGAGATGCAGAGGTTGAGACAACTAATGTACAACCCTCCACGCTCTTCCTTACTCTTACATATTCTATTGGAAAATCCTTCACCGACATGTAGTCAAATGTAGTCAATTTGTTTCGTTATAAACATACAGTGTACATCACTGATGACTGTAGTGTACATCAGATTAACTGCTGCTTGCAGACGTCTGCACTCAGCACAAATCATCTCATTACCTGACCATGCATCAGTGCAAATGTTGTCTCTGCACTCTGGCCAAATGTAACTGGCCAGACATGTAGTCTATTAGCGTGTGTATGTGTGTGTGTGTGTGTGTGTGTGAGAGAGAGAGAGTGTGTGTGCATCCTAGAATTGGTGCTACTCAGCTCTCTGGTCATGATCTCCTGTAACTGCTCTGTTCAGACATACCTCAATTAGTGATTCTGGAGGCGAGCCACTGAAAACTATATTCACAGGAGTCCACCACACACACATACATACCTGCAAGAACACTAAAGAATGCATGCACACACTCACACACACACACACACACACAGCACTACTCACAGACACAGCAACTGCTTCCTGCCCTGCCTCTGACACTTTCATTACTGCAGCGAAACAATATAAAACTCTGGGTATTGTCTTCATTTTGTTTTCGCTGCCAACAACGTCTTCCCGTGTAAGAGCTGCTGAGCAACGGACCCCAGATGAGTGTCTGACAGACAATAACACAGTCTTTTGCTATTTATGTGTTGTGACATGAATGCAAATGGCTATTTTTGGATAACAAAAATGAATCCTAAGACCGAGCTTAGCCCCATAATGTGATTTGAAAAAGCACTTAAAATGAATGTATGCAAATTTGCCAGGTTTTGGGAGCTTGCTGGACTTTGTGGGATCCAAACGAATGCCTACACACACACAAACATGCAATAAGCCAGTAGTGTAATATTAGTCCACACTTTAATATGCACCATTATCACCCATCAAGCATCAGAACGAGAATGGGAACCCTGTAGGGATTCTCTCATATTCTCTCCCTCTCTCTCTCTCTCATACACATACACAGCGCATTAACTCCCAAGAGAACAGTTTTCTTCAAACCCTTTATACTCAGACACAAAATACAGAGTTAAAGGGTCCTCTCAGCCTCTCTTAGATCCCTCACCACACACGTTTAGCTCCCCCTTTATACACATGCAAGCTATGTAAAGATGCCTGAGGCACAGAGGTACAATAATTGGTACTAAGTCCAGCACATACAGAGCAGAGCACAACTTCTCTGGACATAATTCCCCTCACCTCTCCCCTCCCGAAGCAGCAAGTATGACTCTAAAATATCCACCTCCAATCTCATCCCTGCAGCTTAACAACACTGTTCAATCCTTAATCTCACGGTCTGCTTTTAAAGACTCTGAATTATGAATATATGTTTTTTATCTCTGCAGTGTGAGGAGAGAGAGAGGCAGAGAGAAAGAGAGAGGTGTGTGTCTCGTTTAACAAAAAATGAATGTTAAATGTAAAATTTCTAAGCAGGGTTACATCCAGTTGTGTAATAGTTACAAATATACACAGATCAGGCATAACATTGAAACCACTGCCATGCAAAATAAATAACTCTGATGATCTGGTTACAATGGCACCCGTCCAGGGGTGAATATATTAGGCAGGAAGTGAAGAATCTGAGCTGATCTGACAAAGGCCATATTGTCATGGCTAGACGAGTGGGTCAGAACATCTCCAAAACATCAGGCAGGTCTTGTGGGGTGTTCCAGGTATGCAGTGGTCAGTACCCACAACTTGCAGGACTTGGTTAGGCTTAGTGTTCCAGATTGCACAGAATACCTTCAGCGGACTTGGTGGCACGAGGTGGACCTACACAATATAAGGCAGGGGAAGTTTGTGGCTGATATCTTCAATACATATAGGGGATGTAATAGGTAGTAAATAATACATACGAGATACATATAGTCAGTATATATAACCCACGCTATATAGACACCCGCTTATTCATTGTTTATCCTTAAATAGGTACACACACACACAAATATATATATATATATATATATATATATATATACATATCTGAGAAGAAGAGGGTGGGAAACAGGAAGCATAAGAGGTGGAAGAGATGTACGGGGGTGGAAGGATTAAAGAATAAAGAATAAGAGAGTAAAGAAGGAGAGTAAAAGCATGGGAAAGAGTGATAGCGAGACAGTCTAATCCAAAGCAGTCTCTCTGGACAGTAATTTGCAAGTGAATTGTAGCCATGAAGTGAATTGAGTGAGCAGGGTAGAAACATAAAGTGAGAAATGTCAGCTCTACCCCTCCCCAAACCACACAGACAGGTACATTTCACATCACCTCATGCTCTAAATTTAGATTCCTAGACCTGTGAATCTCATTCTTGCAGTTATATGTATTATTTGTACTAATACCTGACCTAAACCGCAGACTTGAGTTTTGCCTGTACTGACTCGGGACTCGACTTGAGACTTGTCTGTACTGACTTGCATGTACTGACTTGGGACTCTTGGGACTCTTGGGACTTGCCTGTACTGAATCAGAAATCAAGCTGAAATTTGCTTGTACTGACTCAAAACTTGTCTTGAGACTTGTCTGTGTAGACGCTGGACTCGACTTGAGACTTGTCTGTAGTGACTCAGGACTGCTTTTGGATATGTCTGTACTTACTTAGGGCTCAACTTGAGACGTGTCTGTAGTGACTCAGGACTGCTTTTGGATATGTCTGTACTTACTTAGGGCTCAACTTGAGACGTATCTGTACTGACTCGAGACCCAACTTAAGACTTGTCTGTTCTGAGTAAGCACTCGATTTAAGACTTTTTCTGTACTGACTCAGGACTCGTCTTCAGATTTGTCAGTAAAGACTCGGAACTCGTCTTGAGATTTGTCAGTACAGACTCGGGACTCGTCTTGAGATTTGTGAGTACAGACTCGGGACTCTGCCTAAACATTAAAATCATTGGTCATCAACTGTTATCATTTTTTGCACTGAAACATTACAGAATGTTAGTAGAACTGAATTCACCACTGAATCCAGCATGTGAGCAGCAAAAATCAAACCAGTTCTCCAGGACGTTCTTTAAAAGCCTTTCACAGAAGCCATTCTTATTCATTGCCTGTGTGAACTATTTCACTTTTTCTGTCCTCAGTTCATTCAGCCCTCCCCACCAATCCCCCTATTCCTCTCCCTGTACTCCTCTCCAGCCTTTCGCCTCTCCATTTTCTCATCTTGCAGATACGATACATGCAATAAAGCAAAGGTCACCCGTTTTTTTACTAAGACACTCATCACTGCACTGTAACAGCTTCTGGTTTACGATGGCTCGAAGCATCTCAGAACAGACAGCAAGATGTGTGTACGTGTCCCTGTTTAAGGGTTGCGTGAGGACGCTTTCGAGCGAAAAAGCGATGCAGTCGATATTTATGCCGCCTCCGTCCCTCCTTCCTCTTATTCCACGCCAGTCTATCCTAATTGAGCTATGCCTCGCCCACCCGCTCCCCATAGACATAAACACAGCCTATGTTTAACAGTGCTGCACCGAACGCAGGGTTAAACAGAAATTGAATGGCATTTCATTTTATTTTGGCTTAGTCACCAAGGCCAGCTGAACAATCAGGCAGTCTACATCGCTTCCAACTTCACACAGAGAGAGCACTGCTAACAATGTAACTCAGAGACTCAGCACCCTTTATCTGTTTTCTTTTTCCAATGTGTGCTAGGGCAACAGGATTAGGACTGAACACAGAAAATATGAAATGTCAATCAACACATTTGTGGCACTAATAAAATAATGTATGTAAAATGTAAACCTAAACATAGGGTCTGAGTTAACACCATTTAGATCCTGTAGTTTATTATAACAGTGCAGATCATGTCTCAATCACATGAACACAATGTCATTATATATATTTTTAATAGCTTACATAATGCCATAGGCCTTCACCCATTAATGGTTAGGTGAAGAGTTATCACAGAAACTGCCCAGGGTTACGGTCAACTCATTTGCCACTGTCGTAAAAACCCCTCATTCATTTCTTCATCTAAATGACAATACACTAGTACCTCCACACATCACCATAATATAACTTTTTTACATGCTGGGTGAATTGATAGCTCACATTAATACCCAATTGTGAGTAACTATAGCCCTATTCAGACGGGATCAGTTTTGCATGGTGAGGTGGAGGACATTAAAGGTCTATAAAATTGATGACAGATTTGCACCAGATAAGAAATGGCTTAAATGACTGAGAAGGGAGTAGCTCCTCTGAGGAGTCCTTTGGCGCATCTTCTGGATATGACTGAGGTTCGCTTCAAACTTAAATGACTCGAGGCATCTCTGCCATGCACAATGGAACGAGAGGCCTCCTCAAGCACCTCCATGCTTGAGAAAAACCACAAAATTGCTTTTCAACAGCATATGATGAAATATTCACATACATGCCAATTAGCATAGGATTAATATATGCTGAGGTCATTCCAGTAGGTAAAAGGTGCAAGGATTTTTACTGACACAGGAGCTTGCAGACCGCAGAAGTGGTTGACATGGTGCATTAGGATGGGACTAAAATCACAGAGAAACTCTGGTAATAATTACATTACCCCATCTATCCATGTAACACTAATCCCATCCGGATTGGTTTTATGAGATGTGCATGTTCAAGAACCGCATTTGTTGAGCTGTGCTGGTAGAATGTGGGTGCTTCGGTATAAATAATCTATATGGTGCCGTGTACAATTGAGGACATCTTCAGACCTCTGTTGTCGGATATCTTAGCTCTTAGCTCTCACAGCGAGTTGTACTGTAGTAGCTGTAGTTGAAGTAGTAGTGAGATGCTTTTGCCTGCCAGGGAAGAACAATTAAATACTCATCAATAGTCATTATCTGCCTTGAGATTTGAGATATGATTCTGCATAATTTAATTGTTGACAAGTAAACAAAGTAGTTCTGCGTGTTTTGGAGTGAAATGGTTCAGTGCAGAGGTAATGACTCTGTTTCTTCAGAGAGGTGGTGATAGAAACCAGGTAAAGCGGTGGTAAATCAGAAAGAACATGTATGCATATCAGGCATAGCTTTCTGTGAGGTCGTTTTTAGAGGCATCTAATTCCATAGACATCTGGTACTTACTACCACTGCACTGCACAATTCAGACTTGGTAAGTATGTCCACAGTGACACTTTTCCTGACATTCTGACCCCTCCGATGTAGCAACAATATCTGGCAATTGAGATTAAGTTAGTTAGTTAGTTTTTACCTTATATTCCTTCCAAATTTGGGTAGTCAATTACCAAGCCCACTCATTAGTACTCTTCCCAATCACATGTAATGTGCCGAGACAATTTTACTATGTAAAACTACTTAGTGTTAAATATAAGTGTTAAATATCGAACCGGCTGTATGATCCTAAAACTGAGTGTAATATTAAACACCTAGCCAATGTTGAATAAAAAAGCAGGATAGAAATATGATTAAAACACAGCTTGAAAACCACTAAAATACATGGATACTTGGACATGGTCCTAATATTCTAATAACCGCAGTTGACATCCCTGTTAAATCCTGCAGCAGTTCCGATTAGCAGCCAGAGAACACACACACCAACTACAAATATGATGCACTGATTTAAAAAAGATGTGAACAAACAGATAGACGGCAGAGATGCAGATTCAGGTTAGTTCGCTTACTTGCTTTTGGTTATGTTGGAAGATTTATCATTTGCATGATAATTAGGCTTTGCTTACACTGCAAAAATGGCAAACGCATTTCATTTAGTATTCTGGATCTGAATGACTTTGCATGAACAAGCGAAAACATGTCAGGCCAACAGATTTCACACTGATATTGTGTAAACAAAATACTCTGTGTCACCTGAACAAGCAATACTGTCTTACACATCGTGGCTGGTTGGTTAAGCTTTTGGTTTAGCTTTTTACTAAGGCACACAGACAAACACTACGGGGCTTCTAAGTCTTGCATACCATGGGCTTTGAACAGCACTCCCGTGTGCAGTTCCTGAATGTAAAATAAAGAGTTTAGAGTCTGCAGTGTGGAACTGTTTTACAGTGGAGCATGACAACAGACCACAATATCTGAACCTTTATAAACCTGAAACACTGAAACGCTCTGTTTTACCAGCGGGAGAACCGCACGCCTTTCTTTGTTTTTAAACCAGAACCAGAAGGAAGGTGAATTTAGTATTAAATTCAGTATTAATTAGCAGCACATCTTATCTAAACTGCGTGGCTGTATTATTTATACAAATACAAAGATTTTTCAGCTCATACTGAGCATTAGGAGACTCTGATCAGATCGGATCGGGGGGCAAAATAACCTGATCAGGACATTTCTAAATAGAATGTTTCTGATACAGCATGCTTATACACTTGTACACTGTATGCCCACAAGCGAACAATTAACCTAATTAGAAAGATTGACATGGAGTTGGATTTCCTGGGGCTTTAAAAACAAGTACAACATTCAAAATATTGGAAGAAAATAGGCATTCATCATTCTGGACACATTTACATAAAATAAATAAAATAATTAAATTAATTAAATTAAATTATCTGCCTACTTATTAATTGAAACCTGTGAATGACATTACCAGTTACATAAACTTGCATTGGCATACAAACTGGCTTTACATTACTGAAGACTGTGATTCCAAACTTTAAAACTTCTAAAAAAAAACAAAAAAGACGCCAGTGGCCTTCCCTGACCCGTTCTCTTTGCTGAAATACTAAACAGAACTCAGTCCATAACACCTGCGCCTGAACAGACATAACAATGATAATCCATTAGATCCTGCACAGGCCTGTGGAGAGGTTACAGTTCCAAGTGCTGGAAGGGAACACACACACGTATTCACCGCAAACACACACTGCCCAGCATGAGAGAGCAGCACCTTGCCAATTAGTAAATGATCTGAGACAAGCAGCAGGTCAGCCAACCATTTAGCAGCAGAATGGATGCCTGTTCTTCATCATTACTGGTTGCATCTTCCTGTTAGGACCAAAAATAAAGCATCATTTTCATTCCTTTACCCCGTCTTTGTCACAGGTACTTTTTCATCTGCCCGCAGAGACTCGGCAACGGCCCCTCAGCCCCTCATCAGTATCTCTCTGTAATTGTGGTGGAATGAAGCCAGGCCTTGGAAACAGCGTTTTAATGTGGCCAGTGTCATATTTCATCATTAGGACGGTGTTCATTTGCTGAGCTGGGAGCGGCTAATGGGAAGAAAGCGCTGTTGTCCCACGTGTCAAACTGAGCTGGCAACAGTGAAATGAAACAGAGGCTCCAAGTGAAAAACAACAGAATAAGCGAACAGGTTATTTGATAAAGCAACAGCATCTCTTAGGAGTGCCATCCAGAGTGTGGAGGCCAACAAACTGAATCACGCAACATCAATAGAACTGACTGTTCTTAAAAATGGTGTGATATTATATAATGTGTAGGAGTGGAACGATACACTAAGCTCACGATTCAGTTTGCTTCGGGATACTGGAGTCAGGATTTAATACTTTCTTCTGATATTTTTAACATTAGCAAGCCAAGCATCTTCATTCCTTTGACAGATAATGTTTTTTTTTTTATAGAATTTAGGGGTCTCTAAGGTGCTGCCACTATGATCTGAGGATTGCCGGTTCAAAACTCCGGGTCATGATGCTTGATATCAGCAGCCGGAGCCTGAGGGAGCATGATTGACTTTGCTCTCTCCAGATGGGTAGACTGCTCTCTTTCTCTCCCCGCATCACTTCAGTGTGATCTTGGTGGGCTCAGGTGTCTTCTAGCCAAAGCATCAGAGCTGTGTACCTGGTGCTTTCCTCCGAGTGCACTGGTAGCATGGTGATGTTGCAATAGTGGCAGTTCAAAAAGAGGCGGTGGCTGGTTCTGCATGAGTTGTAGGGGGCATGTGTCTGCCATCACCCTCCCAGAAAAAAAGATCCTGAGAGGCTAAAGCCTGAGAGGCAGCTGTACGAGAATAGGCTGCTGTCCAGTATAGTTTTCTTGCAAGAGGCCTAGTACAGCACCTGGGAAATTACTGGGAGGTCTTAAGTATATTTTTAGTTTAGTTTTGTGAGTAAAAACATCACAGGAATATATATTTTTTTTACATACTTCTATACAGAAGCAGTAAAAATCTACCAACTAAAACAGTAGGTGCACCTCTATTTACCTTCAGTAAAAACTGTAGTATTACTGGCTGATGACAACACAGCCCTCGCTACTCAAGAAAAAAGTTAAAGCCAAATTTTCATTGTGACCTTGTGCTTGTCAAAGGGTCAGATAATAGGGTCAGCATACATTTTTATAAAGCAATATGTATTAATTTTGGAGGCGTTTCTGAAATCAAGGGTCATAATTATATGTACAGGACCAAAAATATGCATACACCCCCTTAGATTACTAGATTATTAATTCAGTGGTGCTGAAAGTTCCAACAATGTATTTTAACTTGCCAAGACTAAAGCCTCTTAATGTCCTGTTAGTGATTATGATTGACTACAGTTAGTAACTACTCTTTGCCCACATGAAAAATGGCTTGTTTGACAGCGCTCACTGGATTGACCAACACAATGGGAGTCCAATGAGCTCTCTGCAGATTTAATAAGGATGATCATAGATCTACACAAGTCAGCAATGTCTCTTGGAACCATTTGTAAACAACTGGGTTGCACCCTAATTGCACCCTCTCCTAAGAGGAAATTGGGTCGGAGGGTCAGGAACAACCCCAGAACCACCAAGGCACGGGCCTACCATGAACTGGAAGCTGCTGGAACACCAGTCTCACTGTCTTCAGTCATGTAAGTTTTACATCTCCATGGACAGAGAGGCTGCTGTCCAAGAGCAGGCTGCAGTTTAGTATAGATGGTGCTTCAGTGTAATTTCAAGAGGCCTAGTACAGCCCCTGGGAAATTACTGGGATGGCTTAAGTGTTTTTAGTTTAGTTTTGTGAGTAAAAACATCACAGGAGTATATATTCTACCTGATACTGAGAGAGGCAGTAAAAAACTACCCTGCCTGCATTTGTGGATGCTTCTACTCAAAGCGACATAAATGTAAATGCAAAGTAAAAGGATTATGTAACGGGGTTGTTTTTACAGACGGGTTTTCAGTAAAAGTGACCTGGTGATGTCCCGGGGTTTGAGTGCATAAACAGCTGTGCAGGTAAATTGCCAGGTCAGCTTTACTGGCTTGTTTTCACACTTAACCCCTTCCTGTTGAATTAAAAACCAAGTCAGGTTAAAGTACTCGTGTGAAATGGGCTTTTGTTAAGGCAATAGGAACTGAGTATATGTGTGTCTGTACAGTTCAGCATTGTGCCAAATTTAGAAATGTGACTTCGACATTTCCATTTCTAAGAGGGGTAGATAATCCACTCTTACGAGGTCACTGCCACCACCTTGTCTGATTTACAAGGTCTGCCTTTGTTTCACGTAATGGCTGGTCTCACCACACTCCTGTGTATACTGAGAAATCCGAGCATATCCGAGGAATGGCTCCCACTGCAACACGCAGAGTTCCAGTGTAATCTTTACTGTCTCATATTCTCCAGCTGATCCAGAATTGTAGCTCTTTATCTACACTATGCACAGAAGGATGAGAAGGAGAGAGAATTGAAAAGGAGGATTTAGAGTGAGGGGGAGAGAGAGTGAATGTAGGGGAGGGTGAGAGTATAGCACAGCGAGGCTCTGGGCTTTGAAGCCATAGACGAGAAAGAGGAAAGAGATGAAGGAGGCTAAGGTTTGACTGGAGGCATTCCACATGAGCGCTCAAACACTTTAACATAAAAGCTGAGTATACAGAGCACATAATAATCATTCTGAATTAATTATGGTCAGTAAAATACACAAGCCCTAATCAATTCACTTTAGACCCATAAGCACACCCAGTTTTCAGACATTCTGCAAATTCAACCACAGGCGTAGGTTTGTCTCTTGCATGACTACTCGAGTTTTGGGTTGTCACTGTTTTTCTGATTTCTGATTTAACATTCAAGACGCATTGTACCCGAATCCCATCTGTACTTTGTGCTGGCCATTTATGATCGAATCACCCTGGACACATGTTAATGCTGAGTGTGAACAAGGCCTAAGTGTTGGCCCTGTTAATGACAGATTGCAAAACAGTAGTTTTGACAAAAGTTTGAGCCCCATCAACTGGCCTACTGGCACATTAAAAAAGTTCATGTAATACTGAATGCCAGCCCAAACCGATTTCTACAAAGAATTTAAATATCAACCACAATTTATACATTGGGTTTAACACTCACAATATGTCAGGTCTACACTGTGGCATTTTAGGCAGATTCAATGCCCGATTTGCCCCTTCCGGCAATTTTTTACTGCTCTAAAGAGATTTTCCCGGTCAGAAGCTCAATTAAAAGAGTATCTTCATCTGGTAGTGTGAAAGAAAAGACAAATCAATCTTCAGCTCTCCGATCGAGCTCCTGAGAGTACAGAGGCCCTCTGATATTTTCAAGCAGTTTGATTTTTACAACTCAAAACAAGCCCTCTAGTACAACACGGTCAGCATGTCAGCGACTAAACGGCTCATTCAGGCTCATTAGCCAAAGAAATAAATAGTAAAATTAGCAACAAGATGCATGGTGACAGCAAAGCTCTTGACCTCGGTCCACTCGCTCTGGGAGTTTGGTACATTTGGTCAAGTGTGAAAGCTGTTTTAAGCCGGTGGGTGGTCCAGAGCACCGATCTCTAGTCCTCTGGAAATCTGTGGTCTGGGGTTTGCTTCAAGCAAACTCTAGTGGGGTCCCCTGCAGGTATGGAGGCTATATGCTCCCATTACAGCGTGAGGGGTTGTGTGATTGGTTCATTTTGTCACATGAGCTATTGCTCCACTCTTAATGAGTTGGTATGATCCAGTGCAATCCCTGCAGAAATGCTTCATTGTAAACACATCTCAGCAGCAGTTTAGCAGCAGCAGTATACTCTATCTGTCCTGACACAAGCCAGCTTGTCGTCTGACACCTCGCCCCATTGCTAGGCACCACACGTGTAGGAGCTGCCATTTACATGGGTCAGCAGCGTCTCTCCTGAGTGCCTCACAAACATGAAGGGTTTTCCACCCCCGTATCTCTGCATATTCAGCACTATGTCATGCCCCCACCTCTCAATGCCCTCCTCGCCTGGCCGTGTCTACTGCATTAATATTCATAGACCATGCTACGTATTAGCATTAGCATTCCACATGTCTTAAATAATCGCCAACAGCAGCGAACCGCCTGAACGGTAGGCGGCTCGAGCCGCAATAGATCTTTTGTGCCGGCCCGAGCGTTTTATTTAAATGGCGGACTGAGTGGCGAGCCAAAACATCCGTCGTTCTCCACAAAGCATTCATCATTCTGCTGGCTGCCTCTCTGACAAAGAAAGAGGAGTAGATGGGTCTGAAACCTGCAGAGGGAGACTCCGTGCTTTAAATGTATAATAAGCGCTGCCGCACATGCAAAAAGCCAGGCCTTTCCTCACATCTGCAGCTGTAGAGCTGAATGGTGGACCCTACAGTATCAATCCATTGCACGGTGGAGCTTACTGAATTTACTGATTTACTGTCACTTACTTTACATATCACAATATTCAGATGTTTAGGAATAGATATATGTGGACAAACGTATTGGGACACCTGCCTATTCATTGTTTCTTTTGAAATCAAGGTTATTAACATTTACATTTAAGGCATTTAGCAGACGCTCTTATCCAGAGTGACTTACAAAAGTGCTTTGCAATTTACCCAAGAATAACCTCAGCTAGTTTGAATAGGCTAAAAATTATAGTTAAATAAGATACTTCTAAGTTTAGACCCTACTAAACACAAATCAATAAGGAGACCACTCTACTAGTACTTTCAATAGAGGTGGGTCTAAAATTAAGAAGAGTCTGTAACTGTCTCTACTGTCCAGGGAAGGCTTACTACCAGATTCATTGACAAGAGCGTTAGTGAGGTCAGGTTGATGGATGGTCACTACCTCACCTCATCTCAACTCCCCAACTCATCACAAAAATATCAGATGGATCACCACCATTATTTCAGAGAGTACAGTTGTACAGTTCAAAGAGAGTCCTATTGAATGAATCTTGCCTCATTATTACAAGTCTCCTTCACGTCTTCTTCTGGCCCTGCCCTGGACTGGGAGGCAACCTGCAGTCCTGCTCCTCCATTCACAATATCTGTAAAAAATATTCTGCACTTGCAAAATCAATCATAAAAGCTGTTTAATGAGCATGGCACATTACCGCCGGGGTGGTGCTGCGAGATGAGAGAACAGGGCTTTGTGAACTGTGCAGTAAACGCACGGCTCAGGCAGGCTTTAATGACACATCTGCCTCTGTTCGAAACGTCGGCCCACAAACACAGAAGAACCATGAATGTAAAGTGGGTTTCCTCAATAGGCACATTTCTGCCATGTCCTTCCACTTCATAATCACCCTCATCACATCAGCAGCGCAGTCAATGTCCTCATCAGCCAGGCCTTTCACAGCTGAACTGATCTAAATTGAACTAACTCAATAGCAGCCGCCACAGAGCCTTTTTTTTATTTTTTTTGGCCAGCGAGTAGTTTTGTTCTCGTTAGAATCAAACCACCTCTGCCGTTTGGTCACCTAGAGGCAGGGCTCGCTGTGCACTTTGGGAAAGGTCTCCTGCTGCTCAGCCTCAATGGGCCGCATATGGCATTTGCCAGCCAAAAATAACACCTCTTGCAGCATGGTGACATTTGCCACAGGCATTCACTCTGGTATTTTCTGTTCAGCTGTGTGTGCATGCATGTGTGTATATGTGTGTATGACCACGGCTTTTTGTCTTAAAGCCTCATCATGTGACCCTTTCACCAATATCAATGCTAGAAGCATGTGCCTGTGTGAAAGCCAACCTTTGCTCTCTGCTACCAGACTCAGGTCTCAGATCCCCTCTGTCTGCAGTGACTGCTTATTACCCAGTAATACACCAGTGCAATCAATCCTGACAGTGACAGGTCCGAACCATGGTGTGAACCGAACCGTGACTTCTGTTACCCAACAGTCCTGACTCCCCTCCAAATTTCCATATACTCAGCCCACTAGCAAAAGCCATTTGTGGCTAAATACAATGGAGAATATGGAAAATAGCTAAAAAGGCAAAAAGCTAAATGGTACCTAACCAGATGAAGCATTGTTTGGAGAAGGGTAAACTGGAGGAACCTCTGCCAGTGAAGCTGGTGGGTGCTAGGCTAAAAGCTAGGTTAGAAAGTACATACTGCTGACACAGGTGTTCACCTGTACACACACAATCTCCATAGAAAAGCACTGCCAATAGAATGGGATGTTCTGGAGGAGCCAAAGGTCTTCATGCCCAATGCTGTTATTCTCTGGTCGTCCAACAAAGTCAGCAGATTTTGCTCCTAAAAAATGTATAATAATGACCCTCATTAATAGACACCCCACCCCCTACCCCGACACACAGATACCTCCTTCTGCATGCAAAGTAGCACCCAAGCAGAAATTCCCAATACCGTCTGAATCCATGACACTTCTCAATTCTAAAATCGCTTAATTGCATAATTGCAAGTTACTGCAGCCAGTGTGAGCACAGCCATGCTCAGCTGAGTAAGAGGCAAAGTGATTGTCAGAGATTTCAGACGCCCCACAGCTTAGTGTTTCCAAATCTGTTGGCTCTCTGTTGAGGTAATGATATGCATAATCATCAGTGTAGTCTGTTCAGACTGGTTGTATGGGACAATATACATACAACACCTTAAACAGCTTTGGGCCTGCTGCCGAAAGTGTTATTACAAACTTCTATTACCAAAGAACAGCCCCACCCGTTTGTACAGAAGTTACTGTAGTTACTGAATAATACACCATTGTGTGTAAGCCTTTCTGTGTTAAGGGGTTAATATGTGTCTCCGTATCTGAGGGTAAAACCAAAACATGCTGGAATTGACTGATCCATGCTCCGCCCACAAATGTGTTCTGATGTAGAAACTGTTGTGACGGTACAAAAGCCTTACCAGAAACCTGATTCAAAAGAATGAATTCACAGCGTTCTGGTGAGTTTCCAGTCCAAAATGCTACATTATCAAGCTGGACGGAGCAGGAATTTGTCACTGCTGTATTGTAAGAAAATACACCTGGACATCATCACACACAGATTTGAAAGTAAAGACTCTTCCAGACTCCATTAAGACAAATGCAACAGAGTCATGGGAACATAATTTGAGCATTTAAAGACCAATAAAAGACAGCTGCATATGATGCAAGGTTTGAATTGCGGCCTATTTGGAATGCCAGCATATATTGTTGGGCTGCATTATGGATTTGTCAGAGTAATGAGACAGGCGGCACACATGCATTACTGTTTAAATCCAGCTCTTGTAGCCTATTTTTTTTTTATTTCACTTTAAATCAGCCTTGTAAATAGACTTGCTGACTGCATTATCTGTAGGCTATATTCAATCTGGTCAGATCATTTTAGAATGGCCGCCGATGGCTGCCTATGCAACTTACTTGTTTTAAGCAGTCTACCATGTTTGGTGTTGCGGAAAGATAAGTAAATTCTTTCTTTCAGGGCCGGAGCGGCCCTAATATTTTGACAAAAGAAAGGTGTGTGAATTTCTCATTAGTATGAACAGGATTTTTGACAACATTCTTTTTTTCTAAAATATATTGCACGAATAGGCCAATGCAAATTCTACTGAAGAGGTTTACATCTGAGACAGTCCAAAAACCCTAAAACTGTTCCATAACAGTCTTGACTTATTACATTTACACCCCAGGTTTACATACACCCAGTCCACTAGAGAGAGTCCTAGTCAAAGCTGGTGAAATGGTAAAACACAGCTATGACAGGAGAATATGATGTTGTTGATACTGTAGATCGCCACATCACCACCTCAGACTCTGCCAGACTGTTATGTGAATACGAGCTGTCAAACAGGGATCCACACCAAGCTAAAAGCTAAAGCTAACCAACTGGACTGCCTATGCTTAACCAAACTGGAGAAGAGAAAGCACTGGCTTATTTTCTTTTTACTGGTAAAACTTGGGAAGCAAGTGGTGACAAGGCTAAAAGCTAACCCACAATCTCCTCAGCTTGAGGACAGAGGACAGCAACACTATCTATTTCTGTGAGCTTTCATCTGTGCTGGAAACCAGTGAATAAAAACACAACCTATAACTTGTTTTTTCCCCATTAGCCCCATTGTTAACCTCTTAAAAAGCCCTAGCCTGCCGACAGGCCACAAACCCATCACTATAAATATCTATCAGTATATCTGAAGCATTACAGCTCCAATATAGGCAGTCAAGGTACCATGTTAAAGCTTAGAATCTCTTTTCACTGATTTTGCCATTTTGTAAAATTACAGTATGCATATTCATACTTTTCTTAAAGCCATGTTTAACCAATGTGGGCATAATTACACATCCTCGCAATATACATCACTCATGCACAATGGCCACCACCACTCACAGACATGCCTCACAGACAAACACTTCATACCACTGCATACCTTAGGTTGTCCCCTTCAAAACAACAAAACCAAATTTGTATCTTTCCTTCAACCCTTTCGTTAGTAGTAGTGGTGCCACGGCTCTTTCTCACTATTTTCAATTCTTGTTTTGTTATTTGCTCTGCTATCCAGGGTCGCCCAGAGTAGGATGGATTCCCCTTTTGAGTCTTGGTTCCTTTAAGTTTTCCTTGCCACTGTTGACCCTGGCTTGCTCAAAAAAGGCTTGGACCCGGATCTCTGTAAAGCTGCTTTGTGACAACATTCATTTAATTGAATTAAACTTAATGTCAATATATAATAATATTACAGAACAACTTAACATCTCAATAAATGCAGAATTTTAGTGTTTTCCAGTGTGATAAAGTGTTTAGGGGTGGACTTTACACACATATTTCAGAGCTATATGATGGTTCATTTTTTGCTGTAAAGAAAGAAAAATGTGTTATTTACTTCAAAATGGTTGTAAATGTATGGGTTTATGAGATAATAGGTGGTAAAGAGTTTTCAGGCTAGAAGGATGTTAACAAGTTGTGCCATTAAATTGAGCAGACCTACAGAGACTGCCCAGCCATGTGTTAAAACACTAGAAGAGCTGCCCATAGCACTGTGCAACACACACACACACACACACACACACACAAATGTTCTAGACCTCCTTGAGTACATGTAGCCCTTCCTAATTTACATTCAAGGAGAGTAAGAGAGGAGAGAAAGAGGAGAAGAGCAGGACACACATATTGCATCTGTTAACCTCAAGCATGCCTCCACAGACTGAGACAGAGGGAGGGAGAGACAAAGAGGTGAAGAAAGACAGAGAGAGAGAGAGAGAGAGAGAGAGAGAGAGAGAGAGAGAGAGAGAGAGAGAGAGAGAAAAGAGACAGCAGTGAAAGACAGCGTCTTTTCTTTACCTATGCTCTGTGCAATGTTGGAGCATTAGCACTTCCGACTCCATTTGCACTTATTAAGGTGAGGCGGAGAAATCAATGGACCAACAGCGCTGTATTCCCACTGCCCAGTCAGCTCTGTGGACTACAAAATACTGATCTGCAGTCAGCGCACTGCTCGCCTGGACTCCTCCAAGAGCTACCACATCAATACTCAGACTGACCATGCATCTACCCGAACCACAGCCTGCAGACAGCTACTGAACTAACATCACAGTACACACAAACACTGCCTGTAATACAAACCTGCAGCAGAGCACAGAACCGGAACACGCTGAATTACAGTTGTAGTGCTACTGATACACAACAAGCATGTAGTTAACTGCAGTGCTGCAGGTAAAAGGCAGAGAGCACCCTTTGTTTTTTCAATCTAAAGTCAAATCTCAAAAACGGTCATTAAGGTCTAGAGGTGTCTTCACACAGCAGAAGACAAACAGAAAAAAACTGTGGATGTGCGTTTTTTTTTTCCCAGATGTGAAGCAAGAGTGGAGCTTGATTTTCAATTTTCTCTCAAAGATGAAAACAAATGCGGTTTATCTGGCAGGTCTATCAGATTCTTTACGGTTATCTTATCTTCTCTGTATCTTTTAAATGTTTTTGTTATGTTTTGGTTTGGAAACTAATCTGAACTCTTTTTGAACTTCCCTTCCCTTGACTTTCTCTTTCCTTATGCAAGTGGATTATTGTGCCACATATCCAAGTCCCAGGGAGGGTTGCAACAGTATGAGATTTTCAAGATATCACACATTTATTTCACATTTTTCCCACTTGTTCTTCTTCTTTGTATTATTATTATTATTATTATTATTATTACTATGATTAAACATTGACCTTTAACAGTATTACATACCAGTTTCTTTGGGGTTGTACAAAAGCTGTACTGTGGAATTATTTGTAAATTGTCTTCATTTTGAAAATAAATAAAATAAATTATATATATATATATATATATATATATATATATATATATATAAGAAAGCTACATGTGATGTTCAGCTCTTGTTCCAGCTAATTCTTATTTTTTTATAATGGTTTAATCTGATGATTATTTTCTCCATTATTTAATTGATTGAAGTGGTGAGTTTCTTAGTTACATTCATTTTTCAATAAATTCAGTATTAAGCAAATGTACACGGTATGATAACCATCACTTTTCATTCCATGGTATACCTAACAATGGTATACTGGGCAACCCCAGCCCTAGGAGCTGCACTTTTGGCGCTTTTTGGGGCTTTGACATGTGGCACAACTGTCTATTCTTCTCAGAAATATATTTGGAGATCTGGAGGGCATCCTTACGCTACTAAACCTCTTTCATTTAACAACTCTGACTAACATATAATCTGGTGTGACTTATTTTAAACTTAAAATATCATGACAGTGTATTTTATCAGTACTGCCCAGCACTAATTTTATCTTTAATAAACTGTTTGAGAAACACAGCTGAAGAGCATTAGCATGAACTGGGATTGTGTGTAGCTTGCACACTCCATACAGCATGAAGATTCAGCACCATGGATAGCGGCTGGCCCGCCGGTTATGCATTCAGTGTGCAGATTCCTTGTGAACAAACAACATTATCTTTCACTCTTGATAAAAAAAGGTTCCTGGCTCGGATGTACAGTTCTAGACAAAACCCTAGACTGCTATAGAACCTTTACTTTATGTCAAGGTTCTTAAAGCTTTTAAAAGAAGTGGTGCCATCTCACACCTCATTTACACATGTACCTTTAAAGAACTATCCACAGAAAGGTTTTCTTCAGGGTTTCTTGCATGATATCGAACCTTCCTGGTAACTTCATTTTCAGGAGCACCAACCCAGTACCTCATGCAAGGGGCCATGCTGAGTCTGACATTGACAGATGACATGCAATAAGAGGGGAAGCCAGCAATGGTTTGGTTCTGCAGACTCTCACAACAATAAGCAAAACAATATTTTATTAATGCAACTTTGTAATTAGCCAGCTTTAGTATTCATTAGTGCATGTACAAACACAGCAAGGAAAAGGATAATTATGCACGCACACACACACACAAAAGTAGATATAAGAGGAACAAGGTCTGCATTCTAACCCTCAGCTATAAAAAGAATGAGGGGGAGAGAAAGAGAAGAGGGAAAGAGAGAAGGCAGAACGAGGGAGCGTGTGAGAGAGATTCATAAAGCTTCTACAAAGTGCAAATAATTAGCTGGAACCCAAAGGAACGTTCACTAGCTCTGTTGAGAGATTACAACCCCCCTGCAGCATCACTCTGTGCGTCACCAGTGCTACCAGCGAAACTGTGTGTGCAGATATTAAAACCTGAGATGAAGAATTCCTTGAACACTATGCATACCTTTAGAACAAGACAGCTAATCCAGTGCACTGTTGATTGACCATTTTATATTATGCCCTATTATGCCACACAACGTATAAAATACTCAGTCTGAGGTGTAGAATAGTATATTATCATCACTCTCACACTTGGATCAGTGGTGAATTTACAGGAGAAATACAAACCCCCAGATTTCTTTTTAAATATTTTATTTTGGAACATTAATAGGAGTGTCCCAATCAGGTAACTTTCTGAGTTTCTGAATGATGAGTATCAGATGAAACTGATCCAATCTGATCTTTGTGTTTGTATAAATAATACAGCCACACAGTTTAGATAAGATGAGCTGCTGATTCATTTGTTCAGTAAAATCCCAGTTTTGATAATGAGACATTCAGGACTGATTGATTAAGTTTAGTAGAATCTTAAAATGACTGTGTGTCTGATATATTATTATCCAGCCTGACTCTCCTCCCTGACCAATCATCACCCAGCTCCTTTAAAACACTGCAGTCAACTCACTTCCTATGCTAGGCTATGTGTGGTGTTACACACTCTGGACTGATATCCGCTGCTGTTTGTTGACTACTGATGTGAAATAACTAGTTTATAGTGGGTGAATGTGCTGTGATTTGGGTTTCTATAGCATGTGTGTATATTAGCATTAGCGTTAGCCTCCACACGGTTCTGAATGTGTTCTTCAGTGCTGTTAAAACAGAGCGTTTCAGTGATAGTTTTATGACGTTTTAGATATTAAGGTCTGTTTTCATGTTCCACTGTAAAATAGTTCCACACTGCAGACTCTCAACTTTTTAATTTACCTTCTGGGAACATCCTTACTGTGGACACCAGATGGTGCTCTGAACACCGTGGTTAAAACAAAGACTTGGAACTGAACTGGAATTAAAACAGCCAATACCCGATCCATTAAAATATGGTTGGATCGGGCCCGATCCCGATCCCCTGGATCTGCCCTGATCCCAATGAACAAGAGACACAGATCAGATCGGGACATCCCAAACATTCCTATTAGGCCTGTGTATTGGCAAGCACCTGGTAATATGATACGTGTCACAATCCAGCCACCAATCTTTACATGTAAACTATTCAATACATATTAAAACTGTGAGAATCGACACAGTATCACCAAACATAATATTGTGAATATTTTAATAAACCAATATTTTCTTCATCTATCGGTTTATTCATCATGAAATTTAGACACAAGGTAAAAGCAGGCAGATTACTGAAGAACAAAATAGTTTTTTGCTATGTTACTTTAGAATGGCTCTGGACAGGTCATGGTACTGATTTCCAGTCAATTTAGTTTTTGTAAATATTTTACTATGCAAAAATGCAATCTAACTACAGAGGTGTTCGGACATAAAGACATGATGGTATCAGTGGAGAAGTGAAAAATAAATGCCTTTTTTAAAATGATATTTAACTTTTTTCTGTTAGGTTCATGTTTTATAAATAAGGCATTTTCCACAGCAGTGCTTAAATAACAGCCTTATTTTAGCCCAGACTGATGGAGCAAAGGACAATTTAATTGGTGCCACTGGTTCACTCGACTAGATTTTACAGAGCTGGTTGTCTAAACGGGACAGACAGGTCTTTGGGCGGCTTGCAGGGGTGAAATACGATGGTTTGGGTGTTGGGGCCTTGCCTCTGTGCTAATAATGCTGACAGCGCTGATAGAGAAGCAGCCAGCCATGTGCCATTAGGCCTCCGATACGCACACAGACACTGCATCAGAGCAGAGTGATACCAAAGAGAGAGCATGCATACACCCACACGCACAGCACCAGAAAAGCAGGCATACGGGCAAAGCAGGACCTCTGCTTCTGACATAAACAGAAAACCACACCAACGCCTCAGCCCTGCATGAAAGCAGAGCAAAGAAGACGAAACAAAACCCCCCCAAAAAAAACATTTAGTCGGACACAAATAATTCCTGAACTTAAAGCTGGTGCCCTCAGCTGAACCCGGGGCTCGATGAAATACATTCTCAGGCTTTAAAGCTCGCTGGAACTGATTCACGGTTAGGACACATTCAGCACAATAGACTAACGAATGTTGGCCCGCTCTGAGAGAATTTGCATCTTGTGGAAGGAAGCTTCCGACACGCCACATAATGAACGGAGCAAAGTGGAAACGAACCACTTCTGCGATTCTGCCTTTAGCAAGAGTGGGATTATTCTCAGTCCGCCAGAAACATTAAGATTAGTTTAAGCGGTGAGTAATGGTTCTCGGCATTAGGGAAAACATAAAGCCAAGTGAAACCAAGAGCCCCAACAACAGGGGACCACAAAATCCTCAGCAGCAACACTGACTGCACTCTTAAAAGGTGCCAAAAAGGGCTTTGGCGCATTTCCATAGAAGAACCACAGCTGATTTCCTAACAAACCTTTTAATGGATGCTGCTTAATAGAACCATTGACGTAAATGTGGTGGATGAGTGTGAAAAGCTTCCACATAATGTTAAGGATTCATACTAGAAATATTGATATTTTGAAGTATTGCAATATTATCGATTCTCAAAAACTCACTTTTGATTTTTAATGAACAGTTTACAGTTTAGGCTCCTGTTTGGTTCTTGCCTTGGATGTACAGTTCTAGGACCTTTGGAGAGTGAGTTCTTTAAACTAGGGAACTGTGTGAAGCTGATATCCGATATTGTCCATCTAGCTATCTACCAATGCCCACACCGATAGTGATACACAGACATTTAGAAAATGTAGAAATTGTGACTAAATAAATGTATATTTCTGCAGAATTCTGCAGACTTAAATGCAGATATTCAGTGCAGTGTCGCCTAAACCAGTGGTCTTCAACCCTGGTCCTGGAGGTCCACTATTCAGCACATCCTTAATCC